>NC_092339.1:154115000-154715000 GCF_046630445.1 Rutidosis leptorrhynchoides
AACTCAAATAACATGTCAAAATAGTCATTACTAACAATTAAACAAGTCTCAAATGACAATTGTATCAAATTAATCAAATTCATGAATTTTAGACTTAAAAAGTCTACTTTAATCTCCAAAAATCATGTTTAGGAACAATGTTTAGATCATTTAGCTACCTAAACATGTTACACTACTTAATTTAGCAATAATTCATGACAAAAATCGGCCATAACCTGTTTATATCAAAAAGCCCCAAATTGCTCAAGAACACAAACCCTAGATTTCTAAAAATTTTGAAGTTTTTGGCTTCAAATCATGTTAAATAGCATCAATCTAGGTTATACATGCATAATATACTAACAATTTAACTCTAATTACACTAGAAATTAACAAAATTGCATTAGGTAAAATATTGGTAATTATCACAAAAACTAGGAAATTTTAGAGTTTAGGGGTGTAATTATTACCTTTTTGTTGAAGAATCCGAACCTAGGCATGATTATAGCGGATTGTAGGATGAAATTTGGTGAAATTTGGTGTTAAAATGATGAAATTAGGGGTGTTTTTTGGGTGTATTTTGCGTATGTGTGTGTGTTAAGTGTGGAGACAGAACACAGCTCGCTGAGCTTTAAGTTTCTAGCCAGGAAATCAGCTCCATCATTAAGCAAGCAAGAAATGATAAATTCACCCGGGTCTCCTGCTTTAGTAAGTCGAGTTGGTTTGTAAACCTTTTTTGGGTGTTCTTTTCTTGGTTCTTTCACTTCTATTTGAAGTTCTTGTTCACATTTTTCTTGTTTCTTGGAATGGGAGGTTTGTATAAGAATTCTTCTTCATCACTCCAATTTGAATCCTCCCTATTTTCCAATTTTGATTTTTCATATGTTGTTGATAACATATTTATGTTTTCATTTTGAGGGTTTTCTTGGGTGGTGAAATTATGATTGACTTCATTGTCAACTTCCATCGGACCATGTATGTAATGTTTAACTCTGTGACCATTAACCTTAAATTCAATTCCATTTGAATTTATTAATTCTACCGTTCCGTACGGGAAAATTCTTTTGACTATGAATGGTCCAGACCATCTTGATTTCAGTTTTCCAGGAAATAACTTGAATCGTGAATTGAAAAGAAGAACTCTATCTCCTTCTTTAAATTCTTTTGAACTTCTGATTCTTTTATCATGCAATTTCTTCGTTCTTTCCTTATAGATTAACGAATTTTCGTATGCTTCATGTCTTAATTCTTCTAATTCATTTAGCTGACTTAATCATAGACGTTCAGCTTCATGTAAATCAAGATTACATGTCTTCAAAGCCCAAAATGCTTTGTATTCAATTTCTACTGGAAGATGACATGCTTTTTCGTAAACGAGTCTAAAAGGTGTGGTTCCAATTGTAGTTTTGTAGGCTGTTCTAAAAGCCCAGAGTGCATCCTCCAATTTTATGGACCATTCCTTCGGATTTGATCCTACGGTTTTCTCTAGAATACATTTTAGAGCTCGGTTGGTATTTTCAACTTGTCCACTTGTTTGTGGATGATAAGCAGTGGAGATTTTATGAGTTACTCCATATCTTTTGAGAACTTTCTCAAGTTGATTGTTACAAAAATGAGTACCCCGATCACTTATTAAAGCTTTCGGTGTTCCAAACCTAGCAAAAAGATGTTTTAAAAAGTTGACTACAACTCGTGCATCATTAGTTGGGAGAGCTTGTGTTTCCGCCCATTTAGATACATAATCAATGGCAACGAGAATGTAGAGATTATTATGAGATTTTGGAAATGGACCCATAAAGTCAATACCCCAAATGTCAAATACTTCACATACTTGAATGACATTTTGTGGCATTTCATCACGTTGACTTATTTTTCCGGCCCTTTGACAAGCATCACAGGATTTGCAAAGAAGGTGTGCGTCTTTGAAAATTGTAGGCCAATAGAATCCAGCATCATAAACTTTTCTTGCTATGAGTTGAGGCCCATAATGCCCTCCTGTTGGTCCTGTGTGACAATGATTTAAGATTTGACTAGCTTTATCTCCTAATACACATCGGCGTATTATTTCATCGGGACAACTTTTAAACAAATGTGGATCTTCCCAGAAATAGTGTTTTATATCACTAAAGAATTTCTTTCGTTTTTGGTACGATAATCCTTTTTCAAGGAATCTACATACTAAGTAGTTTGTATAGTCTGCAAACTATGGAATTTCATTATAATCTATCTTCAATAGATATTCATCAGGAAAGTTGTCTTGTATGGCCGATTCATTTATAACTTCTAATTCGGGATTTTCAAGACGAGAAAGATTATCAGCGACGAGATTTTCTGCTCCCTTTTTGTCTCGGATTTCAATATCGAACTCTTGTAAGAGTAAAATCTAACGGATTAATCTTGGTTTGGCATCTTGTTTCGAAAATAGGTATCTAAGAGCAGAATGGTCGGTATAGACCACCGTTTTAGCTAGAACGAGATATGATCGAAATTTGTCAAAAGCAAAGACAATAGCAAGGAGTTCTTTTTCAGTAGTTGTATAATTCGTTTGTGCTCCTTGTAATGTCTTACTAGCATAATAAATAGGTTGAAATCATTTTTCAATCCTTTGTCCTAAAACGGCTCCCATTGCAAAATCACTTGCATCGCACATTAGTTCGAACAGTAGATTCCAATTTGGAGTTATCATGATCGGCGCATTAGTGAGTTTTTCTTTAAGAATATTAAAAGATTTGATACATTCATCTGAAAAAATAAATGGAGCATCCTTTTCTAGGAGTTTATTCATAGGAGTGGCAATTTTAGAAAAATCTTTTATGAAACGTCGGTAAAAACCGGCATGCCCTAGAAAACTCCTAACTCCTCTAACATTGGTAGGATGTGGAAGTTTAGCAATTACATCTACTTTAGCTCTATCCACTTCAATTCCTTCCTTTGAGATTTTATGTCCAAGAACGATGCCTTCTTTAACCATGAAATGGCATTTCTCCCAATTAAGTACTAGATTTGATTGTTCGCATCTAATAAGCATTCATTCAAGATTAACTAGACATGATTCAAAAGTATCACCGAAGACTGAAAAGTCATCCATGAAAACTTCCATGCATTCTTCTATCATGTCGTGAAAAATAGCCATCATGCACCTTTGAAAGGTTGCAGGGGCGTTGCAAAGTCCAAATGGCATGCGTTTGTAAGCAAAAGTACCATAAGGGCACGTGAACGTGGTTTTCTCTTGGTCCTCGGGTGCTATTGGAATTTGAAAATACCCGGAAAAACTATCAAGAAAACAATAGTAACTATTTCCGACTAATATTTCCAACATTTGATCAATGAAAGGTAAGAGAAAGTGATCTTTTCTGGTGGCGTCATTCAATTTTCTATAATCAATACAAACACGCCATCTTGTTACAGTCCTAGTAGGAATAAGCTCATTTTTTTCATTTGTGATGACAGTCATACCACCCTTCTTAGGTACGCATTGAACTGGGCTTACCCATGGACTATCAGAAATTGGATAAATTAAACCTGCATCAAGCAGTTTAATAATTTCTTTCTTAACAACATCTTACATATTAGGATTTAGTCTTCGTTGGCGTTGCACATATGTTTTATGACCTTCTTCCATAAGGATTTTATGTGTGCAATACGAAGGACTTATTCCTTTAATGTCATGAATTTTCCATGCAATGGCTGGTTTATGAGCTTTCAACACAGAAATGAGTTGAGATTTTTCATTTTCATTAAGAGAAGACGATATTATTACAGGTAATTCAGATTCATCATGTAAATAAGCATATTCCAAATGGTTTGGAAGTGGCTTTAACTCTAATGTCAGTGGTTCTCCTGTTCCTTGTAATTCTGGAAATTCTTCTAACAATTCTACATGTGAATCTATGGTTTGAATATAATAACATGTATCATCTGCAGATTGCGGTTGTTGCATTGCTCTATCAACAGAAAAGGTAACACTCTCGTCCTCTATACTTAGGGTCAGTTTCTTACCGAACACGTCTATCATTGCTTTAGTCGTGTTTAAGAATGGTCTCCCTAATATGTGAAATTTCCCGTTCTTATTGATTAAAAACGTTCCATATTAATTGATTTCGTTGCGAGGTTTTGACCTCTATATGAGACGTTTTTCAATAAAGGTTTAAAAAGCTTTACGTAGATTATCAAATAATGATAATCTAAAATATCTTGTTTACACACGACTATTACATAATGGTTTACAATACAAATATGTTACAATGAAATAAGTTTCTTGAATGCAGTTTTTACACAATATCATACAAGCATGGACTCCAAATCTTGTCCTTATTTAAGTATGCGACAACGGAAGCTCTTAATAATCACCTGAGAATAAACATGCTTAAAACGTCAACAAAAAATGTTGGTGAGTTATAGGTTTAACCTATATATATCAAATCGTAACAATAGACCACAAGATTTCATATTTCAATATACATCCCAAACATAGAGATAAAAATCATTCATATAGTGAACACCTGGTAACCGACATTAACAAGATGTATATATAAGAATATCCCCATCATTCCGAGACACCCTTCGGATATGATATAAATTTCGAAGTACTAAAGCATCCGGTACTTTGGATGGGGTTTGTTAGGCCCAATAGATCTATCTTTAGGATTCGCGTCAATTAGGGTGTCTGTTCCCTAATTCTTAGATTACCAGACTTAATAAAAAGGGGCATATTCGATTTCGATAATTCAACCATAGAATGTAGTTTCACGTACTTGTGTCTATTTTGTAAATCATTTATAAAACCTGCATGTATTCTCATCCCAAAAATATTAGATTTTAAAAGTGGGACTATAACTCACTTTCACAGATTTTTACTTCGTCGGGAAGTAAGACTTGGCCACTGGTCGATTCACGAACCTATAACAAATATGTACATATATATCAAAGTATGTTCAAAATATATTTACAACACTTTTAATACATTTTGATGTTTTAAGTTCATTAAGTCAGCTGTCCTCGTTAGTAACCTACAACTAGTTGTCCAAAGTTAGATGTACAGAAAAAAAAATTGATATATATTATCTTGAATCAATCCACGACCCAGTGTATACACGTCTCAGGCTAGATCACAACTCAAAGTATATATATTTTTGAAATCAACCTCAACCCTGTATAGCTAACTCCCTCATTACTGCATATAGAGTGTCTATGGTTGTTCCAAATAATATATACACATGGGTCGATATGATATGTCAAAACATTTGTATACGTGTCTATGGTATCCCAAGATTACATAATATATTAGAATACATGTATAATACAATATAAGTTAGCTAGGATATGATTAATATAGATTTGTTACCAATTTTCACGTTGCTACAACAAGAAAAATTATCCAATCTTATTTTACCCATAACTTCTTCATTTTAAATCCGTTTTGAGTGAATCAAATTGCTATGGTTTCATATTGAACTCTATTTTATGAATCTAAATAGAAAAAGTATAGGTTTATAGTCTAAAATATAAGTTACAAGTCATTTTTGTAAAGGTAGTCATTTCAGTCGAAAGAACGACATCTAGATGACCATTTTAGAAAACATACTTCCACTTTGAGTTTAACCATGATTTTTGGATATAATTTCATGTTCATAAGAAAAATCATTTTTCCAGAAGAACAACTTTTAAATCAAAGTTTATCATAGTTTTTAATTAACTAACCCAAAACAGCCCGCGGTGTTACTACGACGGCGTATGTCCGGTTTTACAGTGTTCTTCGTGTTTCCAGGTTTTAAATCATTAAGTTAGCATATCATATAGATATAGAACATGTGTTTAGTTGATTTTAAAAGTCAAGTTAGAAGGATTAACTTTTGTTTGCGAACAAGTTTAGAATTAACTAAAGTATGTTCTAGTGATTACAAGTTTAAACCTTCGAATAAGATAGCTTTATATGTATGAATCGAATGATGTTATGAACATCATTACTACCTCATGTTTTCTGGATAAAGCTACTGGAAATGAGAAAAATGGATCTAGCTTCAAAGGATCCTTGGATGGCTTGAAAGTTCTTGAAGCAGAATCATGACACGAAAACAGTTCAAGTATGATTTTCACTCGAAATAAGATTGTTATAGTTATAGAAATTGAATCAAAGTTTGAATATGAGTATTACCTTCTATTAGAAAGATATCTTACTGTAAATAAGAAAGATTTTTTGAGGTTGGATGATCACTCTACAAGATTGGAAGTAAGCTAGCAAACTTAGAAGTATTCTTGATTTTATGAAACTAGAACTTGTAGAATTTATGAAGAACACTTAGAACTTGAAGATAGAACTTGAGAGAGATCAATTAGATGAAGAAAATTGAAGAATGAAAGTGTTTATAGGTGTTTTTGGTCGTTGGTGTATGGATTAGATATAAAGGATATGTAATTTTGTTTTCATGTAAATAAGTCATGAATGATTACTCATATTTTTGTAATTTTATGAGATATTTCATGCTAGTTGCCAAATGATGGTTCCCAGATGTGTTAGGTGACTCGTATGGGCTGCTAAGAGCTGATCATTGGAGTGTATATACCAATAGTACATACATCTAAAAGCTGTGTATTGTACGAGTACGAATACGGGTGCATACGAGTAGAATTTTTGATGAAACTGAACGAGGATGCAATTGTAAGCATTTTTGTTAAGTAGAAGTATTTTGATAAGTGTCTTGAAGTCTTTCAAAAGTTTATGAATACATATTAAAACACTACATGTATATACATTTTAACTGAGTCGTTAAGTCATCGTTAGTCGTTACATGTAAGTGTTGTTTTGAAACCTTTAGGTTAACGATCTTGTTAAATGTTGTTAACCCAATGTTTATAATATCAAATGAGATTTTAAATTATTATATTATCATGATATTATGATGTACGAATATCTCTTAATATGATATATATACATTAAATGTCGTTACAACGATAATCGTTACATATATGTCTCGTTTCAAAATCATTAAGTTAGTAGTCTTGTTTTTACATATGTAGTTCATTATTAATATACTTAATGATATGTTTAATTATCATAATATCATGTTAACTATATATATAACCATATATATGTCATCATATAGTTTTTACAAGTTTTAACCTTCGTGAATCACCGATCAACTTGGGTGGTCAATTGTCTATATGAAACCTATTTCAATTAATCAAGTCTTAACAAGTTTGATTGCTTAACATATTGGAAACACTTAATCATGTAAATAACAATTTCATTAAATATATATATAAACATGGAAAAGTTCGGGTCACTACAGTACCTACCCGTTAAATAAATTTCATCCCGAAATTTTAAGCAGTTGGAGGTGTTGACGTATCTTCTGGAAATAAGTGCGGGTATTTCTTCTTCATCTGATCTTCTCATTCCCAGGTGAACTCGGGTCCCCTACGAGCATTCCGTCGAACTTTAACAATTGGTATCTTGCTTTGTTTAAGTCTTTTAACCTCACGATCCATTATTTCGACGGGTTCTTCGATGAATTGAAGTTTTTCGTTGATTTGGATTTGGTCTAATGGAATAATGAGATCTTCTTTAGCAAAACATTTCTTCAAATTCGAGACGTAGAAAATGTTATGTACAGCCGCGAGTTGTTGAGGTAACTCAAGTCGGTAAGCTACTGGTCCGACACGATCAATAATCTTGAATGGTCCAATATACCTTGGATTTAATTTACCTCGTTTACCAAATCGAACAACGCCTTTCCAAGGAGCAACCTTAAGCATGACCATCTCTCCAATTTCAAATTCTATATCTTTTCTTTTAATGTCAGCGTAGCTCTTTTGTCGACTTTGGGCGGTTTTCAACCGTTATTGAATTTGGATGATCTTATCGGTAGTTTCTTGTATGATCTCCGGACCCGTAATCTGTCTATCCCCCACTTCACTCCAAAAAATTGGAGACCTGCACTTTCTACCATAAAGTGCTTCAAATGGCACCATCTCAATGCTTGAATGGTAGCTGTTGTTGTAGGAAAATTCTGCCAAAGGTAGATGTCGATCCCAACTGTTTCTGAAATCAATAACACATACTCGTAGCATGTCTTCAAGCGTTTGTATCGTCCTTTTGCTCTGCCCATCAGTTTGTGGATGATAGGCAGTACTCATGTCTAGACGAGTTCCTAATGCTTGCTGTAATGTCTGCCAGAATCTTGAAATAAATCTGCCATCCCTATCAGAGATAATAGAGATTGGTATTCCATGTCTGGAGACAACTTCCTTCAAATACAGTCGTGCTAACTTCTCCATCTTGTCATTTTCTCTTATTGGCAGGAAGTGTGCTGATTTGGTGAGACGATCAACTATTACCCAAATAGTATCAAAACCACTTGCAGTCCTTGGCAATTTAGTGATGAAATCCATGGTAATGTTTTCCCATTTCCATTCCGGGATTTTGGGTTGTTGAAGTAGACCTGATGGTTTCTGATGCTCAGCTTTGACCTTAGAACACGTCAAACATTCTCCTACGTATTTAGCAACATCGGCTTTCATACCCGGCCACCAAAAATGTTTCTTGAGATCCTTGTACATCTTCCCCGTTCCAGGATGTATTGCGTATCTGGTTTTATGAGCTTCTCTAAGTACCATTTCTCTCATATTTCCAAATTTTGGTACCCAAATCCTTTCAGCCCCATACCGGGTTCCGTTTTCCCGAATATTAAGATGCTTCTCCGATCCTCTGGGTATTTCATCCTTTAAATTTCCCTATTTTAAAACTCCTTATTGTGCCTCCTTTATTTGAGTAGTAAGGTTATTGTGAATCATTATATTCATAGATTTTACTTGAATGGGTTCTCTGTCCTTCCTGCTCAAGGCGTCAGCTACCACATTTGCCTTCCCCGGGTGGTAACGAATCTCAAAGTCGTAATCATTCAACAATTCAATCCACCTACGCTGCCTCATATTCAGTTGTTTCTGATTAAATATGTGTTGAAGACTTTTGTGGTCGGTATATATAATACTTTTGACCCCATATAAGTAGTGCCTCCAAGTCTTTAATGCAAAAACAACCGCGCCTAATTCCAAATCATGCGTCGTATAATTTTGTTCGTGAATCTTCAATTGTCTAGACGCATAACCAATCACCTTTGTTCATTGCATTAATACACAACCGAGACCTTTCTTTGATGCGTCACAATAAATCACAAAATCATCATTCCCTTCAGGCAATGACAATATAGGTGTCGTAGTTAGCTTTTTCTTCAATAACTGAAACGCTTTCTCTTGTTCATCATTCCATTCAAATTTCTTCCCTTTATGCGTTAATGCAGTCAAGGGTTTTGCTATTCTGGAAAAGTCTTGGATGAACCTTCTGTAGTAACCAGCTAGTCCTAAAAACTGGCGTATGTGTTTCGGAGTTTTCGGGGTTTTCCACTTTTCAACAGTTTCTATCTTTGCCGGATCCACCTTAATACCTTCTTTGTTCACTATGTGACCGAGGAGTTGAACTTCTTCCAACCAAAATGCATACTTTGAAAACTTAGCGTACAATTCTTCCTTCCTCAATACTTCTAACACCTTTCTCAAATGTTCACCGTGTTCTTGGTCATTCTTTGAGTAAATAAGTATGTCATCAATGAAAACAATGACAAACTTGTCAAGGTATGGTCCACACACTCGGTTCATAAGGTCCATGAACACAGCTGGTGCATTAGTTAAACCAAACGGCATGACCATAAACTCGTAATGACCGTAACGTGTTCTGAACGCAGTCTTTGGAATATCATCTCCTTTCACCCGCATTTGATGATACCCGGAACGTAAGTCAATCTTTGAATAAACAGACGAGCCTTGAAGTTGATCAAATAAGTCGTCGATTCTCGGTAGTGGGTAGCGGGTCTTGATGGTAGTTTGTTCAACTCTCGGTAGTCGATACACAACCTGAATGTACCATCTTTCTTCTTGACAAACAAAACAGGAGCTCCCCATGGTGATGTGCTTGGTCGAATGAAACCACGCTCTAAAAGTTCTTGTAATTAGTTTTGCAGTTCTTTCATCTCGCTGGGTGTGAGTCTGTAAGGAGCACGAGCTATTGGTGCAGCTCCTGGTACAAGATCTATTTAAAATTCAACGGATCGATGTGGGGGTAATCCCGGTAATTCTTTCGGAAATTCATCGGGAAATTCTTTTGCGATGGGAACATCATTGATGCTCTTTTCTTCAGTTTGTACTTTCTCGACGTGTGCTAGAACAGCATAGCAACCTTTTCTTATTAGTTTTTGTGCCTTCAAATTACTAATAAGATGTAGCTTCGTGTTGCCCTTTTCTCCGTACACCATTAAGGGTTTTCCTTTTTCTCGTATAATGCGAATTGCATTTTTGTAACAAACGATCTCTGCTTTCACTTCTTTCAACCAGTCCATACCGATTATCACATCAAAACTCCCTAACTCTAATGGTATCATGTCAATCTTAAATATTTCGCTAACTAGTTTAATTTCTCGATTCCGACATATATTATCTGCTGAAATTAATTTACCATTTGCTAATTTGAGTAAAAATTTACTATCCAAAGGCGTCAATGGACAACTTAATTTAGCACAAAAATCTCTACTCATATAGCTTCTCTCCGCACCCGAATCAAATAAAACGTAAGAAGATTTATTGTCAATAAGAAACGTACCCGTAACAAGCTCTGGGTCTTCCTGTGCCTCTGCCGCATTAATATTGAAAACTCTTCCGCGGCCTTGTCCATTCGTGTTCTCCTGGTTCGGGCAATTTCTAATAATGTGGCCCAGTTTTCCACATTTATAACAAACTACATTGGCATAACTTGCTCCGACACTACTTGCTCCGCCATTACTCGTTCCGGCACCATTTGTTCTTTTCGTTCTGTTAACCCCTAGTCCGTAGACCTCACACTTCGCCGCGCTATGACCATTTCTTTTACACTTGTTGCAAAATTTGGTGCAGAACCCCGAGTGATACTTTTCACACCTTTGGCATAGCTGCTTCTGATTGTTGTTGTTGTTGCGGTTATTATTGTTGTTGGGATGATTGTTGTAGTTGCTGTTGTTGTTGTTGTTGTTGTTGGGCCGTTTGTTGTAGTTGCGATTGATGTTGCGATTGTTGGGATAGTTGTTGCGATTATTGTTGTAATTGCTGTTGGTGTTGTATTGGTGATTCTTATCACCGTTTACCTCCCACTTTCTTTTGACTTGCTTCACATTGGCCTCTTCAGCAGTCTGTTCTTTAATTCTTTCTTCAATTTGGTTCACTAGTTTGTGAGCCATTCTACATGCCTGTTGTATGGAGGCGGGCTCGTGTGAACTTATATCTTCTTGGATTCTTTCCGGTAATCCTTTCACAAATGCGTCGATCTTCTCTTCCTCATCTTCGAACGCTCCCGGACACAATAGGCATAATTATGTGAATCATCTTTCGTACGTGGTAATATCAAATCCTTGGGTTCGTAACCCTCTAAGTTCTGTCTTGAGCTTATTGACCTCGATTCTGGGACGGTACTTCTCGTTCATCAAGTGCTTGAATGCTGACCACGGTAGTGCGTAAGCATCATCTTATCCCACTTGCTCTATATAGGTATTCCACCATGTTAACGCAGAACCTGTGAAGGTATGCGTAGCGTACTTCACTTTATCCTCTTCAGTACACTTACTTATGGTAAACACCGATTCAACCTTCTCGGTCCACCGTTTCAATCCAATCGGTCCTTCGGTTCCATCAAATTCCAAAGGTTTGCAGGCAGCGAATTCTTTGTAGGTGCATCCTACACGATTTCCTGTACTACTAGATCCAAGGTTATTGTTGGTATGTAGCGCAGCCTGTACTGAGGCTATGTTTGAAGCAAGAAAGGCACGAAATTCCTCTTCGCTCATATTCAAGGTGTGTCGAGTAGTCGGTGCCATTTCCTTCAAAATAGTCAAATGAAACGAGTTAATCATATAGAATATCAAGAGTAGTCAATAGTATTTCATAGCGTAATATGAACTTATTTATAAAAGCTCTTTCTTCATATTAGCGTTTTATACTCTTTAATTCGGGTAGTACCTACCCGTTAAGTTCATACTTAGTAGCTAACATACCATTTCAACTACTACAATTCTATATGAAAAACTAATTATAATAATATTTCGCGTTCAAACTTTTTCACAATATTTTACAAACTTACAATACCGCTTATTTTACATATAACATGAAATATAGCACACAATAACTTTGATACAAGATAGTTGTGAAGATAATTCTAGCTAGTACACAAGTCGTTCAGCAAAAGCAATAAAGACACGTAATTCATACGTCCAGAAACAAGTCATGCATTCTGGTTTTACTAGGACTACTTCCCATCCTTGGTCTTGTGAAACATAACCGTTATGGCCGTTGATAAGACAGCGTGTTGTAACGTCGTCAAAGGGACGAGGGTTACGTAATGTCCAACAGTCCCGTAACAATCTAAAAACCTCATTTCTTACTCCAATTACCGACTCCGTCACTTGTGGGAACGTTTTGTTTAATAGTTGTAGCCCGATGTTCTTGTTCTCACTTTAGTGAGAAACGAATATTACTAACCCGTAAGCATAACATGTTTCTTTATGTTGCATGTTAGCCACTTTTTCTAAATCACGAAGTCCTATATTCGGATATATTGAGTCAAAATAATTTCTTAACCCGTTGCGTAAAATAGCATTTGGGTTCCCCGCAATATATGCGTCAAAGTAAACACATCGTAACTTATGGATTTCCCAATGTGATATCCCCCATCTTTCGAATGAAAGCCTTTTATAAACCAAGGCATTCTTGGAACGTTCTTCGAATGTCTTACAAACTAATCTCGCCTTAAATAGTTGTGCCGAGGAATTCTGGCCGACTCTAGACAAGATTTCATCAATCATGTCTCCGGGTAGGTCTCTTAAAATATTGGGTTGTCTATCCATTTTTGTGTTTTTATACTGTAAAATAGACAAGAGTTAGATTAATAAAAAAATACTTATTAATACAAGCAATTTTTACATATATCATAAAGCATAAGCACACTATATTACATATATTACACCACACGAATACGACTATCTTATTCCGACTCGCTCGTTTCTTCTTCTTCGGTTTTGGTTCATTTTGCCAAGTTTCTAGGGATATATGATGTTCCCCTAATACGAGCCGTCGTTTTCCACAATGGTTTAGAAAAACCTGGTGGTTTAGAGGTTCCCGGGTTATTGTCACAACTTAAGAAATACGGGTGTTGACGATACATATAAAGTTCATCGGGTTTGGAATCAAATTTCTCTATTTTTATGCCATTTTCCTTATTGTTCTCTTTTGCCTTATTAAATTGTGTTGGGGTAATTTCTATAACATCATCGGAATCCTTGTCGGGATCCGATTCATCGGAGAATTGGTAATCCTCCCAATACTTTGCTTCCTTGGCGGAAACACCATTGACCATAATTAACTTTGGTCGGTTGGTTAAGGATTTTCTTCTACTTAACCGTTTTATTATTTCCCCCACTAGTTCTATTTCTTCTTCCGGTTCCGATTCTTCTTCCGGTTCCGACTCTTCTTCCGGTTCCTCTTCGGGAACTTGTGAATCAGTCCACGAATCATTCCAATTTACATTTGACTCTTCATTATTATTAGGTGAGTCAATGGGACTTGTTCTAGAGATAGACATCTATCACATAATATCAAACGCGTTAAGTGATTAATATATCACATAATATTCACATGTTAAAAATATATAGTTTCCAACAAAATTTGTTAAGCAATCATTTTTCAAGTAAACACGGTCGAAGTCCAGACTCACTAATGCATCCTAACAAACTCGATAAGACACACTAATGCAAAATTCTGGTTCTCTAAGACCAACGCTCGGATACCAACTGAAATGTCCCGTTCTTATTGATTAAAAACGTTCCATATTAATTGATTTCGTTGCGAGGTTTTGACCTCTATATGAGATGTTTTTCAAAGACTGCATTCATTTTAAAACAAACCATAACCTTTATTTCATCAATAAAGGTTTAAAAAGCTTTACGTAGATTATCAAATAATGATAATCTAAAATATCCTGTTTACACACGACTATTACATAATGGTTTACAATAAAAATATGTTACAATGAAATAAGTTTCTTGAATGCAGTTTTTACACAATATCATACAAGCATGGACTCCAAATCTTGTCCTTATTTAAGTATGCGACAGCGGAAGCTCTTAATAATCACCTGAGAATAAACATGCTTAAAACGTCAACAAAAAATGTTGGTGAGTTATAGGTTTAACCTATATATATCAAATCGTAACAATAGACCACAAGATTTCATATTTCAATATACATCCCATACATAGAAATAAAAATCATTCATATGGTGAACACCTGGTAACCGACATTAACAAGATGAATATATAAGAATATCCCCATCATTCCCGGACACCCTTCGGATATGATATAAATTTCTAAGTACTAAAGCATCCGGTACTTTGGATGGGGTTTGTTAGGCCCAATAGATCTATCTTTAGGATTCGCGTCAATTAGGTTGTCTGTTCCCTAATTCTTAGATTACCAGACTTAATAAAAAGGGGCATATTCGATTTCGATAATTCAACCATAGAATGTAGTTTCACGTACTTGTGTCTATTTTGTAAATCATTTATAAAACCTGCATGTATTCTCATCCCAAAAATATTAGATTTTAAAAGTGGGACTATAACTCACTTTCACAGATTTTTACTTCGTCGGGAAGTAAGACTTGGCCACTGGTCGATTCACGAACCTATAACAAATATGTACATATATATCAAAGTATGTTCAAAATATATTTACAACACTTTTAATACATTTTGATGTTTTAAGTTCATTAAGTCAGCTGTCCTCGTTAGTAACCTACAACTAGTTGTCCAAAGTTAGATGTACAGAAAAAAATTGATATATATTATCTTGAATCAATCCACGACCCAGTGTATACACGTCTCAGGCTAGATCACAACTCAAAGTATATATATTTTTGAAATCAACCTCAACCCTGTATAGCTAACTCCCTCATTACTGCATATAGAGTGTCTATGGTTGTTCCAAATAATATATACACATGGGTCGATATGATATGTCAAAACATTTGCATACGTGTCTATGGTATCCCAAGATTACATAATATATTAAAATACATGTATAATACAATATAAGTTAGCTAGGATATGATTAATATAGATTTGTTACCAATTTTCACGTTGCTACAACAAAAAAAATTATCCAATCTTGTTTTACCCATAACTTCTTCATTTTAAATGCGTTTTGAGTGAATAAAATTGCTATGGTTTCATATTGAACTCTATTTTATGAATTTAAACAGAAAAAGTATAGGTTTATAGTCTGAAATATAAGTTACAAGTCATTTTTGTAAAGGTAGTCATTTCAGTCGAAAGAACGACGTCTAGATGACCATTTTAGAAAACATACTTCCACTTTGAGTTTAACCATGATTTTTGGATATAGTTTCATGTTCATAAGAAAAATCATTTTTCTAGAAGAACAACTTTTAAATCAAAGTTTATCATAGTTTTTAATTCAAAACAGCCCGCGGTGTTACTACGACGGCGTATGTCCGGTTTTACAGTGTTCTTCGTGTTTCCAGGTTTTAAATCATTAAGTTAGCATATCATATAGATATAGAACATGTGTTTAGTTGATTTTAAAAGTCAAGTTAGAAGGATTAACTTTTGTTTGCGAACAAGTTTAGAATTAACTAAACTATGTTCTAGTGATTACAAGTTTAAACCTTCGAATAAGATAGCTTTATATGTATGAATCGAATGATGTTATGAACAATATTACTACCTCAAGTTTTCTGGATAAAGCTACTGGAAATGAGAAAAATGGATCTAGCTTCAAAGGATCCTCGGATGGCTTGAAAGTTCTTGAAGCAGAATCATGACACGAAAACAGTTCAAGTAAGATTTTCACTCAAAATAAGATTGTTATAGTTATAGAAATTGAATCAAAGTTTGAATATGAGTATTACCTTGTATTAGAAAGATATCTTACTGTAAATAAGAAAGATTTCTTGTGGTTGGATGATCACTCTACAAGATTGGAAGTAAGCTAGCAAACTTGGAAGTATTCTTGATTTTATGAAACTAGAACTTGTAGAATTTATGAAGAACACTTAGAACTTGAAGATAGAAATTGAGAGAGATCAATTAGATGAAGAAAATTGAAGAATGAAAGTGTTTGTAGGTGTTTTTGGTCGTTGGTGTATGGATTAGATATAAAGGATATGTAATTTTGTTTTCATGTAAATAAGTCATGAATGATTACTCATATTTTTGTAATTTTATGAGATATTTCATGCTAGTTGCCAAATGATGGTTCCCACATGTGTTAGGTGACTCACATAGGCTGCTAAGAGCTGATCATTGGAGTGTATATAACAATAGTACATATATCTAAAAGCTGTGTATTGTACGAGTACGAATACGGGTGCTTCCCGATTTTCTTTCACCTATTAACCTTGCTAGGTTACTTACTTCTTGTTCCAGATTTTGAATAGAAGCTTGTTGATTTCTAAATGCTTGAGCATTTTGTTCATTGGTTTGTTTCTGAGATGTGAAAAATTGAGTTTGAGATTCAACTAGCTTCGACATCATATCTTCTAAATTTGGCTTTTTATCATCGGTTTGTGGTGGTTTATTTTGAAAAATAGGTCTTTACTGATTGTAAGTATTGTTAGATACTTGTTGATTACTAGGGCCTTGTTGGTTGTTGTATGGGACATTTCGGTTATAATTCTGGTTTTGATTGTAGATTGGTCTTGGCGGTTGATAATTATTCTGATAATTATTTCTAGGCCTTTGGTTTATGTATGAAACATTCTCTCTTTGTTCCATTGTTAGTTCAATACTGAGACAATCTTTTGTCAAATGTGGTCCTCCACACTGCTCACAACTAATTCGTATTGAGTGAATATCCTTAGTCATCTTTTCCATTTGTCTCTCGACAGCATCTATCTTTGCGAAAATGGAATCTAAGTCATGGATAGAATCGGCTCTAGCTGCTTTAGATAATCTAACGATATCTTTTTCTTGGTGCCACTCATGTGAGTGGGAAGCAGTGTTATCAATAAATTTATAAGCATCAGTTGCGGTTTTCTTCATAATGGAACCACCAGCTGCTATATTGATGTCTTTCCTTGTAGTGATGTCGCATCCTTGGTAGAATATTTGTACTATTTGACAAGTATCTAAACCATGTTACGGACATCCTCTTAATAACTTTCCAAATCTTGTCCATGCCTCATATAGAGTTTCATTTGGCTTTTGTGTGAACGTAACAATTTTTCTCCTTGAAGTCTCACGGCTTTAGATGCCGGAAAGAATTGTTTAAGAAAATTTTCAACTAAAACGCCCCATGTATCAATCGCCCCTTCAGGTAACGATTCCAACCAATCTTTGGCTTCTCCCTTTAAAGTCCAGGGAAATAACATGAGATATATCTGTTCATCTTCCACTTCTTGGATTTTAAATAGTGTACAGATCCTATTAAAAGTACGAAAATGTTCATTTGGATCTTCCTTCGGCGCACCACTAAATTGGCATTGATTAGTTACCATGTGTAGGATTTATCCTTTGATTTCATAATCTGGCGCATTAATGTCTGGTTGAGTAATTGCATGACCTTGGCCAGTGCGTTTAGCTCGCATTCGGTCTTTCATACTTAGAGGTTCCAGATTTTCCATGATTGAATTTGTTGAATCTGAATCACTAAAGGATTCTGATTTAATGGTTGGTTCCTCAACAATCTCTGTTTGAATGATTGGTGGTTCCGGAGGAAAGATTAATGGTTCAGGATCTATGAATTGTCCCTGAATATTCTCCGGATTCTCAATTGTGAGGTCGGGTTCAAAAAATGGATTATCGGAAATTTGAATTGGAGTACTTGGTTGACTGGATGACGATTCTAAAGAAAAATCAACGGCAACAATATTTGCTAGATGTCTTGATCGAGTTACAGGTGGTGAACGTACAAAAGGTGGTGAACGTTTTGCTCGGTGCATTCACTGAATATCCTATTAGTTTTTAAAAAGAAAGAAAAATTATATAAGTTATCCAATTAATAGACATTTCTGATTTTGCCCACGTTTCGAATAGCCAAAAGATGCAGCAGAGGGGCAGGATTCGTTTGGTCTCAATATAATTGAGTACTGTTTGGCTCCAATTGAAATGTCCCGTTCTTATTGATTAAAAACGTTCCATATTAATTGATTTCGTTGCGAGGTTTTGACCTCTATATGAGACGTTTTTCAAAGACTGCATTCATTTTAAAACAAACCATAACCTTTATTTCATCAATAAAGGTTTAAAAAGCTTTACGTAGATTATCAAATAATGATAATCTAAAATATCATGTCTACACACGACCATTACATAATGGTTTACAATACAAATATGTTACAACAAAATAAGTTTCTTGAATGCAGTTTTTACACAATATCATACAAGCATGGACTCCAAATCTCATCCTTATTTAAGTATGCGACAGCGGAAGCTCTTAATAATCACCTGAGAATAAACATGCTTAAAACGTCAACAAAAATGTTGGTGAGTTATAGGTTTAGCCTATATATATCAAATCATAATAATAGACCACAAGATTTCATATTTCAATACACATCCCATACATAGAGATAAAAATCATTCATATGGTGAACACCTGGTAACCGACAATAACAAGATGCATATATAAGAATATCCCCATCATTCCGGGACACCCTTCGGATATGATATAAATTTCGAAGTACTAAAGCATCCGGTACTTTGGATGGGGTTTGTTAGGCCCAATAGATCTATCTTTAGGATTCGCGTCAATTAGGGTGTCTGTTCCCTAATTCTTAGATTACCAGACTTAATAAAAAGGGGCATATTCGATTTCGATAATTCAACCATAGAATGTAGTTTCACGTACTTGTGTCTATTTTGTAAATCATTTATAAAACCTGCATGTATTCTCATCCCAAAAATATTAGATTTTAAAAGTGGGACTATAACTCACATTCACAGATTTTTACTTCGTCGGGAAGTAAGACTTGGCCACTGGTTGATTCACGAACCTATAACAATATATACATATATATCAAAGTATGTTCAAAATATATTTACAACACTTTTAATATATTTTGATGTTTTAAGTTTATTAAGTCAGCTGTCCTCGTTAGTAACCTACAACTAGTTGTCCACAGTTAGATGTACAGAAATAAATCGATAAATATTATCTTGAATCAATCCACGACCCAGTGTATACGTATCTCAGTATTGATCACAACTCAAACTATATATATTTTGGAATCAACCTCAACCCTGTATAGCTAACTCCAACATTCACATATAGAGTGTCTATGGTTGTTCCGAAATATATATAGATGTGTCGACATGATAGGTCGAAACATTGTATACGTGTCTATGGTATCTCAAGATTACATAATATATAATACAAGTTGATTAAGTTATGGTTGGAATAGATTTGTTACCAATTTTCACGTAGCTAAAATGAGAAAAATTATCCAATCTTGTTTTACCCATAACTTCTTCATTTTAAATCCGTTTTGAGTGAATCAAATTGCTATGGTTTCATATTGAACTCTATTTTATGAATCTAAACAAAAAAAGTATAGGTTTCTAGTCGGAAAAATAAGTTACAAGTCGTTTTTGTAAAGGTAGTCATTTCAGTCGAAAGAACGACGTCTAGATGACCATTTTAGAAAACATACTTCCACTTTGAGTTTAACCATAATTTTTGGATATAGTTTCATGTTCATAATAAAAATCATTTTCTCAGAATAACAACTTTTAAATCAAAGTTTATCATAGTTTTTAATTAACTAACCCAAAACAGCCCGCGGTGTTACTACGACGGCGTAAATCCGGTTTTACGGTGTTTTTCGTGTTTCCAGGTTTTAAATCATTAAGTTAGCATATCATATAGATATAGAACATGTGTTTAGTTGATTTTAAAAGTCAAGTTAGAAGGATTAACTTTTGTTTGCGAACAAGTTTAGAATTAACTAAACTATGTTCTAGTGATTACAAGTTTAAACCTTCGAATAAGATAGCTTTATATGTATGAATCGAATGATGTTATGAACATCATTACTACCTTAAGTTCCTTGGATGAACCTACTGAAAAAGAGAAAAATGGATCTAGCTTCAATGGATCCTTGGATGGCTCAAAGTTCTTGAAGCAAAATCATGACACGAAAACAAGTTCAAGTAAGATCATCACTTGAAATAAGATTGTTATAGTTATAGAAATTGAACCAAAGTTTGAATATGATTATTACCTTGTATTAGAATGATAACCTACTGTAAGAAACAAAGATTTCTTGAGGTTGGATGATCACCTTACAAGATTGGAAGTGAGCTAGCAAACTTGAAAGTATTCTTGATTTTATGAAACTAGAACTTTTGGAATTTATGAAGAACACTTAGAACTTGAAGATAGAACTTGAGAGAGTTCAATTAGATGAAGAAAATTGAAGAATGAAAGTGTTTGTAGGTGTTTTTGGTCGTTGGTGTATGGATTGGATATAAAGGATATGTAATTTTGTTTTCATGTAAATAAGTCATGAATGATTACTCATATTTTTGTAATCTTATGAGATATTTCATGCTAGTTGCCAAATGATGGTTCCCACATGTGTTAGGTGACTCACATGGGCTGCTAAGAGCTGATCATTGGAGTGTATATACCAATAGTACATACATCTAAAAGCTGTGTATTGTACGAGTACGAATACGGGTGCATACGAGTAGAATTGTTGATGAAACTGAACGAGGATGTAATTGTAAGCATTTTTGTTAAGTAGAAGTATTTTGATAAGTGTATTGAAGTCTTTCAAAAGTGTATAAATACATATTAAAACACTACATGTATATACATTTTAACTGAGTCGTTAAGTCATCGTTAGTCGTTACATGTAAGTGTTGTTTTGAAACCTTTAGGTTAACGATCTTGTTAAATGTTGTTAACCCAATGTTTATAATATCAAAAGAGATTTTAAATTATTATATTATCATGATATTATGATGTACGAATATCTCTTAATATGATATATATACATTAAATGTCGTTACAACGATAAACGTTACATATATGTCTCGTTTCAAAATCATTAAGTTAGTAGTCTTGTTTTTACATATGTAGTTCATTGTTAATATAATTAATGATATGTTTACTTATCATAATATCATGTTAACTATATATATAACCATATATATGTCATCATATAGTTTTTTTACAAGTTTTAACGTTCGTGAATCACCGGTCAACTTGGGTGGTCAATTGTCTATATGAAACCTATTTCAATTAATCAAGTCTTAACAAGTTTGATTGCTTAACATGTTGGAAACATTTAATCATGTAAACATCAATCTCAATTAATATATATAAACATGGAAAAGTTCGGGTCACTACAGTACCTACCCGTTAAATAAATTTCGTCCCGAAATTTTAAGCTGTTGAAGGTGTTGACGAATCTTCTGGAAATAGATGCGGGTATTTCTTCTTCATCTGATCTTCACGCTCCCAGGTGAACTCGGGTCCTCTACGAGCATTCCATCGAACCTTAACAATTGGTATCTTGTTTTGCTTAAGTCTTTTAACCTCACGATCCATTATTTCGACGGGTTCTTCGATGAATTGGAGTTTTTCGTTGATTTGGATTTCATCTAACGGAATAGTGAGATCTTCTTTAGCAAAACATTTCTTCAAATTCGAGACGTGGAAAGTGTTATGTACAGCCGCGAGTTGTTGAGGTAACTCAAGTCGGTAAGCTACTGGTCCGACACGATCAATAATCTTGAATGGTCCAATATACCTTGGATTTAATTTCCCTCGTTTACCAAATCGAACAACACCTTTCCAAGGTGAAACTTTAAGCATGACCATCTCTCCAATTTCAAATTCTATATCTTTTCTTTTAATGTCAGCGTAGCTCTTTTGTCGACTTTGGGCGGTTTTCAACCGTTGTTGAATTTGGATGATCTTCTCGGTAGTTTCTTGTATAATCTCCGGACCCGTAATCTGTCTATCCCCCACCTCACTCCAACAAATCGGAGACCTGCACTTTCTACCATAAAGTGCTTCAAACGGCGCCATCTCAATGCTTGAATGGTAGCTGTTGTTGTAGGAAAATTCTGCTAACGGTAGATGTCGATCCCAACTGTTTCCGAAATCAATAACACATGCTCGTAGCATGTCTTCAAGCGTTTGTATCGTCCTTTCGCTCTGCCCATCAGTTTGTGGATGATAGGCAGTACTCATGTCTAGACGAGTTCCTAATGCTTGCTGTAATGTCTGCCAGAATCTTGAAATAAATCTGCCATCCCTATCAGAGATAATAGAGATTGGTATTCCATGTCTGGAGACGACTTCCTTCAAATACAGTCGTGCTAACTTCTCCATCTTGTCATCTTCTCTTATTGGTAGGAAGTGTGCTGATTTGGTGAGACGATCAACTATTACCCAAATAGTATCAAAACCACTTGCAGTCCTTGGCAATTTAGTGATGAAATCCATGGTAATGTTTTCCCATTTCCATTCCGGGATTTCGGGTTGTTGAAGTAGACCTGATGGTTTCTGATGCTCAGCTTTGACCTTAGAACACGTCAAACATTCTCCTACGTATTTAGCAACATCGGCTTTCATACCCGGCCACCAAAAATGTTTCTTGAGATCCTTGTACATCTTCCCCGTTCCAGGATGTATTGAGTATCTGGTTTTATGAGCTTCTCTAAGTACCATTTCTCTCATATCTCCAAATTTTGGTACCCAAATCCTTTCAGCCCTATACCGGGTTCCGTCTTCCCGAATATTAAGATGCTTCTCCGATCCTTTGGGTATTTCATCCTTTAAATTTCCCTCTTTTAAAACTCCTTGTTGCGCCTCCTTTATTTGAGTAGTAATGTTATTATGAATCATTATATTCATAGATTTTACTCGAATGGGTTCTCTATCCTTCCTGCTCAAGGCATCGGCTACCACATTTGCCTTCCCCGGGTGGTAACGAATCTCAAAATCGTAATCATTCAATAATTCAATCCACCTACGCTGCCTCATATTCAGTTGTTTCTGATTAAATATGTGTTGAAGACTTTTGTGGTCGGTATATATAATACTTTTGACCCCATATAAGTAGTGCCTCCAAGTCTTTAATGCAAAAACAACCGCGCCTAATTCCAAATCATGCGTCGTATAATTTTGTTCGTGAATCTTCAATTGTCTAGACGCATAAGCAATCACCTTCGTTCGTTGCATTAATACACAACCGAGACCTTGCTTTGATGCGTCACAATAAATCACAAAATCATCATTCCCTTCAGGCAATGACAATATAGGTGCCGTAGTTAGCTTTTTCTTCAATAACTGAAACGCTTTCTCTTGTTCATCATTCCATTCAAATTTCTTCCCTTTATGCGTTAATGCAGTCAAGGGTTTTGCTATTCTGGAAAAGTCTTGGATGAACCTTCTGTAGTAACCAGCTAGTCCTAAAAACTGGCGTATGTGTTTCGGAGTTTTCGGGGTTTCCCACTTTTCAACAGTTTCTATCTTTGCCGGATCCACCTTAATACCTTCTTTGTTCACTATGTGACCGAGGAATTGAACTTCTTCCAACCAAAATGCACACTTTGAAAACTTAGCGTACAATTCTTCCTTCCTCAATACTTCTAACACCTTTCTCAAATGTTCACCGTGTTCTTGGTCATTCTTTGAGTAAATAAGTATGTCATCAATGAAAACAATGACAAACTTGTCAAGGTATGGTCTACACACTCGGTTCATAAGGTCCATGAACACAGCTGGTGCATTAGTTAAACCAAACGGCATGACCATAAACTCGTAATGACCGTAACGTGTTCTGAAAGCAGTCTTTGGAATATCATCTTCTTTCACCCGCATTTGATGATACCCGGAACGTAAGTCAATCTTTGAATAAACAGACGAGCCTTGTAGTTGATCAAATAAGTCGTCGATTCTCGGTAGTGGGTAGCGGTTCTTGATGGTAAGTTTGTTCAACTCTCGGTAGTCGATACACAACCTGAATGTACCATCTTTCTTCTTGACAAACAAAACAGGAGCTCCCCACGGTGACGTGCTTGGTCGAATGAAACCACGCTCTAAAAGTTCTTGTAATTGGCTTTGCAGTTCTTTCATCTCGCTGGGTGCGAGTCTGTAAGGAGCACGAGCTATTGGTGCAGCTCCTGGTACAAGATCTATTTGAAATTCAACGGATCGATGTGGGGGTAATCCCGGTAATTCTTTCGGAAATACATCGGGAAATTCTTTTGCAATGGGAACATCATTGATGCTCTTTTCTTCAGTTTGTACTTTCTCGACGTGTGCTAGAACAGCATAGCAACCTTTTCTTATTAGTTTTTGTGCCTTCAAATTACTAATAAGATGTAGCTTCGTGTTGCCCTTTTCTCCGTACACCATTAAGGGTTTTCCTTTTTCTCGTATAATGCGAATTGCATTTTTGTAACAAACGATCTCCGCTTTCACTTCTTTCAACCAGTCCATACCGATTATCACATCAAAACTCCCTAACTCTACTGGTATCAAATCAATCTTAAATGTTTCGCTAACCAGTTTAATTTCTCGATTCCGACATATATTATCTGCTGAAATTAATTTACCATTTGCTAATTCGAGTAAAAATTTACTATCCAAAGGCGTCAATGGACAACTTAATTTAGCACAAAAATCTCTACTCATATAGCTTCTATCCGCACCCGAATCAAATAAAACGTAAGCAGATTTATTGTCAATAAGAAACGTACCCGTAACAAGCTCCGGGTCTTCCTGTGCCTCTACCGCATTAATATTGAAAACTCTTCCACGGCCTTGTCCATTCGTGTTCTCCTGGTTCGGGCAATTTCTAATAATGTGGCCTGGTTTTCCACATTTATAACAAACTACATTGGCATAACTTGCTCCGACACTACTTGCTCCGCCATTACTCGTTCCGACACCATTTGTTCCTTTCGTTCTATTAACCCCTGGTCCGTAGACCTCACACTTCGCCGCGCTATGACCATTTCTTTTACACTTGTTGCAAAATTTGGTGCAGAACCCCGAGTGATTCTTTTCACACCTTTGGCATAGCTGCTTCTGATTGTTGTTGTTGTTGCGGTTATTATTGTTGTTGGGATGATTGTTGTAGTTGCTGTTGTTGTTGTTGTTGTTGTTGTTGTTGGGCCGTTTGTTGTAGTTGCGATTGATGTTGCGATTGTTGGGATAATTGTTGCGATTATTGTTGTAATTGCTGTTGTTGTTGTATTGGTGATTCTTATCACCGTTTTCCTCCCACTTTCTTTTAACTTGCTTCACATTGGCCTCTTCAGCAGTCTGTTCTTTAATTCTTTCTTCAATCTGGTTCACTAGTTTGTGAGCCATTCTACTTGCCTGTTGTATGGAGGCGGGCTCGTGTGAACTTATATCTTCTTGGATTCTTTCCGGTAATCCTTTCACAAACGCGTCGATCTTCTCTTCCTCATCTTCGAATGCTCCCGGACACAATAGGCACAATTCTGTGAATCGTCTTTCGTACGTGGTAATATCAAATCCTTGGGTTCGTAACCCTCTAAGTTCTGTCTTGAGCTTATTGACCTCGGTTCTGGGACGGTACTTCTCGTTCATCAAGTGCTTGAATGCTGACCACGGTAGTGCGTACGCATCATCTTGTCCCACTTGCTCTAGATAAGTATTCCACCATGTTAACGCAGAACCTGTGAAGGTATGCGTAGCGTACTTCACTTTGTCCTCTTCAGTACACTTACTTATGGCAAACACCGATTCAACCTTCTCGGTCCACCGTTTCAATCCGATCGGTCCTTCGGTTCCATCAAATTCTAAAGGTTTGCAGGCAGTGAATTCTTTGTAGGTGCATCCTACACGATTTCCTGTACTGCTAGATCCAAGGTTATTGTTGGTATGTAGCGCAGCCTGTACTGCGGCTATGTTTGAAGCTAGAAAAGTACGGAATTCCTCTTCATTCATATTCACGGTGTGTCGAGTAGTCGGTGCCATTTCCTTCAAAATAGTTAAATGGAACAAGTTAATCATACAGAATATTAAGAGTAGTTAATAGTATTTCGTAGCATAATATGAACTCATTTATAAAAGCTTTTTCTTCATATTAGCGTTTTATAAGTTTAAATTCGGGTAGTACCTACCCGTTAAGTTCATACTTAGTAGCTAATATACAATTCAACTACTACAATTCTATATGAAAAACTGATTATAATAATATTTCGCGTTCAAACTTTTATACAATATTTTACAAACTTACAATACCGCTTATTTTACATAAAGCATGAAATATAGCACACAATAACTTTGATACAAGATAGTTGTGAAGACAATTCTAGCTAGTACACAAGTCGTTCAGCAAAGGCAATAAAGACACGTAATTCATACGTCCAGAAACAAGTCATGCATTCTGGTTTTACTAGGACTACTTCCCATCCTTGGTCTTGTGCAACATAACCGTTATGGCCGTTGATAAGACAGCGTGTTGTAACGTCATCAAAGGGACGAGGGTTACGTAATGTCCAACAGTCCCGTAATAATCTAAAAACCTCATTTCTTACCCCAATTACCGACTCCGTCACTTGTGGAAACGTTTTGTTTAATAGTTGTAGCCCGATGTTCTTGTTCTCACTTTGGTGAGAAGCGAACATTACTAATCCGTAAGCATAACATGCTTCTTTATGTTGCATGTTAGCCGCTTTTTCTAAATCACGAAGTCCAATATTCGGATATATTGAGTCAAAATAATTTCTTAACCCGTTGCGTAAAATAGCATTTGGGTTCCCCGCAATATATGCGTCAAAGTAAACACATCGTAACTTATGGGTTTCCCAATGTGATATCCCCCATCTTTCAAACGAAAGTCTCTTATAAACCAAGACATTCTTGGAACGTTCTTCGAATGTCTTACAAACTGATCTCGCCTTAAATAGTTGTGCCGAAGAATTCTGGCCGACTCTAGACAAGATTTCATCAATCATGTCTCCGGGTAGGTCTCTTAAAATATTGGGTTGTCTATCCATTTTGTGTTTTTAAACTGTAAAATAGACAAGAGTTAGATTCATAAAAAAAATACTTATTAATACAAGCAATTTTTACATATATCATAAAGCATAAGAACACTATATTCCATATATTACACCACACGAATACAACTATCTTATTCCGACTCGCTCGTTTCTTCTTCTTCGGTTTTGGTTCGTTTTGCCAAGTTTCTAGGGATATATGATGTTCCCCTAATACGAGCCGTCGTTGTCCACATTGGTTTAGAAAAACCTGGTGGTTTAGAGGTTCCCGGGTCATTGTTACAACTTAAGGACTTCGGGGGTTGACGATACATATAAAGTTCATCGGGGTTGGAATTAGATTTCTCTATTTTTATGCCCTTTCCCTTATTATTTTCTTTTGCCTTTTTAAATTCAGTTGGGGTAATTTCTATAACATCATCGGAATTCTCGTCGGAATCCGATTCATCGGAGAATTGGTAATCCTCCCAATATTTTGCTTCCTTGGCGGAAACACCATTGACCATAATTAACTTTGGTCGGTTGGTTGAGGATTTGCTTTTACTTAACCGTTTTATTATTTCCCCCACCGGTTCTATTTCTTCATCCGGTTCCGATTCTTCTTCCGGTTCCGATTCTTCTTCCGGTTCCGACTCTTCTTCCGGTTCCTCTTCGGGAACTTGTGAATCAGTCCACAAATCATTCCAATTTACATTTGACTCTTCATTATTATTAGGTGAGTCAATGGGACTTGTTCTAGAGGTAGACATCTATCACATAATATCAAACACGTTAAGAGATTAATATATCACATAATATTCATATGTTAAAAATATATAGTTTCCAACAAAAATGTTAAGCAATCATTTTTAAAGAAAACACGGTCGAAGTCCAGACTCACTAATGCATCCTAACAAACTCGATAAGACACACTAATGCAAATTTTCTGGTTCTCTAAGACCAACGCTCGGATACCAACTGAAATGTCCCGTTCTTATTGATTAAAAACGTTCCATATTAATTGATTTCGTTGCGAGGTTTTGACCTCTATATGAGACGTTTTTCAAAGACTGCATTCATTTTAAAACAAACCATAACCTTTATTTCATCAATAAAGGTTTAAAAAGCTTTACGTAGATTATCAAATAATGATAATCTAAAATATCATGTCTACACACGACCATTACATAATGGTTTACAATACAAATATGTTACAACAAAATAAGTTTCTTGAATGCAGTTTTTACACAATATCATACAAGCATGGACTCCAAATCTCATCCTTATTTAAGTATGCGACAGCGGAAGCTCTTAATAATCACCTGAGAATAAACATGCTTAAAACGTCAACAAAAATGTTGGTGAGTTATAGGTTTAGCCTATATATATCAAATCATAATAATAGACCACAAGATTTCATATTTCAATACACATCCCATACATAGAGATAAAAATCATTCATATGGTGAACACCTGGTAACCGACAATAACAAGATGCATATATAAGAATATCCCCATCATTCCGGGACACCCTTCGGATATGATATAAATTTCGAAGTACTAAAGCATCCGGTACTTTGGATGGGGTTTGTTAGGCCCAATAGATCTATCTTTAGGATTCGCGTCAATTAGGGTGTCTGTTCCCTAATTCTTAGATTACCAGACTTAATAAAAAGGGGCATATTCGATTTCGATAATTCAACCATAGAATGTAGTTTCACGTACTTGTGTCTATTTTGTAAATCATTTATAAAACCTGCATGTATTCTCATCCCAAAAATATTAGATTTTAAAAGTGGGACTATAACTCACATTCACAGATTTTTACTTCGTCGGGAAGTAAGACTTGGCCACTGGTTGATTCACGAACCTATAACAATATATACATATATATCAAAGTATGTTCAAAATATATTTACAACACTTTTAATATATTTTGATGTTTTAAGTTTATTAAGTCAGCTGTCCTCGTTAGTAACCTACAACTAGTTGTCCACAGTTAGATGTACAGAAATAAATCGATAAATATTATCTTGAATCAATCCACGACCCAGTGTATACGTATCTCAGTATTGATCACAACTCAAACTATATATATTTTGGAATCAACCTCAACCCTGTATAGCTAACTCCAACATTCACATATAGAGTGTCTATGGTTGTTCCGAAATATATATAGATGTGTCGACATGATAGGTCGAAACATTGTATACGTGTCTATGGTATCTCAAGATTACATAATATATAATACAAGTTGATTAAGTTATGGTTGGAATAGATTTGTTACCAATTTTCACGTAGCTAAAATGAGAAAAATTATCCAATCTTGTTTTACCCATAACTTCTTCATTTTAAATCCGTTTTGAGTGAATCAAATTGCTATGGTTTCATATTGAACTCTATTTTATGAATCTAAACAAAAAAAGTATAGGTTTCTAGTCGGAAAAATAAGTTACAAGTCGTTTTTGTAAAGGTAGTCATTTCAGTCGAAAGAACGACGTCTAGATGACCATTTTAGAAAACATACTTCCACTTTGAGTTTAACCATAATTTTTGGATATAGTTTCATGTTCATAATAAAAATCATTTTCTCAGAATAACAACTTTTAAATCAAAGTTTATCATAGTTTTTAATTAACTAACCCAAAACAGCCCGCGGTGTTACTACGACGGCGTAAATCCGGTTTTACGGTGTTTTTCGTGTTTCCAGGTTTTAAATCATTAAGTTAGCATATCATATAGATATAGAACATGTGTTTAGTTGATTTTAAAAGTCAAGTTAGAAGGATTAACTTTTGTTTGCGAACAAGTTTAGAATTAACTAAACTATGTTCTAGTGATTACAAGTTTAAACCTTCGAATAAGATAGCTTTATATGTATGAATCGAATGATGTTATGAACATCATTACTACCTTAAGTTCCTTGGATGAACCTACTGAAAAAGAGAAAAATGGATCTAGCTTCAATGGATCCTTGGATGGCTCAAAGTTCTTGAAGCAAAATCATGACACGAAAACAAGTTCAAGTAAGATCATCACTTGAAATAAGATTGTTATAGTTATAGAAATTGAACCAAAGTTTGAATATGATTATTACCTTGTATTAGAATGATAACCTACTGTAAGAAACAAAGATTTCTTGAGGTTGGATGATCACCTTACAAGATTGGAAGTGAGCTAGCAAACTTGAAAGTATTCTTGATTTTATGAAACTAGAACTTTTGGAATTTATGAAGAACACTTAGAACTTGAAGATAGAACTTGAGAGAGTTCAATTAGATGAAGAAAATTGAAGAATGAAAGTGTTTGTAGGTGTTTTTGGTCGTTGGTGTATGGATTGGATATAAAGGATATGTAATTTTGTTTTCATGTAAATAAGTCATGAATGATTACTCATATTTTTGTAATCTTATGAGATATTTCATGCTAGTTGCCAAATGATGGTTCCCACATGTGTTAGGTGACTCACATGGGCTGCTAAGAGCTGATCATTGGAGTGTATATACCAATAGTACATACATCTAAAAGCTGTGTATTGTACGAGTACGAATACGGGTGCATACGAGTAGAATTGTTGATGAAACTGAACGAGGATGTAATTGTAAGCATTTTTGTTAAGTAGAAGTATTTTGATAAGTGTATTGAAGTCTTTCAAAAGTGTATAAATACATATTAAAACACTACATGTATATACATTTTAACTGAGTCGTTAAGTCATCGTTAGTCGTTACATGTAAGTGTTGTTTTGAAACCTTTAGGTTAACGATCTTGTTAAATGTTGTTAACCCAATGTTTATAATATCAAAAGAGATTTTAAATTATTATATTATCATGATATTATGATGTACGAATATCTCTTAATATGATATATATACATTAAATGTCGTTACAACGATAAACGTTACATATATGTCTCGTTTCAAAATCATTAAGTTAGTAGTCTTGTTTTTACATATGTAGTTCATTGTTAATATAATTAATGATATGTTTACTTATCATAATATCATGTTAACTATATATATAACCATATATATGTCATCATATAGTTTTTTTTACAAGTTTTAACGTTCGTGAATCACCGGTCAACTTGGGTGGTCAATTGTCTATATGAAACCTATTTCAATTAATCAAGTCTTAACAAGTTTGATTGCTTAACATGTTGGAAACATTTAATCATGTAAACATCAATCTCAATTAATATATATAAACATGGAAAAGTTCGGGTCACTACACCAATAACCCGGTCCACGTACAAATTCAACTATTACTACGAACCAGAAAATTTTGATGTCCATCAATTTAACCACTTAAAATAATTTTTCGTTTAAATTTAAAGAAATTTTAGATAAGAAATAGAAAAATCTAAGTCCTAAAAACTAGAGCGTCGAGAAATAAGAAAGAAAAAGAGCGCGTCGAAAAACGTCGAAAAAAATAAAAGGTCGAAAAATAATAGGCGTCGAAAAATAAAAATAAGAAAGTAGCGCGTCGAAACTTAAAAAGGAATTAAAAACTAAGAATTAAAAGTTGCGTCTAAAAATATTAAAGCTTAAAAGAAAAACTATATCCCAAATGACATTAACTTAAAAAGGGTACAAAAATATAAAAACGGCGTCGCAAAACTCTAAAGCACCTAAATCTTAGTCTAAAGAAAAAGCACTTAAGGGATTTTACGACAAATCTTAAAAATCTAGAAATAAAAATAACTATGGCAAAACTATATATTAAAACTAAAACGAGCGAAAAATACAAATATTACGCTAAAACGAATAAAAAAATACAAAATACAAAATATAAAAAATAAACTTAAAGTTGTAAAAAGTAAATTTTTTTTATATATATTTTTTTTATATTATTTATTTTATAAAACTATTAGTTTTATAATTTAATAAAACTGAATTAAAACTAAATAATACAAATTAATTAAATAACACAAAATAAATAATAAATAAATAAAACCTAATTAGGGTTTTAATAAATTATAATTAATAATAATACTCCGTAATGATTGCTGTTGGAGTCAACTGTGGCGTGTCAGAGACCCTCATGCGATCGCATGAGAATTTGCCTTCGGGCTCATGCGATCGCATGGGCTAGGTTTTCGGGCCAGAGAGTGGGCTGCTACAGTACCGGGCCGTTTGATTTTTTTTTTCTATTTTTCTGTTTTATATTAATAAAAAATATTTAAATAAAATTTATATTTTTACAAACAAAAAATAAAAATAAAGAAACTTTATAAAACTTAAATATTTAACAAACTCTTTAAAAATATATAATTTTTGTTTTTCTTTTTATATTTTCGTATATTTAAAACGTATTTTTTACAAAAACGTATTTTTACAAAAGGAAACTAAAAATTAATAAAAATCTTTTTTTTATATATATTTAGCGTTGTGCTTTCGGCGTTTATGTGTTCCCCGGCAGCGGCGCCAAAAATACTTGATGTGTGCGAGGTGTACTAGGAAATAATATTATTTTTATAACGAAATACTATTAAATACAATACAATTTTACACAAGATATTTATTTATTTATAGAATGGATATACCTAAACCTTGCTACAACACTTATAGGCAGTGTACCTAATCGTACAGTAGTGTAGTTTTTAGTAAGTCCGGTTCGTTCCTCAGGAAAAAATTAAACAAGCTTAACGCTATATTAGTTCTAACTTATAAAAATACATACATATATATAAGTAATATTATTATTATAAAAAGGGAGTTTTTACCGTTTAATGACCGGTTTGTCGATTTTAAAACTTTAGTCGCAGTTAAAACCTAATGTAACATATTAAAAATAAATACAACTAAATTTAAAGCGTAAAGTAAATAACGATAATGAAATTGCGATAAATAAAAGTGCGATAAATTAAAATTGCGATAATTAAAGAGTACGATAATTAAAAGTACAATTAAATACAAAGACAATAAATAAAAGTGCGATAATTAGAAGTGCAATTAAATATGAAAATAAAGGAATTATGCTTATTTAAACTTCCGTAATCATGATGTTTGACGTGTTGTTTTTAGTTTATTCCCATGGGTTAATTGTCCTTTGTCCTGGATTATTCGATATGTCCATACGGATTTGTCCATAATAGTCCATCAGGCATAAATATAAAGTGCGAAAGTCTTCGTCAAATTATTTTTATTCCCGAAGTCAAATATTCTAACTAATTGGGGATTCGAATTGTAACAAGGTTTTAATACTTTGTTTAATGAATACACCAGGTTATCGACTGCGTGTAAATCAAGGTTTTACTACTTTGTTAACAATTACACCAATTACCCTTGAATGTAATCCACCCCTGTTTCAACAAGTTTATTAACTATTAATCCAGTTCCGTGTCCGGTAAAATGAACAATTATTGGTATTTATAGATATCCCGCCCACCGTACCCAGTCAAGCGTATGTGGTTATATATAAATACTTCAAATTATAAGTCTATATATTAATTTAACGAGGTATCGTTTAGTTAATATAAAACCCATTAATAGCCCATAGTCTAATTTCCACAAGTGTCATTCTTTTGTCCAAACCCCAATTATGGTACAAAGCCCAATTACCCAGTTTTAATATTTAGCCCAACATCATGATTACTTCGGCATTAAATAATCATAATAATAACTTAGCTACGAGACATTAATTTAAAAATAACATTAACCATAACTTACAGTGATAAAAAATAGCGTAGCGTTACACGGACAGAATTTCGACTTATACCCTTACAACATTCGCTAACATACCTTTATTATTAGAATTTAAAATTAAAATTAAAATATAAATATAAATATATTTACGCATATAGATAGAGAGATGGATGGATATATATTCTAAAAACTGAGCCAAAACACGCGAATTTATAGGACCAGACCTGATACTGCTCACCATGCGATCGCATGGCTTTTTGCCTTCCAGGCCATGCGATCGCATGGCTCCTTTTTCCAGCCCACATGTTGTTGTTTGCATTCTGCCGACGGTTTATATAATAATATATAATATATAAATAATTTATATAATTATTTAAATATTATATTTTATTCTTGTGCATAGTAGACTTGTAATTTTTAGTCCGTTACGTCGAGCGTTGAGAGTTGACTTTGGTCCCGGTTCCGGATTTTCGAACGTCCTTGCGTATAATTTAATATCTTGTACTTTGCATTTTGCGTCTTGTACTCTTGTAATTTTGAGACGTTTCTTATCAATAATTGGAACCACTTTGATTGTATTTTGTACTTTTGAGCTTTTTGGTCGTTTACATCTTCAATTTGTCGAATCTGTCTTTTGTCTTCACCTTTTATTATTTAAACGAATATCACTTGTAAATAGAACAATTGCAACTAAAAGCTTGTATTTCTTGAGGGATAATGCTATGAAATATATGTTCGTTTTTAGCATTATATATATATATATATATATATATATATATATATATATATATATATATATATATATATATATATATTTATATATATAAGTAGTATTATTATTATTATAAAGGGGGGTTTTTACCGTTTAGTGACCGGTTTATCGATTTTATACCTTAAGTCAAAATTAAAACCTAATGTAAAATATTAAATATAAATACAACTTAATTTAAAGCGTAAAGTAAATGATGATAAATAAACGTGCGATAATTAAAAGTGCGATAATTTAAAGTACGATAAATAAAATGACGATAAATAAAATGACGGTAAATAAAAGTACGATGAGATATAAATTAAAGGAATTATGCTTATTTAAACTTCCGTAATCATGATGTTTGACGTATTGATTTTAATTTATTACCATGGGTTAATTGTCCTTTGTCCTGGATTATTCGATATGTCCATCTGGTTTTGTCCATAATAGTCCATCGGTCATAATTATAAAGTGCGAAAGTCTTCGCCGAATTAACCTTATACCCGAAGTCAAATATTCCAACTAATTGGGGATTTAAACTGTAACAAGGTCTTAATACTTTATTTAATAAATACACCAGGTTATCGACTGCGTGTAATCCAAGGTTTTAATACTTTGTTAACAATTACACCAATTACCCTTGAATGTAATCCACCCCTGTTTTAATGAGTCTAGTGACTATTAATCCATCCCCGTGTCCGGTCAAATGAATAATTATTAGTATTTATAGATATCCCGCCCACCGCACCCAGTCAAGCGTATGTGGTTATATATAAATACGTCAAATTATAAATCTCTATATTAAATCAACGAGATATCATTTAATTAATATAAAGTCCATTAATAGCCCGTAGTCTAATTTTCACAAGTCTCGGTCTTTTGTCCAAACCCCAATTATGGTACAAAGTCCAATAACCCAATCTTAATATTTAGTCCAACATCACGATTACATCGGCTTAAATAAACATAATAATAACTTAGCTACGAGACATTAATTTAAAAAGGTTGAACATAACTTACAATGAGTATTAATCGAGTAGTGTTACACGGACATAATTTGGACTTATAAACTTAAAACACTCGCCACTATAACCTTATTATTATTTACTTAATATTAACATTATAATTATAAAATATAAATATAAATATATTGAGAGAGAGTGAATATCAGTTGATGAAGGTGTACTCCTCTCGTCCGAATTCAATTGCTATTTATAGCACTTGGCCAGATATTTCACTCCATGCGATCGCATGGAGTTTCTTCTTCATAGCCATGCGATCACATGGCCTCCTGGAACAGCTCACAATGCTTTGTCTTCATGTTTTACCGACACATTTAAATATAAATATATAATATATATAATTTTATATAATTATATATATATATATATATATATATATATATATATATATATATATATATATATATATATATATATATATATTATATTCATGTGGATAGTTGACTTGTAATTTTAGGTCCGTTGCATCGCGCGTTGATACTCGGCTTATGTCCCGGTTCCGGATTTTCGAACGTCCTTTGGTACGCTTTAATATCTTGTACTTTGCATTTTGCGGCTTGTACTCTTGTAATTTTTAGACGTTTCTCACCAATAATTTGAACCACTTGGATTTTACTTTGTACTTTTTAGCTTTTTGGTCGTTTGCGTCTTCAAATCGTCGAATCTGTCTTTTGTCTTCACCTTTTATTATTTAAACGAATATCACTTGTAAATAGAACAATTGCAACTAAAAGCTTCTCTTTCTTGAAGGATAATGCTATGAAATATATGTTCATTTTTATCATTATCACCGACGAAAAGCCTAACCGCTTACCATCCTACGATAAGTGGCCTACGAAGAGCGGATCCCTAAATAGATAACACTCACCACTTACCCCAACACACATATGTAGCCGACGAAGAGCGATAGGTCAAACATTAATCACTCGCCACATAACCAAACAAACACATGTGACCGACGAAGAGTGATAGGTCAAGCATTAATCACTCGTCACATAACCAAACGCACGTATGTAGCCGATGAAGAGTGATAGGTCAACCATTAATCACTCGCTACATAACCAAACACACACATGTGACCAACGAAGAGCGATAGGTCAAACATTAATCACTCGTCATATGCCACACCTCCAATCGTGGTCGACAAAGAGTTATTCCTTCCGGATATCACTCACCACATATCGCAACCAAATATAGCCAACGAAGAGCTATCCATACGGATATCACTCACTATATTTTCCAACCCAATTGTGGTCCTCGAAAAGTGAATCCTAACGGATGTCACTTACCACGCCGCACACAAGCAACCAAATTATATACATAAATGTATAAATATTCCACTCACCTCGATTACTTGAAAAACAATCCTGCTTGAGCTCCTAATCGTCCAAATGCAAATCACCAACACTACCAAAACGTAGCCAAAGAAGAGATGAGCAACTTTAACACTTGGACTTTTGATCAATTCAAGCTCCTTCTTCCCCAAATCTCCAAATCTCTCACTAGAAATCTCTCTCTCTAAGAATGAAATGAGAGTGTTTGTGGATTTGAAATATGATCCAAAATTGGAACCCAAACTGATAATATGGCTACACATCCGGCCTCAAGTGAAAAGACCAAAATGCCCTTCATTTAACTCAAAATAGCAAAAAGCAGATTTCTGTCGCAGGATAGGTGCGCGGCGCGCACCACTGCTTGTGTGGGGCGCGCACAAGCTTAAACTCAGCCAGTCAGTTTCTGTTTAATTCAGTTTAAATATCCAACGTTTATGTACACGTGTACACTTGAGTTTAGAGTCTTACAACTCTCTCCCACTTAAATTGGATCACGTCCCCGTGATCCTCGCCATTTTACCAACAGGACACACGCTCTAAGGTCCTTCGACATACGTCCAAACTTGATGTCCACAACAATTTCCACAAATCCGAAGATTTCACACAATTCCTTTAGGTGAATTAACTCAAAAGTTACCCTTCCGATTTAAATCATCATCCGTGATTTATCAAATCTACCAAACTGAGCATTAAGTCTCGCTTCATTCCCAAACCGGAATGAACTCACGCCTCGACCGCATGACAAACACATGCTAACATTCCAAAAACTCGTATTGAGTTAGCAATCCCTTTAGCGTACCCTTATCATGTACATCGCTAAAGTAACAACGCACCAATAAACTTGCCAACAAACAACACAATGGAGCCGACGAAAAGTGAATCCTCACGATTGGATACCACTTGCCCCACATCCTCACGCGTACGTGGCCGACGAAAAGCGGTAGATCAAACGTTAACCACTTACCACTACGCAACAAGAGGCCGACAAAAAGCGCATCCTTACAGATCACACTTACCTCTCCTCACACATGGCCAAACAAAAGTGATTCCTAACGGAAAATGCATTCCACACAACAATAAGTAGCCGATGAAAAGCAAATCTTAACGGATAACACTTACTACTTATCGCACCTCAACCGTGGCCAACGAAAAGTGAATCCTCACAATTCGATAGCACTAGCCACAATACACACAATAAGCTAAGTATATACGCATACTTAGAATCATTCCACTCAACTTGGAATCTCCCGCACACGAACCATAAGTATGCACAAACATCGCTATCACGATCGTGCAAAACATAACCTATATCACACATAGGTTCAAGAATACATTTCTCTAAAGGAGAAATTGGTATACTATCCCTCGATTACGGGACCCTACCTTGCTCGACGAGCCTGCCCATTTGTCTCTTAATGAGCTTAACCACATTACCACCTCAAGTAGTAATTCACATCCAAACCAATAAATACAATTTAACCAAAATTATACTCTACCACAAATTGACCAATCTAGGTCCCGACACTAACTCCGGATCTACCATGAGCATCATCCGAAGCTTCATACTAACACCTCCTCGTGTGGGAGTGTAACTCCCCCACTTGGAACTATGTTCCATAACCACATCGCTATGGTAACATCATCCCGCGATAGTTACCACATTCCAAAATACGTGACCAATCTATCCCTCGGTTGTAGTACCCGAATTCTCAAGAATTCATTTCGCACACTAGAAATTGATGTTCACCGTCACCCGTTGGCATCATTTAAGCAACGATAAAAGCCACAAAGCCTGCACCTTGTACACCCGTACAATGCTACAAAAGGTAGACTTTTCTAACCATTGGATTCACACGACCCATCACCATATCTTGCTCCTACACTGAGCATACAAAGGGTCTTAACCTATCCTTAATCACTTCGAACGAAGAGTTCATCACAAAATACACAAACTTTATTCTTGCAATCCTCTGATTGCCATAGCTTGTTAAAGTTCCACCTAGTCACTCATGTACCTAAGGGTTTCTCTCCGGCACACTAAGTACAATGTAACTACAATGTCGTCGGAGTCGAACATTACGCTTGCAGGTATAAAAGAGGCACCTGACATCGCGTCCCATAGACTCCACTATCAACATTCATTGAGATCGAAAAGCTCGACCTCGAGGGTCCCATTCATCCGATGTCACCCATCACAACACTAGAGTGACCTTAAGTCATACGTACCCGACGAAACTCATGTTTCATCAATTACGACACAAAAGCGACTACGCGCGACCAAAACAACAGCAAAGCCCATTCTCATTGCTTGGTAAAATATTTCGCCCAACACTAAGGAATGCTTGGAAGCACCAAGTCTTACGCATTTCGCCCGTCAATCCGACCATCATCATAGGGTAATTGCATAAGGAACGCTACCCTTCATTACACTATGCACAAACACAAAATGCATCAAACAAAATCATAAGTACATTTCGAAAGAATTATCAAAAAGTACCTGAACATCGTCGTCAGGTTCTCATGCATCACCAACTAATTTCGGACACGCTGACTTTTGGTGTCCCTCCTTTCAATAATTAAAACATGTAACCTTGTTAGAGTTCACATTCGTACATTCGCTCGACAAATGACCCCGTTGTCCACAATTATAACACGTGGGTATAAAACCACCGGTACCACTCTTCTTCACGCTTTCGACACCCTCGGAAACACTCTTACTCTTTTTGTTCGAAAGCATCGTAGTTTCGGACTTCCGCTTACTAACATCGGAACCACTCTTCTTTAAGACAAGCGTCTCAAAACCCTTCGCCATGTCAAACAACTCTTCAAAAGTTTTCACCGAGTTCCTACCAATCTTCTCTTGGTAATGATCGTTCAATGTTCGGTAAAAGTCTTCCTTCAACATGTGGTCATTCCCGACATACTCCGGGCAAAATTGGGTCTTCGATAAGAAAACGGACTTGAGAGTGTTTAAATCCATTGACCCTTGCCTCAAAGCACTCAACTCATCCTTAAGCTTAGAAAGATAGGTAGAAGTTCGGTATTCCTTGAAAAATTCCGTTTTGAACTCGTCCCATGTGAACTCCATACATTGTTCTTCACCATAGAGTTGGATTTTCGCATCCCACCACAACTTGGCGTCACCCCTTAACATACTACTACCATACCTCGTCTTTTTATCGAGAGGTCACTCACTAGTACGGAAGGCCCCCTCCATATCGGAGATCCATCGAGCACTCTTGAGTGGGTCTCGTTCGCCATCAAAAGTGGGAGGTTGAGCATCCTTGAAGTTTTTGTAGTAGAAGTCTCGCCTTCCTATGTTATCTTCGTGAAGAACAATCTTCACTTGTTCCTTAACTAAATCGACTACTTCCTCATTAATCGAATCTAGGAACATCTTCTTAACATCTTCTAGAAAGGCCGCACGTTGCCTTTGTATAATGGCCTCAACCTTGGCCGTGAACTCGGAGTCATCGCCTTGATCTTCGTTATCATGTCCGTTCCTTGTCTTCATTCTAAGAAATGAACCCGGTTAGGAACGCAACACAAGTAAATTACATACACCGCCACGATCAATATTCACAATCATATAAATATGCCACCGTTCGCACATCCCATCTAGTTCAATACTTGTTGTACATCACTTGCATGACTTGGCTTGCAACCGTAATAATGGTCGCGAAGCATTATTACGCTCACACGCCATGCCGAGCTCATGAATACAACAACCATCTCGCTAGATATTCAACGCAAACAACATGATTAGTAACAACATAATCAATTCATAGCTAGTTCACCTATTCTCTAAGGCACTAACTAAAACCCGAACCGACCCGTAATCCTACAAGTCCCATAACAAATAAGCACACACAAAAAGTCTAAGTCTAGGCGCCTATCTCAAGTCACCTAAATCCCTTAGACCATGCTCTGATACCACTTGTAACGACCCAACCCGTTATTCAACCGTAAACGCGAAATAATTTTTTTCAGTAAGGGTGCGCGTCGCGCAACCCCATCTGTGCACGGCGTGCACAAGCCATTTCAGGTTCTGTCAGAATTTTCCATTTTTCTTTTAATGATCTCCCACTTCCCGACACTTTTAGACTAAACGCTTTTCACAACATATTATAATATGTAAAACTAACACGTTTCAATAATAAAACAAGTTTTAGACACCGGGCCCACATCGGCCGTTTTACGACTTTCGTACAAAATACAAGTTTTCGACTACATGAGTTTAAGTTCCAAACAAAACTACGAGCATGATGTTTGTGGATAAACTACCCAAACCTAAGTCAAAATCAAAAGTAATCCAAGCAAGCATATCATCTAATCCCGAGCATACCCTTGCCACGTCCGCCTCCGAACCTAAAAATGTAAACCACGAGAGGGTAAGATAAAGCTTAGTGAATGCAATACTTATACGCATACATACATAATTCAATCACTTGCATACACCTACATAAACAACACAATAGCATTAGCAAACCGCAATAAATGTATAATCGTACGTACAACAAGTCAACACCATTAGCATAGAGATCTCAACAATAATACGTGCCAACAACAAAAATACGTACAATGCTAGTAAAACATACACACCCCAACATATACAATCAACATTCAACTCGATGGTGGCTGCCGAAGAGCGGTAGGTCAAATACGTTAACCACTCACCACCCATCGCAATGCGTACGTGGCCGACGAAGAGCGGTAGGTCAAATACGTTAACCACTCACCACTATGCACCATGAGGCCGACAAAAAATGCAACCAAAATGTTAACACTTACCTCAATCACAAGGATGGCTGACGAAAAGCATAACCGCTTACCATCCTACGATAAGTGGCCAACGAAGAGTGGATCCCTAAATGGATAACACTCACCACTTACCCCAACACACATATGTGGCCGACGAAGAGCGATAGGTCAAACATTAATCACTCGCCACATAACCAACCAAACACATGTGACTGACGAAGAGTGATAGGTCAAGCATTAATCACTCGTCACATAACCAAATGCATGCATGTAGCCGATGAAGAGTGATAGGTTAATCATTAATCACTCGCTACATAACCAAAGATACACATGTGACCAACGAAGAGCGATAGGTCAAACATTAATCACTAGTCACATGCCACACCTCCAATCGTGGTCGACAAAGAGTTATTCCTTCCGGATATCACTCACCACATATCGCAACCAAATATAGCCAACGAAGAGCTATCCATACGGATATCACTCACTATATTTCCAACCCAATTATGGTCCCCGAAAATTGAATCCTAACAGATGTCACTTACCACGCCGCACACAAGCAACTAAATTATATACATAAACGTATAAATATTCCACTCACCTCGATTACTTGAAAAGTAATCCCGCTTGAGCTCCTAATCGTCCAAATGAAAATCACCAACACTACCAAAACTTAGCCAAAGAAGAGATGAGCAACTTTAACACTTGGACTTTTGATCAATTCAAGCTCCTTCTTCCCCAAATCTTCAAATCTCTCACTAGAAATCTCTCTATCTCTAAGAATGAAATGAGAGTGTTTGTAGATTTGAAATATGATCCAAAATTGGATCCCAAACTGATAATATGGCTACACATCTGACCTCAAGTGAAAAGACCAAAATGCCCTTCATTTAACTCAAAATATCAAAAAGCATATTTCTGTCACAGGATAGGTGCGCGGCGCGCACCACTGCTTGTGCGCGGTGCACACAAGCTCAAACTCAGCCTGTCAGTTTCTGTTTAATTCAGTTTAGATATCCAACGTTTATGTACACCTGTACACTTGAGTTTAGGGTCTTACATACGGTATATGTTATCTGGCAGGAGCGAAATAGCCAGCTTTTCAAAGAGAATATCCGAAATGCGAACAAAGTTTTTGATTCTATATATTCTATCATTCATCTGTGGCTGCTCTCCATTCGGTTTAAAGACTCACACGATGTTTCCAGGATTCGGATTGCTTGGAAGCTAGGAATGTAGATGTTGGTTGTTTATTGGAGTCAAATGTAATTGTTTGTCTCTTGTCTGGTTGTTATGGTGTGGTTGCAGGGTTCTCTTGTGACACCTGAACTTCATGTATCATTCTTTTATTATTTATAATAATATTCGCCGGGGTAAACCATTTACCCAAAAAAAGAATTTGGTGACTCTTTTGTTAAGTTTGATTATGGGCTGAAGCCCTCTGGTGCTGGGACAGATGTTTATGTTAAGGGGTCAAAGGTTTCTAGTGATGGGCCGCTCGGTTTTTTTGAGCCAGGAATTCTGTTGTTGGGACGAATGCTTCTGGTCCATCGAAGGTTGTTTCTGATGTTTGTTGGTTCCCAAGGAATGTCCGTGTGTCGACTCTTCATGTATGTGTAAGATTGGTTGGAGAAATATTAAAAAGGTTAAAATATAGATAGGTAAGCCGAGTTCAACATTCAAGAAGGGTGCAAATACCACAGGTAAATTGAAGAAGAAGAAAAGGGTTAAAAAGAAAAGGGTCGGGAAATGATGATTCTTTTTGCTTCGAGATGAAGAGATTGCTCTGGAGTGTGAGAGTTCTTCAAGTACCTTTGAAGTTCTTCGATTGCGCCCCCTTACAGTTCTCCAAAGATGTACTCTTTTTTGACCTGGTTGAGTAAGGCGATGTATTTTCAATAGGTTGTTGGGAAGATTTTGAAGTCGGGGTAGAGGGGAATAAAACCTCATTTGTCCTGGATGATCTTGAGTTTAGACGTTTTGATCCATTAATGTTTCTATTAAGTGTTTACTTTTCCTCCTTTTCAGGCTTAGTTTGCTTCCTTGTTTTATTGTAGGTTTAGTTTGTTATTTGTTGTTGTCGTTGTTGTTTTTTCCGTTAGGTCCTTGTGATTTTGGTCGTTTGTTTTGCTCATTTTTGTATGTTCTTTTGGTTTAACTAGCTTTTAGATAGTCAAGTTGGGCTGTTTGACTATTTAGTTTCGCTTCTAATGTCCATGATGAGGCGTTTCTTTCTATCATTTGATTGGTTTTTTCATCGATCGTTTTTTTTTTTTTTTTACAAAAATAGCATTACTAGTTCTATAGTTCTTATCAAAACATTTACACTCCATTCTATAGTTCTTATGGTGGTAATTGTTTACAACAACAACAATACTCAATCTCGCATATGCGAGACGTGAGATGTAGACATTCATTCCTCTACCTTAGAATATGATCGTGCATATATTTTTCAAGAGGTTAATATGCATGTTCAATACGTTTGAAAGAGGTTTAAGGATCTTAGAACTTAGCTCTCCGGTCTGGCTACCGTGAATAACCCTAGCCGACATGATGATGTCGGCGGAGTGGCTAGGTGAGTAAGTCCACCTTCGATGACGGTCGTCGATCGAAGGCCCGAATAAGGTTGTAGGAAACTGTCAAGAGTGACTAACCTGTTAACCTTTGATGAATGATGATAACGATTACGTATTGTGAGCCACATAAATGTGATGTCCCTAGAATGATAATTAGGGTTAGTATATATAGGCAAACCCTAATTCTAGAATCATCTAAGGATAATGGTAATCTCTTCCATAACAAACTCCCCCGAATCACGGATGTAATTATGGAAAAGATATCAACTTGATGACCAAGTAACCGCCGTACCGGGAACGAAGGTATTCAATACACCACCGCATGCCGCATACTGCATATAAAGTATGCGCATACGCACGCTAGTGGTTGCCCGCACATGTATAGTATGTGCATGCGGGTTGCGGTATCATTATGTCCCCCCAGTTTGATGTTATATAACGCAAGACATATGATATCAAACTATTAAGCTAAAAAGAAACACAAGAACACGACCAACATTAAATTTTTCGCGTGCGTCTCGAGGTCATTAAATGCTTGTCATTGTCGCAGAAGCCCATTCTGCTGATAAGACATAAAGTGACAGTGGGCAGGCGCGTGTGAGCCACGCGCTCAACATTGGGTACAACAAACAGAAACCCACACGCATGCAACAAACATCGACCGTCGGTTGTGTAACACGTGTACGTTCCTGATTAATTTTGCCACCCCACGTTTGCCTATAAATACATGAAAAAATCCCTCATTTCTACCTTTCAGCAATTCAGTCTCCAACACACTTTATAAACAATTCCGATCACCCTACGCATATCTCCGATCATTCGACATATTCCGGCCAACCATAAAAAGGTTAGTATTCTTCGATCACTCTATCAAAATGACCGAAGCCACTGAGACCTATGTAGATAGTGTAGAATCGGTCATAGAACAGAAGCACATAGACTCATTAGTGAAACAATATCCACCACTAAAACAGTACAACCCGATTCCTCCCCTTGCCCATCAAAGTGCACACGAACCCCCAGAGAAGAAGGTGGCCATATATGAGCACGCCTTTAAACATGGCAATTTTAGGGTACCGCCGTAAGATTTTTTCTTAGGCGTTCTAGATCATTACCACGTCGGACTAGGGCAACTGCACCCTTACGCTATCGAAAAGATCATACTTTTTGAAATGTGGTGTGTAGCTTTAAACAAGGTGCCGATGATTAATGTGTTTTGTCATCTGTATCGTCTTGTGATTCATCACAAATCCTGGTATACCTTTTTCGCACGCCAAAATTTTACTAAAACCCCAAAATCCAACGCCGGCCAATGGAAAGAAACGTTTTTCTATGTTAACCAAACCGTTGTGGGAACCAACTTTCCTCAAACACTGGTATGGTGCGAAAGTGTGGCCAAAGATGTGAACGAAACCCCAAAATTAGATGACGAGGATGCAAAGCTGCTTACGGAATGCGGTAACGCACAACTTGTCCACCGCCCTTATGGGAACGTGATGCTGTGGTTGGGGAAGATATCTGCCCATTGGCTATGGGAGAACCTGCGACCAGCCATAGTCGCACCAAGTGGCAAGGGTAGGAATAGTAATGTATATTTTAATTTATGCAACCACATATATCTATATTTAACCTGCGTGTTTATATATGCAGAAATGAGGATGAAGAAAGTGTTAACCATGGAGGAGATTGCGACAATCTCCTTCCACAAACAGAATATAAACGGGCAACTGGAGCAGGAGAAGTCTGGTGAGAACGAGGTTCCCACTCCGCAGACATCTGCAAACAAGCGCAAGACAACGACCGCCCCGTAAACAAACGCATCCAAGAAGAAAAAGCTGAATCCGAAACAAAGGAAGGATATGCGGAACGACAACTTTGTTCCCGTAGGGCAGCCCTATACAAACCTGCTTCCTCCAGTCACTGGTAAGCATTTCATTATTACTGCATAACCAGCATTATTGCTTCGTTAACTAACTTACGCAAGTCCTCGCAGCACATATGGATGACACGCATCATACACCGCCGCAGGTGAACCCCGACCTCGAAGCAACCACCACCTCCAAAGACCGGGCCATTGAACTGGATTCGGACACCTCGTCGACACCACCGTGCAGTAGCTTTCGATTAGCTAACCTGGCGCAGCTCACCCAGTCTTCCGCCAAAAATTCCGCAGAGCAGTCCGCTTTTTTGCAGCAAATTTTCCCAGCTGAATTCCGCGAGCAACTAGCCACACTGCCCTTCCACCAAACGCACAATGCCTTTATCCAAAATGGCCTTGTGTTTTTTAGCATGTTCACGGATGCAGTACGTCGTGCTACGAATTTGTACCAATTGGCCGTGCGGAAAGAAACTGAGCTAGGATAGCTACAAGCGGGTGTTGATCAGTTGAGGAATAATAGGAGAGATGCAGAGGAGGCACGCAAGGCTGCCGAGGCGTCTGCGGATGAAATGAAAACTTCCTTGATTGCAGAAAGGAAGAAAAATCAAGAGCTATTGGGGGCCGTTGATCAAGCCAAGGGTGAAGCGGAACGTTTGCGAGCTGACCTAGACAGGGTCAGCCGAGAGAAGGATAACGCGGTAACTGTCCACGAGCTGGCAGAGGCAGACCTGATGAAACTGCGCACCTCTCTCCCGTTCTTTGAGCAAAAGGTTATGGATTCAGACCCCGTGATAATGCTAAAAATGAACATATATTTCATAGCATTATTCCTCAAGAAAGACAAGCTTTTAGTTGCAATTGTTCTATTTACAAGTGATATTCGTTTAAATAATAAAAGGTGAAGACAAAAGATAGATTCGACGAATTAAAGACGCAAACGACCAAAAAGCTCAAAAGTACAAAATATAATCAAAGTGGTTCCAATTATTGATAAGAAACGTCTCAAAATTACAAGAATACAAGATTCAAAACGCAAAGTACAAGATATTAAATTGTACGCAAGGACGTTCGAAAATCCAGAACCGGGACCAGAGTCAACTCTCAATGCTCGACGCAACGAACTAAAAATTACAAGTTAACTATGTATATAAATATAATATAATATATAATTAATTATATAAATTATATATATATTATATTTATATATTAAAACCGTCGGTAGACTAGGATCCAAACTTGTGTGAGCTGGGTTTACGAACTCCGCGACTTGCGGAGTTTGTAGTGCAAAGGGACCGCGACTCGCGGAGATACCCTGGACTAAAATGCCTATAAAAGCTAACGCATTTTGATCGTTTTATAGATCCTTTTATCAATCTCTCTATAAACGTGTATATATATATATATATATATATATATATATATATATATATATATATATATATATTTTAATTTTAATTTTAATTTTAATTTTAATTTCTAATAATAAGGGTATGTTAGCGAATGTTGTAAGGGTGTAAGTCGAAATTCTGTCAGTGTAACGCTACGCTATTTTTAATCATTGTAAGTTATGTTCAACCTTTTTAATTTAATGTCTCGTAGCTAAGTTATTATTATGCTTATTTAATACCGAAGTAATCATGATGTTGGGCTAATTACTAAAATTGGGTAATTGGGCTTTGTACCATAATTGGGGTTTGGACAAAAGAACGACACTTGTGGAAATTAGAATATGGGCTATTAATGGGCTTTATATTTGTTTAACTAAATGATAGTTTGTTAATTTTAATATAAAGATTTACAATTGGACGTCCCTATAAATAACCATATACACTCGATCGGACACGATGGGCGGGGTATTTATATGTACTAATAATCGTTCATTTAACCGGACACGGGAATGGATTAATAGTCACTAGAATTATTAAAACAGGGGTGAAATTTTGTACAAGGACACTTGGCATAATTGATAACAAAGTATTAAAACCTTGGGTTACACGCAGTCGATAACCTGGTGTAATTATTAAACAAAGTATTAAAACCTGGTTACAGTTTAAGTCCCCAATTAGTTGGAATATTTAACTTCGGGTATAAGGATAATTTGACGAGGATACTAGCACTTTATATTTATGACTGATGGACTGTTATGGACAAAAACCAGACGGACATATTGAATAATCCAGGACAAAGGACAATTAACCCATGGGCATAAAACTAAAATCAACACGTCAAACATCATGATTACGGAAGTTTAAATAAGCATAATTCTTTTATTTCATATTTAATTTCCTTTATTTTATATTTAATTGCACTTCTAATTATCGCACTTTTATTTATTGTTATTGTATTTAATTGCACTTTTAATTATCGTACTTTTTAATTATTGCAATTTTATTTTATCGCACTTTTATTTATCGCAATTTCATTATCGTTATTTACTTTACGCTTTAAATTAAGTCTTGTATTTATTTTTAATATTTTACATTAGGTTTTAACAGCGACTAAAGTTTTTAAAATCGACAAACCGATCATTAAATGGTAAAAACCCCCCTTTATAATAATAATATTACTTATATATATATATTTGTATTTTTATAAATTAAAACTAATATAGCGTTAAGCTTTGTTTAAAAGATTTCCTGTGGAACGAACCGGACTTACTAAAAACTACACTACTGTACGATTAGGTACACTGCCTATAAGTGTTGTAGCAAGGTTTAAGTATATCCATTCTATAAATAAATAAATATCTTGTGTAAAATTGTATCGTATTTAATAGTATTTAGTTGTAAAAATAAAGCTATTTCATATACACCTCGCATAACATCACCCCGTAACCAAAAAATTCAACGCATATTTAGACGCGGCCCTCGACCATGAGCGTAACAAGGTTGTGAGAGAAGTGCTTAAATGCTGCGACCTCGCGTCCCCTACCCAGACGCAGTCCAGAAGCATATCAAGGAGGACACCGCCACCATACTCATGGACGTAGAACAAGCAATTCAAAATATTGACATCCCTAAGCTTGCCGTGTTCTCCAATGATCCCAATGCCCCAATTAATTAGCAATTAAAGGAAAATTTGTAGGTATCACAGTATCCCACCAATTGCGCCGTAAGTCCTATGCTTAGGCAGGTTTATGTATTTATTTTGGAGCCCTAAGTCCCATGTTGGGCAGGCGTTTAAAACAATTTGCATTTGTAATAACTTATTTTGTTGTATATTTGTATTATGCATGCATGGTAGTGTAGTTGTTTATATATTGTGAGTCAAAACAAAATGTAAACCGCATGCCTATACGTGTTATTTAACCATAACTCACACGCATACGCGGGCGCTGCGTAAAATAAACCAATACTTTAGCGAATTTACCCTTAGATTTTTTGACTCGAAAGCTACTGCGTTCTTGCTTTGTCATGTGCTAGAGGTGCACTTTAGCTGTATGGTAAGCAACTCAACTAAAAACAAACCAATGCTTTTATACTTAATAGTTCCTCAAGCAAACCAATGCGAGAGTAATTACGCACAAGCAAACCAATGCTTGTGTTTTTAAGTCGACTTGGCAGCCATCTAGTCTGCGTGGCGCTTGGTTAGGGGAAACCCAATTCCCTTTACCTGCCGTTTGTCTAGCCTTGTAACCAAACAGGCTTCTGCCGCGCGGGGGCTAGAGGACACCCCTTAAGTAGGCAGGAACTGCATACAAAAAGAAACATAAATATAAAGTATGCGCGAGTAAATATTTTAATTGGCATTAATTATTACAACCGCAACTCATCCAAACAAATGGAAATTACATAAAGGAAAAACTAATGTGCTAAAATATTTTGGAGTGATCAAATCCAACCAGCTACATGTAACATTTTTTCAACAACGTCGCGTGCCAAGTACGCTTCATAGGTTTTCCATCCAACGTCGCAAGATGGTATGCTCCGGTGTTGCTTGTTCCCACTACTGTGTATGGACCTTCCCAACGGGGGCCCAATTTTCCAGTATCTTCCGCATGACTCGCGTAATTATGACGCCAAACTAAATCCCCGCACTTATAAGAGCGCGGACGCACACACTGATTATAGTACTTAGCGATTTTTTGCTTATTATTAGCTTCGTTAATAGCCTTAGAGAGTCTGCATTCTTCCAGCAAATTAAGATTTTCCCGCAAAGCCTCTGAGTTATTTTGTGCATCAAAATTTTGTACGCGGAACGTTGGTACCCCAATCTCTGCGGGTACAACAGCCTCCGATCCATATACCAAACTGAATGGAGTCTCACCAGTGATTGCTTTAGGTGTTGTTCTATGCACCCATAATACCTTTGGTAGTTCATCCACCTAACCGATGCGACCGTGGTCTAATCTAGCCTTAATTTTAGCTACTATATACCAGTTGGTGACTTCGCACTGGCCATTCGCATGCGGATGCGCGACGGACGTGAAAGTTTGCTTAATTTTAAGGCCCGCGCACCAACTTCGAAAAGGATCCCCCACAAACTGCGTTCCATTATCGCTAACAATTTCGTTTGGTATGCCAAATCGACAGACAATGTCTTCCCATAAAAAATTTCGCACCCTTTTTCCTGAAATTGTTGCCAGCGGTCGTGCTTCAACCCACTTCGTTAAATAGTCAATTTCAACAATCAAGAATTTGATATTTCCTGCGTGTGCAGAGTATGCATAAGATATTAATGTAAGTAGCATATGGTATAAAATAAATGATAATATTACCTCGGCCTTTTGGAAATGGTCCAAAAATGTCAATTGCCCATTTGCATAATGGCCATGGTGATGAGACTGATATCATTGGATGCGCAGGTGCTCTGCTGATAGGTGCACATATTTGGAAAGATTCGCATTGTTTGACTATGCGTGCAGTATATGCGTACATGGTGGGCCAATAATAACCTAGCAGCATAATTTTTGACATAATAGACATGTGCCCCGAATGAAAGCGCATGCACCCTCATGCACCTCGCGTATAACCTCCTCTGCCTCGTTTGGACCAATGCACCTTAAATACGGCCCTAAATAACTTTTTTGATACAGGACATCACCCTCAAGGGCATACATTGGCGCCTTAGTGCGGACTTTCTTTGCGTCGACGGAATCCGCAGGTGAAGTGCCATCCCGCAGGAAAGCAACGATGAGCGTCATCCACGTTGAACTGGATTCCTCAACAGATGCCACTAAAGGCATCATAACAATGGATTTTGCTTGTAGTTCTTCTATGAGAACTCTTTTCCCTAAACGATCAAAGGCCAATGCATCCAATTTGCTAAGCGCGTCTGCCTTCTTGTTTTACCCTCGCATTACATGGGAAATTTGAAAAGCCTCAAACTGGTCAGCGAGGTTATGAACAAGCGACATATATTGCTGCATGGCTATGTCATGCGCATCAAAGTCTCCGCTTACTTGGCTGCACACTAGCTTTGAATCCACATAAGCGTAAGTTATGCACAATCCGCATACCTGCTAACAAAGCCTCGTATTCTGCTTCGTTGTTCGTAACAGAAAAATTAAACCGTAGCGCATATGTATGCTCTTCCCCATCCAGGCCAGTTAAAATTACCCCTGCACCTACGCCGGATGTGCTACAGGCACCATCGGTATATAATTCCCATGGTGCCAGAATTAGTGCAGGTATGTCCTGATATTCAGACGATGCTTCAATGTCTGCGGGTAACTCTGCTAGGTAATCCGCAAGTATCTGTCCCTTAACCGTGCTTCGCGAAGAGAAATTTATTTCGTGTTCCCCTAATTCAACTGCCCATTTGGCCATTCGACCGGAAATCTCGGGCTTATATAGCACCTGCAAGAAAAATGATTGCGTTAGTCAATGCGGTATTCCCGGACATTGCCGCAAATTAGGTAGTTACCAACCTGTTTGATCGGCTGATCGGTTAGAACTACAACTGGGTGCGCTTGAAAGTACCGACGCAAACGTTGTGCTGTGTGAACTAGTGCATACACCAGCTTCTTAAATGATGAATAGTTTACTTCGCTTTCTGTCAGCATCTTGCTTACGAAGTAGACTGGCATTTGCGTCTTTCCGCGATCTACGATAAGGACCGAGCTGACAGCTTCTTTGGACGCCGCAAGGTACATCGTAAGAGTTTCGCTTGCTATTGGCATAGTGAGTGTTGGTAATTCAGCAAGCACCTTCTTCATATCTTGAAAAGCCGATTCCGCTTCCTGAGTCCATACAAAGTCTTTTTTCTTTAAACAATTCTTCAAAGTATTGAAGAACAGTAACTGTCGTTCCGCGGCTTTTGACAAGAACCGCGTGATTGCCGTGAGCTTCCCAGTTAGACTCTGCACACCCTTCTTAGTCTTTGGAGATGGTAATCTGTCAATGGCTTCAATCTTTTGGGGATTCACCTTGATTCCACGCGCCGTCACCACGTGACCTAGAAACTTGCCTTCCTCTTCCCCAAAACTACATTTGAGCGGGTTAAGCTTCATGTTGATCCTACGTAAAAACGCAAATGTTTCTAGGATATCCACAAGCATTTCTTCTTCGGTGTTACTCTTAATTACCAAATCATCGACATATGCTTCAAGATTTCTACCAATTTGGTGCTTGAAGGCTGCGTCAATTACGCGCTGATAGGTAGCTCCTGCGTTCTTTAAGCCAAAGGGCATCTTAGTATAACAATAAATACCCTGCGGCATATGAAAAGCAGTTTTGTCCTCATCTTTCGCAGCCATGAGGATTTAGTGATAACCCTTATACGCATCCAGGAAACATTTGTATCAAAAATCCGATAACGATTCTACCTTCCAGTTAATCTCCGGGAGAAGGTAGTTATCTTTAGGACACGCTTTATTAATGTCCTTAAAATCAACGCACATCCACCAGTTACCGTCGGCCTTTTTCACCAACACTGGGTTAGCAACCCATGTTTGGTACAGCACTTCCCGTAGAATATTTGCTCTGACTAGGTTATCAACTTCTGCGCATAACCAATCATTGCGGTTAAGGGCCATGTGCCGCTTCTTCTGCCTAACGGGTGTGAGTGACGGATAAACATTCAACTTATGTTCCGTAATATCACGCAGAACCCCAGCCATGTCTGATTCTTGTCATGTGAAAATATCTGAGTTAGTGGACAATATACCATGCAATTTAGCCTTAGTCTCGGCTGACAAGCTTGAGCCAATTTTAATTCGCTTGTCCAGATGCAAACGGATAGCTATAACTGCACTGCTTTTAAGTTGTTCTCCCACGCTGGGAATGCTTACGGGCACAACTGAACCACATAACTCAGTAACTTGATGTAACGCAATTGTGGCAATTCCTCCCATTGTGGGAAACTTAATCAAACCGTGCAGTACATATGGTATAATGTTAAAACGTCGTATGAAATTTCTCCCTAGTAGCGCATTGTAACGCGAAGTTGACCGAACCACATAAAAGTCGACTAACTCACGCCTGACCAACTGCGGATTCTTATCATCTGCAAGCTCTATTATTATCTCTATCAGGCCTAGCGGCCATGAGCTTTCTCCAGAGAATCCTGATAGCGTAATATCGGGCTGGAGTAACTGCAGTTTTACTTATGTGGGAAGGAAATGATAGCAATGCTCATATATAACGTCGATGCCACTCCCGGTGTCAACGTGCATGCATTTAACCTGTATTCCATAATTAGGAATGCCACACTTAATGATAATGGGCTCGTTATGAAGTGACCCGTCCTAATTCACCTGTACGAAATCTTCAACAGATGGTCCCATTGCGAGGTTCTGACCTCTATATGCCATGAATGACCCCAAGTAGTATCTTTAAATTGAGCAAATGCACAGCGAAAGATTTCTTTCAGACCTGAGAATAAACATGCTTTCAAGTGTCAACCAAAAGGTTGGTGAGTTCATAGGTTTATCATAAAACAATAAAATTCATCATTTTGATAGACCACAAGATTTAAATACAGTACACCTATCTCATGTACAAAACCATTTTTCGTAATGCTTAGCAGAGTAGGTTCGTATCCTTTTCTCCCCTATAGGTTTCCTCGCGATTTTTAAATAATCGTGCGCATATCTCGTGCACAAAATTAATACACATAACCTGTGTATAAAAATCATTCTCTTGATACATAACATTCATTTCGATTTCATTGCTCAACATGGTAACCGACCTTAACATATAATGCGCATCAATAATATCCCCAAAACAGAACATCTCGTCTGTATAATATATAAACTTCGAAGTACTAAGCACCACGCCCACTAGATCTTCCGTCTAGTGAACATTCTGGATGGGGGTGTTAAACTCGGTAGCTACCTTTAGGATTCGCGTGAATTAGGGCCATACCCGATTCTAATTCTTAGGTTACCAAGCAATAATAATCAGGGGAAAAATATTCACAATAATTAGTGGCAATTATCACATCCAACTAATTCAATAATAATCCACAGAACTTCTGTCTGCATAATAATTCATTCGAGGAATGTTTTGCTTGTGTCTATCTCCTCAAACATTTATAAAAGCATCTCAGTTCAAAAATATAGATTTCAAAGGCATTTAATAAAGCAGTTGTAAAACAGTTATAAAGCAGCGCATGTATTCTCAGTCCCAAAAATGTAAAGAGTAAAAGGGAATCAAATGAACTCACTATACGATATTTTGTAGTAAAAATATGCATACGACGATACTGAACAATGCAGGGTTGGCCTCGAATTCACGAACCTATATCAGTTTTGTATATATTAAAACATATATTGAATATTTAATGGCATTCAGCTTGGGTTACATATATTAATTATTTAATATATTACTTATTTAAAAGAGTAATGTATTTATTATTTTCAATATTATATATCTACATAAGTTATTTTTATATTAAAATAGTAGGTTAGATATACTTAAGATATATGTAATAAATATATTTCTATATAAATATCTTTTGTTTGTAAAAATAATAATTTTAATAATACTAAATTAATTTGTAATACCAATAATAATAATACTTTTAATAATAATAATAATTTTAATAAAAATGATAAATTTAATAATAAGGAATATAATAATAATAACTATAAAAATAATGATTTTTCTAATAATAAACTAAGGCTTATGATAATAATAATAATGATAATAATAATAATGATTATAATAATAATAATGGAAGACGACCTCAAAGAATAAGTTCCAAAAAAATAAGTGCCCTTGCCCAGGCTCGAACCCGCGACCTCTCGCTCACCAAAACACCCCTTAACCAATCTACTATCTCAGTTTTTCTGTTTAATATTCAGATACAATTTTATTTAAACCGTGGTTTCCTGTTTCCCCTTTTCTTCTTCAGTGTACAATATCCTTTGATCAACACCATTATAATACCTAAACTATCATCATCATCAGCACGATCTGTTTACTACCTTCGCTCACATAAAATCACGATGATCATATTCATCATCATCAACGCAAACATCCTCAACTTCTATTATCTTGATTATCATTGTTATTATACGCTAATAATCACACTCCTAATAACCTAATCATAATTTTCGATAATGATCATAATCATAATCATGTATGATTTCGTATCTCCTTAACATCATTCATCATCTTAATTACCTATTCACCGTAACCTCATTGTTATCATCAATATATTGTCACCATCATTATCCTAATCATTAACGAATTATCATCAAACAATGGTGAACATCATTAATCGATGTTGTAATCAGAAAGTAGAAACAAGGTATTGCTGCAGCAGTTCCTTAGTTGTTTTTGAGCTCACTTAACAATCTATGGGGTGTCATCAATCGGTAACAGCAAAAGAAAATAAAGGTTTTAAAGTTGTTGGCCATTATGTAACCACTAGTTCCACTAATACACTATCTCTTAATGACTTAACAAAACTTCGTTTATACATATTGTCCCTACAATCAACTTAATAATAGAATTACACATTATTTCTTGTGAGCCCTCCTTGTAGGCCATACTTCATTAACTTTCGGTTCCACTAGTAATTGATAATACACTAACAATATACTTTATCCCAAGTTGACGTTTATAAAACCGTGAGCCTAACCTAAGCCTTTCATTTCATTTAAATTTCTCCACAAATGAAAATATATCTAATCAGTAGATTATCGAGTAGCAATAAAAAAAATACCAGCGTACAGCAGCAGGAAGAGTTAAAGTACTAAAAGGTGATGGTTCTCATGGATGGAAGAAGGTGGTGATTATTTGTTTCGTAGAAGATGAAGGATGGTGGTGATGGTTTGGTGTGGTGACCAAAGTAAAACAAGAAACAACAAGGTGATGGTGATTGTGTGTGATCTGGGTTTGATCGAAACCGAAGCTAAAACATTAGCTGGTTGATGATTGTTGATCAAGAACATAAAACAAGTTAAATGGGACTTTTGATTTGAAGTGGTGTGCTTGAAGGATTCACGACAGAAAGATGGTGAAGGGTTTGATTAGTTTAAAGAAAAGAAGTATCGAAGGTGATCTAAGGTGGTGAAGTAAAGTGGTGTGTTTGGTGATATCCGATGTGTGTGTTTATATATATGTGTAAGTAATATATGTATATGTATTTTAATGTTTATATTTGATTTTTCGTCTCCTTTTCTCTGTGAATTGCAGTAGTTAGTACGATATATACAGCCACAAGATTCGATTACAGTTTGTTTTGTAGCTTTGATTCGTTCGACAACATATCTTCTGTCAGAAGAAAAATAGAAAAGTAAAATAGACTTTCAATACAATTTGTTTGATTCTTATTATTGAATTTTTGATTTGTACGATTTTAGAAACAGGAACAAATTAAACACAGTATGATTGATACATGAAACTGATTCGTATAATTCTTCTATTACTGATTTCTATCCAAATTTGTTTTATAATGAAATTAAAGTTGACAGAATGTTCAATCAGACACGAATCCAAATTGTGAAAGTGATGATATGATCGATCGTACAGAATAGTAAAGAAGATGAAGTTGAAAGGATCTATAACAGATTCAATTATACATTTGATTCTATATATATATAAATAATATTAATAATTAGTAAGTATAAATATATTAATACTAAAATACTGTAAATAATAATAAAAATATTAATAATCATAATCTCAATGTAATACCAAATAATAAGAGTAAAAAGAAATGAAAATAATGATATTAATAATTTTAAATAAAATGATAATTTTTAGTAAATATAATAATAACTAAAATTATAATTTTACTACTAATTATAATAATAATGATATTAATAATGATATCAATAATATTAGTAATAATAATAATAATATGACAAATTAAATGTATCGAATTTTATATCTATATATTATGTTAAAATGATAATATTCATAATAATGATATTAACATTAATATTAATATTTATTTTAAGATTGATAATGAAAATGATAATAACAACATAACTATATTTTAACTTGCAATTACATATATTAATATGACAATTTATTAATTACTTAATATTAATAATTATATATTAACATATATTGAATATTTAATATTTATACATTTTAATATATTACAATATATACATATAATCATTAATTATATAGTCATCATATATATATATATATATATATATATATATATATATATATATATATATATATATATATATATATATATACATATATACTCATTTATTTACACACAATCGTTCGTGAATCGTTCTAAATGGTCGAAAGTTAAATGCAAGAAAACAGTTCAAAAATTTTGAGACTCAACTTATCAGACTTTTCTTATCGTGTCAAAAATATTAAATCGTATCGAGAGTTTGGTTTAAAATTAGTCGAAAATTTCCGGGTCATTACAGTTGAAAGGACCCGTTCATATACATTATAAACGATTCACAATAGTTGATTACATCGCGAGGTATTTGACCTCTATATGATACATATTACAAACATTGCATTCGTTTTTAAAAGACAAACTTTCTTTACATCGAAAATTGACAGGCATGCATACCATTTCATAATATCCACTATCCAATTATAAATTAACTTAATAGTAATCTTTGATGAACTCAATGACTCGAATGCAACGTTCTTCGAAATATGCCATGAAATACTCCAAGTAATATCTTTACAACAAGCAAATGCACAGCGGAAGATTTCTTTTATACCTGAGAATAAACATGCTTTAAAGTTATATACGTTTTAATAATAAAGTTCTTTTTAAACTGAAAACGTTTTTGTACGTTTGAAACTAAATAGATCAATCGAGTCTTTATGAGATTCAATCTTCCACTATCCTTTGTCTAGTTCTCAATGATTGACAATTTGTTCTTATTTATAAATCACTTTACCATTTTTCGAATATTGTTAAAATGGAAAGATTTCTCAAATCAACGTGGGCCTTTCAACAGAGACTTGTAATCATAATTCAATATATTTGATAATTCAATCATTTGATCTTATCTTCTAATTTCATTGATAAACATTTTGAAACAGATACAATCATATAAAGTATTTAATCTAATATTTTGTTTACGTTTCAAGTTATAATATATATACATATATACATATATAATCATATTCGTTTAATGGTTCGTGAATCATTGGAACTTGGTCGAGGTTGAATGAATGTATGAACATAGTTTAAAATTCTTGAAATTTAACTTAACAAATATTGCTTATCGTGTCGGAAACATATAAAGATTAAAGTTTAAATTTGGTTGGAAATTTCTGGGTTGTCACAGTACCTACCCGTTAAAGAAATTTTGTCCCGAAATTTGAGTGGAAAGGTCATGAATGATAATAAGTATGTTTTCATGATGCATATGGGCTAAAAATTAGAGTTTTATCATCAGCGAATAATTTGGATAAACAGTCCATTTATATGAAGAGTACGAATGAAGCTAACATAGAAGAGTGAAATGAGTAAGTGTAGATTCATCTTATCATTTGACGTAGATATGATTGATTCCTAGATTTCAAGGGATTTGAAGAAAATCTTCTTAATAAGATTTGACTCTCCGGTAATCAAGGGAATTAGGATCCGATTTAAATGCGATCGTCCATTTTAATTGTTCTGTCTGAGATTTTCTTATAAATTCACCTCCTTCATTTCCTTACAACTCACACCTTCTGTTGATGCATTTTATGCAAGTCCCTAGACATCTACCCACGTCTATTGCAGGTACAACAGTTTACAGGCCACCATGATTACTCGTTATTATCCTATCCGTGTTTGTATGTGGTTACAGGAACTGCAGGAATGAGATTTAGATGTTTGACTATGTTAGACTTAGTCAGACATACGAGTGAAGCCTCACTAGTACGGTTGACAGGCTCATATGCACGGTTGATGCTGAGCTAAGTCACAATTACAACCTAAATGAGAAGACACGTGTAAGTGATCACCTGTACGGCTGATGAAGCCAACTCGTATGTGTGATGAATGAATCGTATGGGTGAGTCAACAACAGGGGTATATAAAGTCTTATGTTCTTCATTTTAGGTTAAGCCTCTCATTTGCTACACACATTCAGATCTAGTGAGCTCCTCCGATTCTCTCTCAGTCCAAATCACCCAGGTGGTGAATAATAGCTCTAGGTGTTGATCTAATCACACTTGATTTAGTTGTGGTTTGACTAAATTAATCAAAAAAAAAAAACTTAACCTATTCACTAAAGGGTTTGATTCACTTATTCCGCCATTGTGTGAGTTAAATCTGTTGATTTCTAAGTTCCTAGTCATATTTCATCACCTTCTATTCTTTTCCCCTCAACTCATATTTTAAAGTATTCACAATATGCTCCATCCAGTTCTGATTCTCGATATGCTTCTAACTTTCATATCGGTCATTCTTCTTTTTCATCTACCGCCGGAAGAATCTATTTACTTCTACTATACTCTTGGGTTTATAGTGTTTCTAGTTCTCCCGTGTTTTTATATTGCTATATGCATTGATATATATGGTTTATAATTTCTGGTTTGTCGTTGTGCTTTATATGTTCCCTTATATTTCAAAGTCTCTGCTTCTGTCTTCTATAATCATTATCATTCACAGTTAATGCTCTCTTTTATTTGCTGCAATTTATACCCCAATTTCTATTTCGGAGTTTTGTCCTTTCGTTTCTTCTTCTTGCGATTAAGCACCGCTTGTAATGGTTCAGAATTCACAGATATGAATTTCGGAATGAACATTGTTAATGTTCTAGGAAGGAAATTGTGATGGCACGATCTTGACTTGTCAAATTACTAGAATACCTTGGAAAAGGCCGAATCATCAAGAAATATTTTCTTGATTTTTTAGAGGTTAAATAGAATACAAGAGTCGTATAACATGGCACATGATGATGTTATGATCTGTGAATCATCACGTTCCATTTAGAAACTCAGCATGACTTACTGTAATATAATCACATTGATCAAGTGTCATTATATTATACTAATTCATGCTTCAGTTCCCAACACTACTTCAAAATATTCCTATCTTAAACTTGAATGTTTCAGAATTTAGAAACTAAAATAGTTTCTTTTATGATGTAATACAGATAGCGCGAAGAGGTAAATGATTTCAAATAAGAAAATTAAGAAAATATCTTCAGAAATATGGAGGATATTTATAATGAAATATATGATGATATTTTAGAATTTCTAATATCAGATGATGATGAAGAATATTGTCCGCAGGGGTTTAGAGTCAGGAGCAAGGTATTCGTTAATGACTTCAGCAGGTACTGAATCATTTGGATCCTTTGAAGTCAGGTTCAGTCTTTGTAATTTGTCCACAGCCTCCTTCCTACTTTGCTCAATCCGTTTTCCAGTTCCAAAACTTCTCTTTTTCTGCGCTTTACAAGCACACTTCATCATTATCATCCAGATTTTACCGTTTAAAGTTGTTTATAGTTTTTGCTGCTTCATCAGCATTTTTTTCCATTTTTGGAGAACCAATTCGTAGTTCGGAGTGTTTTTCAGAAACTTCACATTCAAATTAAGTCCAGAAGATAGACATTATATATACACATATAACTGTTGGCGTAGACATGCTGCGAGATTTCAAAATACTGATTGCTAATTCCCAATGATTCGTATGGCAATTCTCATTACAAGATGCGAATGAGTAAATGATGGGGTTTCAATGAATAATTATAATGACTTTTTGGAGAGGCTAAAGTCAAAGGGTAATGAAGTTGTTGGTACATCTGCTAATAATGTGGTGGGATGTAAAAGGTTCCCTGGTAACGATGGTGTATATCTCAAGGTTATAATAAGGTTAGTCTGACTGAAAAGTTGAAGTTGACTTGCTGGAGCTGTGACAAAACTGGCTACTTTGAATAGGAGTCGCAAAGTTATTTTTGCTAATAAATGCCAAAGAATCTGACGCGGATACGTTGTTTAAACTTTTACTTTGGTTTCAAGAGTTTTTTTGGGTACATAACTGTGGGTAACATGTGGTTGGATCATCATCTCGATTGCTCATTATTTGAAGTGTCTTCAGATATTTTCGAAGGGTTTGAACACAGATTGTAATCGTTAATATACATTTGATGTTCTAACACAGTTTTGAAGTCAAAGTATAGCTTTGAAAGATGTAGGAATCTAAAAGTGATGATACCGGTTATATCTCGAATTGAATTCTGAGGTTTCAAAATCAAAATTTGTAATTGGGTTTGAATGAGTATGGTTGTTTTGATCTCTATGAAAAAATGTATATTATTGTGAAAGTAGGAAGTATAGTTGATAATTTGCTTGATCAGATTCGAAGAATGTAACATATTAATTGTGAATTTATATATCTCTCGGGTATTACCTACCCGTTAAAAAAAATTTCACAATTAATATTTTGTACAAAAGAATTTTATTACAGTCTTTATGAAAATATATATATGTATATTTTCTTCAGATGTAACATAGATTTAATGAGTTAATGTTAAATTAAACTCATTTGATTTACGGTTGAAACTAGAATTGAATAATCCCGAAAGGCTTTAAAAAGTACATAACTTTTACGCAGTATTTCTTTAATGACATTGAAATTATGAATCAATACTTTGTTATTTGTTGATGTATGATGTTCGGTTCGTGGAATTCTTGTGAATTTCGCAAAGTACGAATGATGTTATCTGAAAAGTTTCGAGTACATCGATGATAAAAGTGTAAAATCAAATATATACTTGATTTATTATGAATTGGAATTTGTTGAATTGCGACAGAGATTGTAGTTAACGCTGGTTAAGTTGCGGCCGAAGGACGTACATTATTGCATATTTGTACTATGAATTAACCGAGTAGTTAAGATTCACACACAATAGCTTAGCACGGAAAGATTTATTTCAAAATATATATATATATAATATACATATAATTTCTTCAGAGGGAATGAGTTAATTCTTCATAACTCGTTGATACAATATACACGTTATTGATTCGTAATGATGTCCACAGTGATTCTTGAACTGACGGAGTTTGTGATGTTATCGGTGTTGTTGATTCAGATGTTGACTGTACTGACGATGCTGGTAACGCTGACGGTACTGTTGATGCTGTTGGTAAAGCAAGTTTAGCTTGTTAATCACACACCATTTTTGTCAGGGTTTCTACTCTTCCTTCTATCATTTTGGTTCGCTTAACTGATTTATGGTTAGGGCTAGATTAGATAATCTCTAAGACTTTAGAGATTACATAATCGCCGCGGAATGTTTCTCCAATGAAGTTATGAATTAATACTTCGTCAGTTATTGTTGTTGGTACTCCTTGGTATCTATGGTACGTATGACGTTGATGCTCGTGGGACAGATTGTGAAGTTGAGGTTTACGACGCGGTTGTGGTTGGAGGTGGTAATGGTACTGTTGGCGTTGATGATGGTGGTACTGGTTATGCTGCTGGTGCTGCTACTGGTGTTTTTAATTTCTGCACCATATTCTCCAAAGCTACTACCCGAGCGCGAAGCTCGTTGACTTCTTCTATTACACCGGGGTGATTGTCGGTTCGGACGAGCGGATAAATAAAATCTAGAATTTTATGGAGTATATAATCGTGACGAGATACTCTGGAAATGAGAGAGAAAATGATGTTTCGGACAGGTTCGCCGGTAAGTGCTTCAGGTTCTTCGTCAAGAGGGCAATGTGGTGGATGGAAAGGATCGCCTTCTTCTTGTCTCCAATGATTGAGGAGACTACGAACCCATCCCCAATTCATCCAGAATAGATGATGACTGATTGGTTGATCCATTCCGGTCACACTGCTTTCGGAGCTTGAGTGAGATTCCATTTCAGAATCCGAGTGACTTGAACTGATGACAACTTCCATTTCGTACGATTGGATAAAGGATTTTTCGATATAAAATGATTTTCCGGCTATCGGGTGGTATTCTATTTACATAGGATATCCATATATGAATATAGATCAAAAGATTTCGTAGATTACGGAGGAATTTACGGAATATGTCAGGCAAAGTTTACAGTAATAGATACGATAAGATATGATTTAGCAGATACGCTAAGATATGAATTTTGTCTATACACTACTCATGCAATTAATGTAGCAAGACGTGTCTAGACTAATAATGATAAGCAGGTAATTTCCTAAGGATGATAAGCAGATGATTTCCGACTAGAAATGATAAGCAAAACTTTTGACATGCAGACACGGTCGAAGTCCAGACTCACTAATGCATCCTAACGACTTATTAGTTAGACACACTAATGCAGACCTGGTTCGCTAAGACCACCACCCTGATACCAACTGAAAGGACCCATTCATATACATTATAAACGATTCACAATAGTTGATTACATCGCGAGGTATTTGACCTCTATATGATACATATTACAAACATTGCATTCGTTTTTAAAAGACAAACTTTCTTTACATCGAAAATTGACAGGCATGCATACCATTTCATAATATCCACTATCCAATTATAAATTAACTTAATAGTAATCTTTGATGAACTCAATGACTCGAATGCAACGTTCTTCGAAATATGCCATGAAATACTCCAAGTAATATCTTTAAAATAAGCAAATGCACAGCGGAAGATTTCTTTTATACCTGAGAATAAACATGCTTTAAAGTGTCAACCAAAAGGTTGGTGAGTTCATTAGTTTATCATAATCATTCATTTCCATCATTTTAATAGACCACAAGAATTTCATTTCCAGTTCTCATAAATATACGTCCCATGCATAGAGACAAAAATAATCATTCATATGGATTGAACACCTGGTAACCGACATTAACAATATGCATATAAGAATATCCCCATCATTCCGGGATCCTCCTTCGGACGTGATATAAATTTCGAAGTACTAAAGCATTCGGTACTTTGGATGGGGTTTGTTAGGCCCAATAGATCTATCTTTAGGATTCGCGTCAATTATTGTGTCTGTTCCCTAATTCTTAGATTACCATAGTTAATAAAAAGGGGCATATTCGATTTCGATAATTCAACCATAGAATATAGTTTCAATTACTTGTGTCTATTTCGTCAAACATTTATAAAAGCGCATGTATTCTCAGTCCCAAAAATATAAAGGGTAAAAAGGCAAATGAAACTCACCATACTGTATTTCGTAGTAAAAATACATATAACGTCATTGAACAAGTGCAAGGTTGGCCTCGGATTCACGAACCTAAATTAATTATATATATTTATGTGTTGGTCAATATTTGTCTAACAAATTAGGTCAAGTCATAATGTACCACAATCCTAATGCTCGAGACTAATATGCAAAAGTCAACAAAAGTAAATTTGACTCAAAATAATTTTCAAAAATCTATACATGATTAATATATAGTTTAAATATCGTCCTTTTATATTTTTAAATATTTTTAAAAGATTTATTAGAGTAAATAATATAATTTATTTATTAATAAATAAAATTTTATATTAAATTTATATAATAAAATATACTTATATATATATTAAGTAATAAAATTTATAGGATTTATTTAATATCATAAAGATAATATGATAGGTATTATTAAAGTAAGTTATTACACGTAATAAAATATGTTTGTATCACATATTTATTTGATAAAATAATATCTATAATGATAGTAAGTAAAAGTTGTATTATTTTGTAATAATAATTATTATTATAAAAATATCAATATTTATAATTACTAAGATGACATTATGATAAAACAATAATTCTAATTATGATAACTTTAATATTTACGATAATTTTTTTAATATTATCTTTAAAATAATAATTCTATTTAAAATAATAATAATAATGATATTTTATAGTAACAATGACATTTCTATTAAAATGATAATTTTTGTTAAAATGATAGTTTTAATACTAACGATACTTTTAATAATAATAGTAATGATAAAAATAATAAGAACGATAATTTTATCTAAATCAATATCTTATAATATTTTAATTTCATCATGATACTCTTACTCATTATTTCCTAATCGTTTCGTTTAATAGCTTTTAATCGTCTTTTATATCGTGTCCATAATAATGATAATAATAGTAATCAAAATAATTAGGTGTTACAAATATTTGTTTTAATTACACTAATATTAATAATGATAGTTACTATAACATTATTAACGATAATACTAATAATTATCTTAATGATAATATAGTAATAATAATAATAACAATAAAAATAACCATTTTTAAATAATGATATATATATATTAATAATGATAATAATAATAATAATAATAATAATAATTGGATAATAATAATAATACTAATTATAACTTTAACAATAATAACGATAGTAATAATAAAAAAATTAACAATTTTTAATGATAAATCCCTTTTATTGATAAAGATAATAATAATGATAATAATAAGATAAAACTAGAACGACGATAAAAACGACGATAATAATAATCATTTTTAATAAAAATATCGAAAATTCAATTGATTATAACTTCTAATCCGTTCATCGAAACCATTCGATATCTAAAGGAAAAGTTCTTAATTTTTCGCTAGCTTTCCAAGGACATGCATATCTTATACCTTATCTCAACCGCAAGTGTAACTAATTCAATATTCAACCTAACCTGTCTAAGGGCAATATCAAAAGTACAAGCATGCATAATCCTAAATACTCGAGCACTAGTCAGGGATACACTATTAGTATGTAAAAGTTAAATTATGAGTACTCACGTATCAATATTGAGATTCAATATTGCAGGAAAGGTACGTAGACGCAACGTAAATGATAAACACTATATTGACCTCGTGAGCATACCCATGAACCATGCTCAATCACCTCCATAGCTATAACCCATAATTTCCTTAATCCTATTCTACTCGAAAAACAATTTCGAAATCACTCGGACAGCACTCCGTCATAATATTTTATGTATACTAATAATATCTTGAAATAATACGGAGTAAATATATATATGTAAATCGATTGAGAGAGTTTAGAGAAAAATATTTTCAAGTTTCTATGAAATAATGAAACCTATTGAATTCTATTTATAATAGATTTTTGAATTATTATAGTGAATTATTAAAGTATGAATTATTAAAGTGAATTATTAAAGTATGAATTATTAAAGTGAATTATTAAAGTGAATTATTAAAGTTAAAGTAAAGTAAAAATAAAGTAAAGGTAAAGTTTAAGTATAGTAAAAGTATAAAACTATGTATGTATAATACGCGTATAAATATATATAATATTAATTTAAATCGTTATATATATTTAATAAAATAAAATATAAATATTATTATCTTTATCATACAAGTTAAGTAATGAGTTGTCAAAAGTGGTTCTAGATATTTATAAAAGTTATATACGTTTTAATAATAAAGTTCTTTTTAAACTGAAAACGTTTTTGTACGTTTGAAACTAAATAGATCAATCGAGTCTTTATGAGATTCAATCTTCCACTATCCTTTGTCTAGTTCTCAATGATTGACAATTTGTTCTTATTTATAAATCACTTTACCATTTTTTGAATATTGTTAAAATGGAAAGATTTCTCAAATCAACGTGGGCCTTTCAACAGAGACTTGTAATCATAATTCAATATATTTGATAATTCAATCATTTGATCTTATCTTCTAATTTCATTGATAAACATTTTGAAATAGATACAATCATATAAAGTATTTAATCTAATATTTTGTTTACGTTTCAAGTTATAATATATATACACATATACATATATAATCATATTCGTTTAATGGTTCGTGAATCGTTGGAACTTGGTCGAGGGTGAATGAATGTATGAACATAGTTTAAAATTCTTGAAATTTAACTTAACAAATATTGCTTATCGTGTCGGAAACATATAAAGATTAAAGTTTAAATTTGGTTGGAAATTTCCGGGTTGTCACAACAGTACCTACCCGTTAAAGAAATTTCGTCCCGAAATTTGAGTGGTGACAGTTGGAATTGAAATCAAGAATGCTTGAGTACCAAGTTTGAACTCAGATTCTTAATAGAAAGATTTTAGTTGTCTAAGAATGTTTCATCGAAGAAAAATGATAGGATTAAAGATTTCTGCGAGGTAGATACGCGGCTAGATTTACGAATGCCCTTCACGGGTCGATTTTAGTTTCATGATGAATATTGGAGTCAAGTAACATGGTTCATGATGAATTTAAGTCAAGTAACATGGTTCGTGGTGATGGTAATGTTGATCAAATATTACCATCATCACAATCCATTAGAACTTCCGCATGACTTACCGTAATATAATCACGTTGATCAAGTATCATTATATTACATTAACTCATGCTTTCATTCAAATATTACTCTTAAAATATCAAAGGATTTAAAAACTTCAGGGTTTCACTGAGATTTAGAAATCAAAACAGTTTTCGATATGATATACTAAGGATTGAATGAAGGCGAAGATAATTACGAATGAAAACGATATAAAGATACCTTCCAAAATGTTGAGGATATTTATGACTAACGAAGATATAACGATATCATAGAAATATTGAAAATATTATAATGAAGAAAGAAGATTTCAATCTTTTTCCGAGCTTTTCCAACGTACCATTCTTTATTATCAAACTTTTGACCATTAAGACCATCTATAGCTTTTGCTGCTTTATCAGCATTCTCAAATCTGAATCATTGGTTATTATTTCGAGGTGTGTTCAAGAGTGTGAAGAGTTTGAATGAAGATTGTAATCGTCAAGATACAAATGATGTTTAAGATAGAATCAAGTGGTAACTTGATGAAATATTTAATTGTAGAAGATGTAAATTGTTAACGATATTTTAAATCAAAATATGTTATAATTTATATTTCCTACTCTTTTAATACTTTTTAATTGTTCAAGGCTAGTAGTCCAATGTTAGTAGTCCAATAGTTCAATAATCCAAAAGTCCAATATTATGATTAGAAGATGATGAAGAAATTTTACTTAGTTAATTAACTGGTTACTAATTAATTTTATTTTATTCATTATTTTCTTCATTATGCCACTTGTCAAATCTTGACTTGGATTCTGATTGGTCAAAATCCGAATATGAAATTGAATTTGAATGAAAATAGTTGTTCTTTAGTGAACGAATACGTATATATCTGTTTGAGCAGTATTGTTAATGACTGCTGAATCTGAATTGAAGAATGTACAGTATAACTTATTAATGTGAAAACTAAATATTCCTCGGGTATTACCTACCCGTTAAAATATTTCCACCATTAACAGTATGTACAAAAGAACTTTTAAATTACAATCTTTATGAAAATATATTTACATATATATTTTCTTCAGATGTAATCATGTATTTAATGAGTCAATATAATATTAAACTCATTTGATTTACCTTTAGAACTAGAATACGTAATCTCTAAAACATTAGAGATTTCATAATCGCCATGAAGAACGAAGAAAATGATGTAGAACGATACGTAGTACGAAGATAATCGATGTAGAACAAGATGTGGAATGAAGATTATACTCGAGGTATAGATTGTGAAGTTGAGGCTTGTGTTGTTGGTGGTACAGTTGGTGCTGGTGATGTGGCTGAAGCTGGTAAGTTTTACACTATATTCTCCAAATTGATTACTCGAGCGCGAAGCTCGTTGACTTCTTCTATCACACCGGGATGACTATCGGTTGGGACAAGCAGATGAATAAGGTTTAGAATTGTGGATATAATATAATCGTGACGAGCTACCTTGGGAATGAGGATGCAATTGGTGTTTCGGATAGGTTCACCGGTAAGTGCTTCAGGTTCTTCACCGAGAGGTGAATTTGACTGATGGAAAGGATCGCCTTCTTCTCGTCTCCATTGATTAAGTCGACTACGAACCTATCTCCAATTCATCCAGAATAGATGATGGCTAATTGGTTGATCCATTTTGATTACACTACTTTCGGAGCTCAGGTAGAAATTCATATAGGAATAGATATCAGAATCCGAGGACTCGAACTTGTTGCAGAATTCATCTTGCACGGTTAGATAAAGGATTTTCAATATGAAATGATTTTCGGATATCGGATGATATTCTTATTACATAGAATACCTAATACCTATATATAGTACAGAAGATCCCGTAGATTACGGAGGGAATTAAGGAAACGTGTCAGACAAGGTCTAATGTGAAGGAATATGAATTCATCTGTACATCATCTATGCAATAATTGCAATAAGATGTGTCGAGACTGAAAATGATAGGTAGATATTTTTTGACAAGGAATGATATGCAAAACTTTTGACATGCAGACAAGGTCCAAGTCTAACTCATTAATGTATCCTTACAACTACTAGGTCGAAGTCCAGACTTACTAATGCAAGACCTGGTTCGCTAAGACCACCGCTCTGATACCACCTGAAGTGTGGGTACGCATCCTACTCAGTGCCTTCCCAGCTAACCGCCTGGTGACCACTGAGCGTACCTCAGACACTGATTTTACAGCCCTGCCTCTCGGCAAAGCCAACTATAATCGGACTGCGAGGAGTAAGAGCCAATGCTTCGTCATAGGTAACACTGTGAGAACCCCCTCTACGATTAAGCCGATTAAACAGCTTAAACCAGCTCTGATACCACCTGAAGTGACCTGTCCTAATCCACCTGGACGAAATCTTCAACAGATGGTCCCATTGCGAGGTTCTGACCTCTATATGCCATGAATGACCCCAAGTAGTATCTTTAAATTGAGCAAATGCACAGCAAAAGATTTCTTTCAGACCTGAGAATAAACATGCTTTCAAGTGTCAACCAAAAGGTTGGTGAGTTCATAGGTTTATCATAAAACAATAAAATTCATCATTTTGATAGACCACAAGATTTAAATACAGTACACCTATCTCGTGTACAAAACCATTTTTTGTAATGCTTAGCAGAGTAGGTTCGTATCCTTTTCTCCCCTATAGGTTTCCTCGCGATTTTTAAATAATCGTGCGCATATCTCGTGCACAAAACTAATACACATAACCCGTGTATAAAAATCATTCTCTCGATACATAACATTCATTTCGATTTCATTGCTCAACATGGTAACCGACCTTAACATATAATGCGCATCAATAATATCCCCAAAACAGAACATCTCGTCTGTATAATATATAAACTTCGAAGTACTAAACATCACGCCCACTAGCTCTTCCGTCTAGTGAACATTCTGGGTGGGGGTGTTAAACCCGGTAGCTACCTTTAGGATTCACGTGAATTAGGACCATACCCGATTCTAATTCTTAGGTTACCAAGCAATAATAATCAGGGGAAAAATATTCACAACAATTAGTGGCAATTATCACATCCAACTAATTCAATAATAATCCACGGAACTTCTGTCTGCATAATAATTCATTCGAGGAATGTTTTGCTTGTGTCTATCTCGTCAAACATTTATAAAAGCATCTCAGTCCAAAAATATAGATTTTAAAGGCATTTAATAAAGCAGTTGTAAAAAGTTATAAAGTAGCGCATGTATTCTCAGTTCCAAAAATGTAAAGAGTAAAAGGGAATCAAATGAACTCACTATACGATATTTTATAGTAAAAATGTGCATACGATGATACTGAACAATGCAGGGTTGGCCTCGGATTCACGAACCTACATCAGTTTTGTATATATTAAAACATATATTGAATATGTAATGGCATTCAGCTTGGGTTACATATATTAATTATTTAATATATTACTTATTTAAAGAGTAATGTATTTATTATTTTCAATATTATATATATCTACATAAGTTATTTTTATATTAAAATAGTAGGTTAGATATACTTAAGATATAAGTAATAAATATATTTCTATATAAATATCTTTTGTTTGTAAAAATAATAATTTTAATAATACTAAATTAATTTGTAATAACAATAATGATAATACTTTTAATAATAATAATAATTTTAATAAAAATGATAAATTTAATAATAAGGAATATAATAATAATAACTAAAAAAATAATGATTTTTCTAATAATTTTAACGATCCGTCCTTATCCACCTGGACGAAGTCATCAACATTTGGTCCCATTGCGATGATCGACTCCAAGTAATGTCCTTAAAATGAGCTAATGTACAGCGGAAGGTTTCTTTCATACCTGAGAATAAACATGCTTAAAAGTGTCAACCAAAAAGGTTGGTGAGTTCATAGGTTTATCATAACAATCATTTCAATATGTTAATAGACCACAAAATTTCATATTCATAAACATTTTAATAAAAATATTCTAAGTGGTTGAGCACTTGGTAACCATACTTAACATTTAATCAACGTGGCATATTCCCTTTATTATGAAATCTCACTACACCGTACCAAGTGTAGTCACGAAACGAAGTACTGTGCAACCGTTGAATGCTGGTCGTCCAGCCCGGTTGGGGTTGTCAGGCCCGATAGATCTATCAACAGGATTCGCGTTTACAATACCCATGTAAATAGTAGTTACCAAGCTACAGGGAAATATGCCAGTGGTACAACTCAACGTAGAATATATTTTTAAGTACTTGTGTCTATTTCGTAAATATTTATAAAAGCAGCGCATGTATTCTCAGCCCAAAAATATATATTGCAAAAGCAATTAAAAAGGGAGCAAATGAAACTCACATAATGTATTTTGTAGTAAAAATACATAGAATGACATTGAACAAGTATTGGGTTGGTCTCGGATTCACGAACCTATATCATGTATATATATTAACACATAACACCTTTAATCAACTGAGTTTGTTTATATTATATAATGTATTAAGATTAATATCTTTATATATATAGGATTATATTAGATATGTTTTTATATAACTACTACTTTATTTGGTAAAATAATATTTATAATAGAAAGTAGTAATATTTTTATAATAATAATAATACTAATAATAATAATAATAATAATAAATAATAGTAGTGATAGTAAAAATAATGATAAAAATCTTGATAATGATAATATTAATACTAATAATAATAATAATAAGAGTATTAATAATAACTACCTCAAATGAGTAGCTCCTAAAAAAAATGCCCAAGCTCGGATTTTTGAACCCGCGACCTCTCGCTCCATGACAACACCCTCAACCAAGTTACCATTTCAGTTTTTCTACCATAAACTCATCTAACTTATTTATAACCCGAATTAACCCGTTCCCCTTTCCTTCATCTTCATACTACTATCCCAACAATAGACATCGGCCCAAGAGCCATTTACGGCCCAACAACAATAATTACGACCCAAGTATCAATAGTTAAAATGAGTTTTCCAGTTTAATAAAAAAATGAAACAAAAGTTGGATTCTTATCCTATGTTCGTTCATAACCATACATCACAGCATCATCGTGATCATTATATTCATCAACATATCATCATCATACTCACCCTCATAATCCATCATCATCATTTTTTTTAAAATACCAGAATCATCATCATAACAACCATGTATCATCTATCATTTTGATTATCATTATCATCATCGATATTAACTAATATCATCACCATCTATATTATAATCTTAATCACTAATACTAATCATCAACATCATTATCAAATCATTCACCATTATCATCTAAACTATCATCTCATCACCGAACACATAAAATCATAATCTTAAACTAACATCCTCTATATCATTATCATAACCACTTTGTGATCATAATTTTTTGTGTGAATCCTGATCATCATAGTATATCATTTACTTCCTCGTTCCTAACAGTTCATCGACTTTTAAATTTAGGATTAACTGAACGGAATGAAAACCTCGAGGTCAAAATGGGTATTCCACTTTGTTGTCCATTGTGATTATTAAAGTGTTATTATACTTTATAAAAGCAAAAAGAAGTTCACCAACACAGCCACATTGTTTTAATTATAACCGTTCATTGATTGTTTAATCTCTCTTCTTGGCATCATTTAACAATGATTGTGATTAATTTATTTGACCCAATATGATAACATGTTATGTATTACCTTTGTACTCGATTAATATTGCAGCAATAAACATGCAAGTGTAACAGTTTACATGGCGACTTTAACAGAGAAACGGGAAATAGAAAGTTGAACAGCAGCCCGTTGAGGTTGTTTTGGTGACAGAAACAGTAAAAAAATATAAACTGTTGTTGTAGTATGGAAGGGAGTTTGGGTGATGGTTTAAAGTGATCTTGGTGATAGTGGTGATAGTTTTGTTTAACTTTCGTGGATGTTTGTTCGTGGTGATGTTTAAATGGGTTTATAGTGGTTGTAAAGGTGGCGGTGGTAGCCGTGGCTGCAGGTGGTTTCGAGTATCTAAGTTAGAAGATGATGGTGCTCTCGGTTGAAGGTGTTTGATCACAATAGGAGATAGAAAATAAGAAACGTACAGCAGAAAAAATGGTGGGTTGGGATAATTTTGGATGACGGGTTTGATGAAAATAATGGTTATGGTGGTCTTGTAGTTGTAGCAGACACATACCCGAATAGAAGCAGAATAAATAATAGTAGCGTAGCATTTTAAAGAAGTGGTGTTTTGTTGGGTGGTCGATGGGGTGATGAAGGTTTTAGGTGGTTTGGGTCTCATCAAGAACAGGAACATTTATGGGTTGAGGGTGTGTCGATGGTGTGTTGTGATGATAGAGAGGAGAGAAAGGTGGTTTTTGGTGACTACAATACATCAAAATAATGGTGATGGTGTTTGAATCATAACAGAGATAGATAGATGGTGGTGATGGAAATTCATCATGGTGGTGATTACGATGGATGTTGGTCATGGGAAGGTGATTGCTTCGGTCATGGAAGGTGGAGGATGGCGGGTTATGTGGTTCGAATACAACAAAGTGGTTTATTATGACGAGTGATGTAGCAGAGAAAAATATATGAGTGTTGTTCTTGCAAGCAATGTGTAATATAAATATACATATTAGATTCACACAAGAACACTATATCAACAGTTTTAAACCCGTGATTGTGGCCATTAGTGGAATTAAAGTTAAGAGTACATAATAATAATAATAAAATAATAAATATGATAGTAATACTATCAAATGTAAGAAACGTGTCAACAGTGTAAAATAGTTTAGCAGCCTTAATTATTGGATTATTCTACCGACTTTTAAATGGAATAGTATCTCGTACTTCGTTGTTATATTAGTGGCGAATAAAAATGTTCAGAAAAATCCCAAATTTTTATATTAAATATCTTTATTTATTTCAGTCATTATGGTATAGAATTTGATTATTAAATACTAAATAAGAATTACATCAACTGTCCCTCCCAATTCTGTGTAAAATATAAAATGTGTTAAAATTTAATGATTACATCCTAAATACATTTTTAGTAAGCCTAAAATTTATAGAACTCATTTTCGGATCACCATTTATTTTAAAATTATATAAATTCGAATTTAACTTGCTTAATATCGATTGAATGACAAATGGGCGCTACTATTGTTTTCTAAATAAATTCAAAATCATATATATTCAATATATATAAACACGTTCTAAATAACACGTTTTATTTTATCGTACGATATTTATATATTTAATTCTAACAATTAACATTACAACTTATCATACATATATATTTACATATATTTATGTACATATCTATTTACAAATAGTTGTTCGTGAATCGTCGGGACTGGTCGAAGGTCAATTGAATACATGAAACGGTTCAAAATTTTTGAGACTCAACCTAACAGACTTAGCTTTTCGTGTTGAAAATACAATATCGTATCGAGAGTTTGGTTTAAAATTAGTCGAAATTTTCCGGGTCGTCACAGTACCTACCCGTTAAAGAAATTTCGTCCCCGAAATTTGATCGAGGTTGTCATGGCTAACAATAAAAATGTTTTCATGACGAATATGAGTTGCTAAATAGAGTTTTATCATTATTGAGTAATATAGATAAAACGATTCGATTACTTGAAGCGTATGAGTGGAGTTATCACAAAAGATCGAGATAGAGATTTAACTTTTGACGTAGTCATGGTGAATTTCCAGAATTCATGGAATTTAAAGAAATCTTCTAATCGGAAAGTAAATGTAATGGCACGATTTATTAGCAGATTGTCGGAGTTACGGAAGAACAGAAATATCAAGGAAATATTTCCGTGATATGCTTAGAAATTAAGTAGAATGAAAGAGTCGTGTGACATGGCACATGATGACGTTATAGTCTGTGAATCATCATGTTTCATTAGAAACTCAGCATGACTTACTGTAATATAACCACGTTGGCCTGACGTCATTATATATACTAACTCGTGCTTCAATTCCCAACACTTCTCTAGGAAATCATTCATAATTTAACTTGAATTTTAAAGAATATAGAAACTAAAACAGTTTCTTTTAGGATGTAACACAGATAGCACGAAGAGATAGATAATTTCGGACAAGAATATTTATGAATATATCTTCAGAAATATCGAAGATATTTATGACGATATTTTGGAATTTCTAAGTTCGAAGGTTGATGGAAAAGATTTTCCGCAAGATTTTAACATGAGTAAGGAGCAAGATATTCGTTGAAAGTTTCATCGGATCCAGAAGATATACGTTATATATAGATATATAACTGTTGACGTAAGAACGTTTCAAAATTCGAGAATTAATAATTAATGCTTCCCGGTATTTAGTATGACAACTATCACTACAAGATGTCGATGAGTACATGATAAGACTTCAGTAGATAAATATAGTGATTTGTCAGAGAGATTTAAGCCAAGGAGCAACGAGGTTGCTGCTACGTCTGCTGGTAATATGATGGAATATAAAAGGTTCTCCGGTAACGATGATGAAGGGCAACTTATATATCAAAGTTATAATATGGTTTGTTCGAACGAAAAGTCGAAATTTATTTGCTGAAGCTGTGACAAAATTGGCTACTTTGGAAAGGAATTACAAAGTGATTTTCGGTAATAACATCGCCAAAGGAGCTAGCGCAGATACGTGTTAAACCTTTACTCAATTTTCGAGGGTTTTTCAGGTGCATAACTATATGCATCAATCTTTTCTTCCGTAGATGAAGTGCGGCTGGTTCATCCTCTCGATCGAGGTGTTTTGAAGAATCATGAAAGATTTGAACGCAGATTGGAATCGTCAATATACAAATGAGGTTTAAGATGAAATCAAGTGGCAAACTTGAAGAAATGTTTAGTTTCATATGTTATAATCAATATTTTAATTCATTTTAATTGTCCAATATTATTAGTCCACAGTCGATAGTCCACAGTTAACAGTCCAATAATTCATATATAGTTTAATATATAATATTCGAATTAATTAATACGTTTCGTGACCCGTATACGTCTCAGACTCGATCACAACTCAAACTATATATATTATTGTAGAATCAACCTCAACCCTGTATAGCTAACTCCCGCATTACTGCATATAGAGTGTCTATGGTTATTCCAAATAATATATATAGATGCGTCGATATGATATGTCAAAACCTTGTTTACGTGTCCCGATATTTAAAGTGCGTAAAAATAAATAACAGAAATTAAATGACGATAGATAAAATTGCGAGAATGTAAATTGCGATAAATAAATTGCAATAAATAAAATGTAATCAGTTAGCTAGGAACAATTAGCTAGGAACAGTTAGCGTGGATTCTTAACAATATTTTTCTCATAGTTAATTTGTTTGTTTCTAACAAGTTTTATTTTGTCCAGTGTTTTCTTCATTATGCCACTTGTTGGATTCTGTTAGATCAAAATCCAAATATGAAATTGAATGAAAATGGTTATTCTATGGTGAACGGATACGTATATCGGTGGTTGTAAATAGGATCGTAAATGACTATTGAATTAGATTTGGAAGAATGTACAGTATACTTATTAATGTGAAATCTGAATATTCCTCGGGTATTACCTACCCGTTAAAATATTTTCGACATTAACAGTTTGTACGAAAGAATTTTTTTAACTACAACCTTTATGAAAACATATATACATATATATTTTCTTCAGATGTAATCATGGATTCATTGAGTTAATATGATATTAAACTCATTTGGTTTACCGTTAGAACTAGAATACATAATCTCTAAAACATTTAGAGATTACTTAATCGTCATGGAGAACGAAGATAATCGATGTAGAACGATATGTAGAACGAAGATAAAGCAGATAGAACGATACGTAGAACGATGATTAAGCTCGAGGTACAGAATGAGATGTTGAGGCATGTGATGTTGAAACTTGGGTTGTTGGTGGTACTGTTGGTGCCGATAATGTTGCTGAAGCTGGTAAGTTTTGCACCATATTTTCCAAAGCTACAACTCGAGCGCGAAATTCGTTGACTTCTTCTATTATTCTGGGATGATTGGCTGTTTGAACAAGGGAAATAGATAAGGTTTAAAATTTGAGATATTATATAATCGTTGCGAGATATTCTGGAATGAGGGTGGAAAATGGTGTTTCAGATAGGTTCGCCGGTAAGTGATTCAGGTTCTTCGCCGAGGGTGAATAAGGTTGACGGAAAGGATCGCCTTCTTCTCGTCTCCATTGATTTAGTCGACTACGAACTCATCAGATGAGTTGGGGATGGATGACTGGGTGATTCATTCTGGTGACGCTGCTTTCGGAGCTTAGGTGAGACTTCATATTGTAATCAGAGGGATTTGAACTAGCGGTGAGTTCCATTTCGTATGATTGAGTAAAGGGTTTTTCAACATGAAATGATTTTTGGATGTCGGATGATATTCTAATTACGTAGAATATAGTACAGAAGATCCCGTAGGTTACGGAGGGAATTAAGGAAACGTGCCAGATAAAGTCTACAGTAACAGATATGCTAAGATATGAATTTATCTGTACACTATCTATCAAATAAGTGCAGGGAGTCGTGTCTAGACTTAGGAATGATAAGCAGGTAATTTTTAAACTAGGAATGATAAACAATACTTATAATATGCAGCTAAGGTCGAAGTCCAGACTCGCTAATGCATCCTAACAACTATCAGTTAGACACACTACTGAAAGACCTGGTTCGCTAGGACCAACGCTCTGATACCAACTTTAACGATCCGTCCTTATCCACCTGGACGAAGTCATCAACATTTGGTCCCATTGCGATGATCGACTCCAAGTAATGTCCTTAAAATGAGCTAATGCACAGCGGAAGGTTTCTTTCATACCTGAGAATAAACATGCTTAAAAGTGTCAACCAAAAAGGTTGGTGAGTTCATAGGTTTATCATAACAATCATTTCAATATGTTAATAGACCACAAAATTTCATATTCATAAACATTTTAATAAAAATATTCTAAGTGGTTGAGCACTTGGTAACCATACTTAACATTTAATCAAAGTGGCATATTCCCTTTATTATGAAATCTCACTACACCGTACCAAGTGTAGTCACGAAACGAAGTACTGTGCAATCGTTGAATGCTGGTCGTCCAGCCCGGTTGGGGTTGTCAGGCCCGATAGATCTATCAACAGGATTCGCGTTTACAATACCCATGTAAATAGTAGTTACCAAGCTACAGGGAAATATGCCAGTGGTACAACTCAGCGTAGAATATATTTTTAAGTACTTGTGTCTATTTCGTAAATATTTATAAAAGCAGCGCATGTATTCTCAGCCCAAAAATATATATTGCAAAAGAAATTAAAAAGGGAGCAAATGAAACTCACATAATGTATTTTGTAGTAAAAATACATAGAACGACATTGAACAAGTATAGGGTTGGCCTCGGATTCACGAACCTATATCATGTATATATATTAACACATAACACCTTTAATCAACTGAGTTTGTTTATATTATATAATGTATTAAGATTAATATCTTTATATATATAGGATTATATTAGATATGTTTTTATATAACTACTACTTTATTTGGTAAAATAATATTTATAATAGAAAGTAGTAATATTTTTATAATAATAATAATACTGATAATAATAATAAATAATAGTAGTGATAGTAAAAATAATGATAAAAATCTTGATAATGATAATATTAATACTAATAATAATAATAATAAGAGTATTAATAATAACTACCTCAAATGAGTAGCTCCTAAAAAAAATGCCCAAGCTCGGATTTTTGAACCCGCGACCTCTCGCTCCATGACAACACCCTCAACCAAGTTGCCATTTCAGTTTTTCTACCATAAACTCATCTAACTTATTTATAACCCGAATTAACCCGTTCCCCTTTCCTTCATCTTCATACTACTATCCCAACAATAGACATCGGCCCAAGAGCCATTTACGGCCCAACAACAATAATTACGACCCAAGTATCAATAGTTAAAATGAGTTTTCCAGTTTAATAAAAAAAAAATGAAACAAAAGTTGGATTCTTATCCTGGGTTTATAGTGGTTGTAAAGGTGGCGGTGGTAGCCGTGGCTGCAGGTGGTTTCGAGTATCTAAGTTAGAAGATGATGGTGCTCTCGGTTGAAGGTGTTTGATCACAATAGGAGATAGAAAATAAGAAACGTACAGCAGAAAAAATGGTGGGTTGGGATAATTTTGGATGACGGGTTTGATGAAAATAATGGTTATGGTGGTCTTGTAGTTGTAGCAGACACATACCCGAATAGAAGCAGAATAAATAATAGTAGCGTAGCATTTTAAAGAAGTGGTGTTTTGTTGGGTGGTCGATGGGGTGATGAAGGTTTTAGGTGGTTTGGGTCTCATCAAGAACAGGAACATTTATGGGTTGAGGGTGTGTCGATGGTGTGTTGTGATGATAGAGAGGAGAGAAAGGTGGTTTTTGGTGACTACAATACATCAAAATAATGGTGATGGTGTTTGAATCATAACAGAGATAGATAGATGGTGGTGATGGAAATTCATCATGGTGGTGATTACGATGGATGTTGGTCATGGGAAGGTGATTGCTTCGGTCATGGAAGGTGGAGGATGGCGGGTTATGTGGTTCGAATACAACAAAGTGGTTTATTATGACGAGTGATGTAGCAGAGAAAAATATATGAGTGTTGTTCTTGCAAGCAATGTGTAATATAAATATACATATTAGATTCACACAAGAACACTATATCAACAGTTTTAAACCCGTGATTGTGGCCATTAGTGGAATTAAAGTTAAGAGTACATAATAATAATAATAATAAAATAATAAATATGATAGTAATACTATCAAATGTAAGAAACGTGTCAACAGTGTAAAATAGTTTAGCAGCCTTAATTATTGGATTATTCTACCGACTTTTAAATGGAATAGTATCTCGTACTTCATTTTTATATTAGTGGCGAATAAAAATGTTCAGAAAAATCCCAAATTTTTATATTAAATATCTTTATTTATTTCAGTCATTATGGTATAGAATTTGATTATTAAATACTAAATAAGAATTACATCAACTGTCCCTCCCAATTCTGTGTAAAATATAAAATGTGTTAAAATTTAATGATTACATCCTAAATACATTTTTAGTAAGCCTAAAATTTATAGAACTCATTTTCGGATCACTATTTATTTTAAAATTATATAAATTCGAATTTAACTTGCTTAATATCGATTGAATGACAAATGGGAGCTACTATTGTTTTCTAAATAAATTCAAAATCATATATATTCAATATATATAAACACGTTCTAAATAACACGTTTTATTTTATCGTACGATATTTATATATTTAATTCTAACAATTAACATTACAACTTATCATACATATATATTTACATATATTTATGTACATATCTATTTACAAATAGTTGTTCGTGAATCGTCGGGACTGGTCGAAGGTCAATTGAATACATGAAACGGTTCAAAATTTTTGAGACTCAACCTAACAGACTTAGCTTTTCGTGTTAAAAATACAATATCGTATCGAGAGTTTGGTTTAAAATTAGTCAAAATTTTCCGGGTCGTCACAATAATAAACTAAGGCTTATGATAATAATAATAATGATAATAATAATAATGATAATAATAATAATAATGGAAGACGACCTCAAAGAATAAGTTCCAAAAAAATAAGTGCCCTTGCCCAGGCTCGAACCCGCGACCTCTCGCTCACCAAAACACCCCTTAACCAATCTACTATCTCAGTTTTTCTGTTTAATATTGAAAGGATCCATTCATATACATTATAAACAATTCACAATAGTTGATTACATCGCGAGGTATTTGACCTCAATATGATACGTTTTACAAACATTGCATTCGTTTTTAAAAGACAAACTTTCTTTACATCAAAAATTGACGGCATGCATACCATTTCATATTACATCCAACTATAATTGACTTAATATTAATCTTGATGAACTCAACGACTCGAATGCAACGTCTTTCAAAGTATGTCATGAATGACTCCAAGTAATATCCTTAAAATGAGCTAATGCACAGCGGAAGATTTCTTTAATACCTGAGAATAAACATGCTTTAAAGTGTCAACCAAAAGGTTGGTGAGTTCATTAGTTTATCATAATCAATCATTTCTGTAATAGTAATAGACCACAAGATTTCAGTTTCTATAAATATCCGTACACTCGCGAGTGTATAAAAGTATTCTATAAGTTGTAGGCACCCGGTAACAAGCCTTAACGTTCATGTTTTACCCTCTGAAGTACACCAGATCAGGTGTGTTTAAAATAACCTCAAAGTACTAAAGCATCCCATAGTCAGGATGGGGTTTGTTAGACCCAATAGATCTATCTTTAGGATTCGCGCTTACCGTACATAGACAAGTAGTTTAATTTTACCAAGATAAGGGTATATTTCTGGTTTAAACCCACATAGAATTATTTTTAGTACTTGTGCCTATTTCGTAAAACATTTATAAATCAGCGCATGTATTCTCAGCCCAAAAATATATATAAAAAGGGAGCAAATGAAACTCACCATACTGTATTTCGTAGTAAAAATACATATAACGTCATTTAACAAGTGTAAGGTTGGCCTCGGATTCACGAACCTATATTAATTATATATATTTATATGTTGGTCAATATTTGTCTAACAATTTTTGGTCAAGTCATAGTGTACCACAATCCTAATGCTCGAGACTAATATGCAAAAGTTAACAAAAGTCAACTTAACCCAAAATGACTTCTAAAATTTATACGTGTTTATTATATAACTTAACTATAGTCATTTTATATATTTAAATATATTTATTAGATTTTATAATAATAAAAGTCATTTATTAATAAAAATTTATATTAACATTTATATATGATAAAATATACTTTTATATATCTTAAGTAGTAAAATTTATAAAGTTCACTTAATATCATAAAACTATAGTGGTAAGTATTATTAATGTAATTATATTACGCGTGGTGAAAAATATCTTTGTATCCCCTATTTATTTGATAAAATAATATTGATCATAATAATAATAAGTAAAAGTTGTATTATTTTGTAATAATAATTATTATTATTCTATAAAAAAATAACAATATTTATATTTACTAAAAATGTTATTATGATAAAATGATAATACTAACATAATAGTAATAATGATATTTTATAATAACAATGATATTTCTATTAAAATAATAACGACGATAGTAATAATAATCATTTTAACAATAATACTAAAATTCAGTTGACTATAACTTCTAATCCGTTCATCGAAACCATTCGATATCTAAATGAAAAGTTCTTAATTTTTCGCTAGCTTTCCAATGACATGCATATCATATACCCTATCTCAGTAGCATATGTATCTAATTCAGGATTCAACAAACCTATCTAAGGACAATATCGAATGTACAAGCATGCATAATCCTATATACTCGAGCACTAGTCAGGGATACACTATTGAAATATAAAAGTTAAGTTATGAGTGCTCACGTATCAATATTGAGATTCAATATTGCAGGAAAGTACGTAGACGAAACGAAAATGATAAACGTTAGGTTGACCTCACGAGCAATACCCTCGATCAATACCCATAACCTCCATAGCTATAACCCATAATTTCCTTAACTCTATCCCGTTTGAAAACTTATTTTAAAATCGTCTGAATATAACTCCTTCGTAGTATTTTATGTATACTAATAATATCATGAAATAATACAAAGAAAATATATATGTGTAATTCGATTGAGAGAGTTTAGAGAAATATATTTTCAAGTTTCTATGAAATAATAAAACCTATTGAATTCTATTTATAATAGATTTTTGAATTATTAAAGTGAATTATTAAAGTATGAATTATTAAAGTGAATTATTAAAGTATGAATTATTAAAGTGAATTATTAAAGTATGAATTATTAAAGTGAATTATTAAAGTATGAATTATTAAAGTGAATTATTAAAGTGAATTATTAAAGTATGAATTATTAAAGTGAATTATTAAAGTATGAATTATTAAAGTGAATTATTAAAGTAAGAATTATTAAAGTTAAAGTAAAGTAAAAGTAAAGTAAAGGTAAAGTTAAAGTATAGTAAAAGTATAAAACTATGTACGTATAATACGCGTATAAATATATATAATATTAATTTAAATCGTTATATATATTTGATAAAATAAAATATAAATATCGTTATTTTATCATACTAGTTAAGTAATGAGTGGTCAAAAAGAATAGATTTCTTAAATCACAGTGGACCTCATAACATAGGCCCGTAATCATATCATAATGTATCTGATAATTTAATCATTTGATATTATCTCTTAATTCTGTCAATAAATATATCGAAACAAATACGTTCATGTAAAGTATCATATATCTAATACTTTGTTAATGTTTTCAGTTAATATTATATATTATATATACATATCTATATACACATAATTGTTCGTGAATCGTCGAACACGGTCAAAGGATAATTGATTACATGAATGTAGTTCCAAACTTTTTGAGATTCAATATTACAAATTATGCTTATCGTTTCGGAAACATATAAAGGTTAAGTTTAAATTTGGTCGGAAATTTTCGGGTCGTCACAGTACCTACCCGTTAAAGAAATTTCGTCCCGAAATTTGATCGAGGTCGTCATGGCTAACTATAAAAATGTTTTCATGACGAATATGAGTTGATAAATAGAGTTTTATCATCATTGAGTAATATAGATAAAACAATTTGATTACGCGAAGAGTATAAGTGAAGCTATCGCAAGAGAGTGAAATGAGTAAACGTATATTTATTTTAACCGATGACGTAGTTATGATTGATTTCCAGAATTCATTGGATTTAAAGAAAATCTTTGCAATAAGATTTGGTTCTTCGACGATTAAGAAAATCATGACCTTCTTTGATTAAATGCGATAATCTGTCTCGATTTCTCTGTCTGATATTTTACTATAAATCCACCCCCTTCGTTTCTTTATTTCCACAGCTCACACCTTCTAGTCTTTCTCCCCAATTCATACTTTAAAGCATTCGTTAATATGCTTCATCCAGTATTGATTCTTGATATACTCTTAACTTTCATATCTGTCATTCTTCTTTTTCATCTACCACCGGAGGAAGTTATTTTCTTCTACCATTACCTTGGGGTTATTGTGTTTTTCATTCTCCCGTGTCTTTATATTGCTATACGCATTGATATACACGGTTTGTAATTTCGAGGTTGTTATCGGGCTTTATATTCTCCATTATATTTCGGAGCTTCATGCTTTCATTTTCTCTTCCCAGCCTTAAGTCAAGCGGATAATGGTCCAGAATTCGTAGATATGAATTTTTGGATGAACATAGTTAATGTTCCAAGAAGAAAATCGTAATGGCACGATCTTAATTTGGCAACTTACCAGAATATCTGAAAATATAGAGCTATCAAGATGATATATTCTTAATATGTTTGGAAATTGGGTAGAATGTAAGAGTCGTGTAAATAGTACATGATGACGGTATGTTCTATGAATCATCACGTTCCATTAGAAACTCAGCATGACTTACTGTAATATAATCACGTTGATCAAGTGTCATTATATTATACTAACTCATGTTTCAGTTCCCAACACTGCTTTAAAAACATTCCTATTTTAAATTCGAATTTTTTTCTTCTTCAGAATTTAGAAACTAACACAGTTTCTTTTTATGTTGTAACGCAGATATTGCGAAGAGATAAAAGATTTCGGATAAAAATAGTTATGAAAATATCTTCAGGAATATCGAAGATATTTATAATAAAAGATACGATAATATCTTAGAATTCTTAACATAGATGGATGATGAAGAAGATTTGTCTGTGAAGGTTTAGAATAAGAAGTAAGGTGTTTGCTAACGATTTCAGTAGACACTGAAACATTTGGATCCTTTGAAGGCAGGTTTAGTCTTTGTGATTTGTCCACAGCCTCCTTCATGGTCTGCTCAATCCATTTTCCAGTTTCAAACCTTCTCTTTTTCTCAGCTTTACCACCATACTATTCTTTATCATCAAACTTTTAACTGTTAAAGTCGTTTACAGTTTTTGCTGCTTCATCAGCATTTTTCCAATTTCGGAGAACTAGTTCATAGTTTGGGATGTTTTTCAGAAAATTTACATTCGAAGTATGTAAGTCTAGGAGATAGACGTTATATGTATACATATAACTTTTAACGTAAAATTGTCGCGAAATTCAAAATACTGATTGCTAATTCCTAGTAGTTGGTGTGACAATTATTGTTACAGGATGTAGGTGAGTACATGATGGGGTTTTAATGAATAAGTATAGTGGATTTTCGGAGAGGCTTAAGTCGAAGGTTAATGAAGTTGTTGATAAGTTTACTGCTAATGTGACGAGATATGAAAGGTTCCCCGGTAACCATGATGAAGGGTTTATTCGTATAAACAAATGAAGGTGATTTGCTGGAGCTGTGACAAAACTGTCTATTTTGGAAAGAGATTGAAAAATTATATTTGGTAATAAATATCAAAGGATCTGACAATGATACATGTTAAACTATAACTTTGGTTTCGAGAGCTTTTCAGGTGCATGACAGTGGGTAATGTGTGGTTGGATAATCATCTCGCATGTCTTTAGGAATTTCGAAGTGTTTGAACACATATTGTAATTGTTAATATACATATGATGTTCTAAGATTTTGAATGATACAAATATTTTTGTGAGTTCCATGAATAGAAATGAGGTTCTAGGACAGTTTTGAAGTCAAAGTATAGTTTTGAAAGATGTAGGAATCTAAGAGTGATGATTTCGGTTATATCTTGAATCGAATTCTGAGATTTTAAAATCAGAATATGTAATTAGATTTTGAATGAGTATGGTTGTTTTGATTTCTATAAAAGAATGTATATTGTTGTGAAAGTAGGGAGTATAATGGATGACTTGCTGAATCAGATTCGAAGAATGTAACATATTAATTGTGAATTTATATATCTCTCGGGTATTACCTACCCGTTAAAAAAAAATTCACAATTAATATTTTGTACAAAAGAATTTTATTACAGTCTTTATGGAAATATATATATGTATATTTCTTCAGATGTAATATAGATTTAATGAGTTAATATTAAATTAAACTCATTTGATTTATGGTTAAGGCTAGGATAGATAATTTCTAAACTTTAGAAATTACATAATCGCCGTAGAATGTTTCCCCAATGAAGTTATGAATCAATACTTAATCGTTGTGGTATTCCTTGGTATCTACATGGCGTATGCCGTCGATGCTCGTGGGACAGATTGTGAAGTTGAGGTTTGCGATGCGGTTGTTGTTGGTGGTGGTAATGGTACTGTTGATGTTGTTGATGGTGGTACTGGTTATGCTGCTGGTGCTGCTGCTGGTGTTTGTAACCTTTGCACCATATTCTCCAAAGCCACTACCCGAGCGCGAAGCTCGTTGACTTCTTCTATTACACCGGAATGATTGTCGGTTCGGACGAGCGGATAAATAAGATCTAGAATTTGGTGTAGTATATAATCATGACGAGATACTCTGGAAATGAGAGAGAAAATGGTGTTTCGGACAGGTTCGCCAGTAAGTGCTTCAGGTTCATTGCCAAGAGGGCAATGTGGTGGATGAAAGGGATCACCTTCTTCTTGTCTCCAATGGTTAAGTAGATTACGAACCCATCCCCAATTCATCCAGAATAGATGATGGCTAATTGGTTGATCCATTCCGGTCACGCTGCTTTCGGAGCTCATGTCGAAATCCATATCGGCATAGCTGTCGGAATCCGAGGAACTCAAACTGGTTGAGGGATCCATCTTGTATGATCAGGGAAAGAATTTTTTTGTATGAAATAGATTGTAGAATTTAGATTTGGTATTCTTTAATACATAATTTGCATATGTATATATAATACCAAAATCCCATAAATTTCGGAGGAATCTTTGAAAGATGTCAGTCAAAGTTCACAGTAACAGATATGCTAAGATAAGAATTCGTCTATACACTATTATGCAATAAATGTAGGAAAACGCGTCTAGACTTAATAATGATAAGCAGGTAATTTCCTAAGGGTGGTAAGTAGATGATTTCAGACTAAAAATGATAAGCAAAACTTTTGACATGCAGACACGGTCGAAGTCCAGACTCATTGATGCATCTTAACAACTATCAGTTAGACACACTAATGCAAGACCTGGTTCGCTAAGACCACCGCTCTGATACCAACTGAAAGGATCCGTTCATATACATTATAAACAATTCACAACAGTTGATTACATCGCGAGGTATTTGACCTCTATATGATACGTTTTACAAACATTGCATTCGTTTTTAAAAGACAAACTTTCTTTACATCAAAAATTGACGGCATGCATACCATTTCATATTACATCCAACTATAATTGACTTAATATTAATCTTGATGAACTCAACGACTCGAATGTAACGTCTTTCAAAGTATGTCATGAATGACTCCAAGTAATATCCTTAAAATGAGCTAATGCACAGGGGAAGATTTCTTTAATACCTGAGAATAAACATGCTTTAAAGTGTCAACCAAAAGGTTGGTGAGTTCATTAGTTTATCATAATCAATCATTTCCGTAATAGTAATAGACCACAAGATTTTAGTTTCTATAAATATCCGTACACTCGCGAGTGTATAAAAGTATTCTATAAGTTGTAGGCACCCGGTAACAAGCCTTAACGTTCATGTTTTACCCTCTGAAGTATACCAGATCAGGTGTATTTAAAATAACCTCGAAGTACTAAAGCATCCCATAGTCAGGATAGGGTTTGTCAGACCCAATAGATATATCTTTAGGATTCACGCCTACCGTACATAGACAAGTAGTTTAATGTTACCAAGCTAAGGGTATATTTCTAGTTTAAACCCACATAGAATTAGTTTTAGCACTTGTGCCTATTTCGTAAAACATTTATAAATCAGCGCATGTATTCTCAGCCCAAAAATATATATAAAAAGGGAGCAAATGAAACTCACCATACTGTATTTCGTAGTAAAAATACATATAACGTCATTTAACAAGTGCAAGGTTGGCCTCGGATTCACGAACCTATATTAATTATATATATTTATATGTTGGTCAATATTTGTCTAACAATTTTTGGTCAAGTCATAGTGTACTACAATCCTAATGCTCGAGACTAATATGCAAAAGTTAACAAAAGTCAACTTAACCGAAAATGACTTCTAAAATTTATACGTGTTTATTATATAACTTAACTATAGTCATTTTATATATTTAAATATATTTATTAGATTTTATAATTATAAAAGTCATTTATTAATAAAAATTTATATTAACGTTTATATATGATAAAATATACTTTTATATATCTTAAGTAGTAAAATTTATAAAGTTCACTTAATATCGTAAAACTATAGTGGTAAGTATTATTAATGTAATTATATTACGCGTGGTGAAAAATATCTTTGTATCCCTTATTTATTTGATAAAATAATATTGATCATAATAATAATAAGTAAAAGTTGTATTATTTTGTAATAATAATTATTATTATTCTATAAAAAAATAACAATATTTATATTTACTAAAAATGTTATTATGATAAAATGATAATACTAACATAATAGTAATAATGATATTTTATAATAACAATAATATTTCTATTAAAATAATAACGACGATAGTAATAATAATCATTTTAACAATAATACTAAAATTAAGTTGACTATAACTTCTAATCCGTTCATCGAAACCATTCGATATCTAAATGAAAAGTTCTTAATTTTTCGCTAGCTTTCCAATGACATGCATATCATATACCCTATCTCAGTAGCATATAGGGGTGTACGTTCGGTCGGTTTTCGGGTTAGTTGGTGTAATCGGTTTGGATTAATCGGTTTTTCAAAAATATATTTTTGCACCAATAACCAAACCAAATATGTTAAAACCAAACCAACCCAATTAAATACGGAGTCGGTTTATTTGGTTCGGTTAACCATTAAACCAAATAAAAAAGTCGATAACTAATTATTATTGATAAAACAATTAAAAAAAGATAATTAAACCAAGTCGAGAAACAATTAAAGTCGACAACAAATAGATAATTACACACTGAAATGTAAACCAAGTGTATATATAAAAAAAGATCTGAGAAAATGACATTATAGTGATAAACACTAAATTTAATTCAATGTCAAACACATATAATGATATAAATATGATACTACTTGTAGCTAGGAAATTATAGAGCTGTACATTAACATTATCACTATCCTTTTAAACAAGTATGTTAATCAAGTTGCAAGGTAAGGATATCACTTTTCTATCTTAAGAACAAACAGTATATCATAATCAATCACATATGTATATAACAAATGAACTACAATAACAATAAGGCATATCACACATAAATAGTACCAAACATCAACATTTGACTTTGTGAGGTTCATGTAAATATATTAAAAATGATATGTACATCACAATATCACATGTATTCAGTAATTTTCATGATTATCTAGTCATCTAGATACTATTTGATATAACATATGGAAGTATGGAATATATAATGTAACAATAGACCTATAACATATTCAGACTTCGTAATTAACAATTTTACATTGACAAACTAAATCTTTAATATAAACTTGTCAAGAACCCTAATTAGTAAAGGATGAACATTAAATAAATCAGTAATAATAAAATTTTTGTATTAAGAGCTGAATAAGAACATACCATAGCGAATTAGCGATGAATAGATGATCGCTTGAAGAACTAAAACGAAGCAAAAACAACCGATTTTGAAATTAGATTGGTGAATACAGTGAAAATGAGATAGCATATTTATAATGGAGAATCAACAGTATAACTAAGAAATTGATCTTGATTTTAGGCTGATTGATTTTTTTTTTTGCAAGGATTAGGGAATTAAAGGCTTGATTTGTGTGTGACGAAGATATGATATCAATGTTGATTATCGACACAGTTGCACTTTCCCAATTGTAGTTATTTCATAAATGAGTTTCTAAATTATTAGAATAAAACACGGCATTATTAAGTAAAACGGGTTTTTGGTTGAACCGTATGTATTCTTTTAATACCCAAAACCAAACCAAAAACCACTTTATAATTCGGGTTTCACCAAAAAACCGAACCAAATCCAAATAAGCCAAACCCATTTCATCCAAAACAATTCAGATCGGGCGGTTTTTCGGGTGGAACCATTTAATGAACACCCCTAGTAGCATATGTATCTAATTCAGGATTCAACAAACCTATCTAAGGATAATATCGAATGTACAAGCATGCATAATCCTATATACTCGAGCACTAGTCAGGGATACACTATTGAAATATAAAAGTTAAGTTATGAGTGCTCACGTATCAATATTGAGATTCAATATTGGAGGAAAGTACGTAGACGAAACGAAAATGATAAATGTTAGGTTGACCTCACGAGCAATACCCTCGATCAATACCCATAACCTCCATAGCTATAACCCATAATTTCCTTAGCTCTATCCCGTTTGAAAACTTATTTTAAAATCGTCTGAATATAACTCCGTCGTAGTATTTTATGTATACTAATAATATCTTGAAATAATACAAAGAAAATATATATGTGTAATTCGATTGAGAGAGTTTAGAGAAATATATTTTCAAGTTTCTATGAAATAATAAAACCTATTGAATTCTATTTATAATAGATTTTTGAATTATTAAAGTGAATTATTAAAGTATGAATTATTAAAGTGAATTATTAAAGTATGAATTATTAAAGTGAATTATTAAAGTATGAATTATTAAAGTGAATTATTAAAGTATGAATTATTAAAGTGAATTATTAAAGTGAATTATTAAAGTATGAATTATTAAAGGGAATTATTAAAGTATGAATTATTAAAGTGAATTATTAAAATAAGAATTATTAAAGTTAAATTAAAGTAAAAGTAAAGTAAAGGTAAAGTTAAAGTATAGTAAAAGTATAAAACTATGTACGTATAATACGCATATAAATATATATAATATTAATTTAAATCGTTATATATATTTGATAAAATAAAATATAAATATCGTTATTTTATCATACTAGTTAAGTAATGAGTGGTCAAAAAGAATAGATTTCTTAAATCACAGTGGACCTCATAACATAGGCCCGTAATCATATCATAATGTATCTGATAATTCAATCATTTGATATTATCTCTTAATTCTGTCAATAAATATATCGAAACAAATACGTTCATGTAAAGTATCATATATCTAATACTTTGTTAATGTTTTCAGTTAATATTATATATTATATATACATATCTATATACACATAATTGTTCGTGAATCGTCGAACACGGTCAAAGGATAATTGATTACATGAATGTAGTTCCAAACTTTTTGAGATTCAACATTACAAATTCTGCTTATCGTGTCGGAAACATATAAAGGTTAAGTTTAAATTTGGTCGAAAATTTTCGGGTCGTCACAAATATTCAGATACAATTTTATTTAAACCGTGGTTTCCTGTTTCCCCTTTTCTTCTTCAGTGTACAATATCCTTTGATCGACACCATTATAATACCTAAACTATCATCATCATCAGCACGATCTGTTTACTACCTTCGCTCACATAAAATCACGATGATCATATTCATCATCATCAACGAAAACATCCTCAACTTCTATTATCCTGATTATCATTGTTATTAAACGCTAATAATCACACTCCTAATAACCTAAGCATAATTTTTGATCATGATCATAATCATAATCATGTATGTTTTTGTATCTCCTTAACATCATTCATCATCTTAATTACCTATTCACCGTAACCTCATTGTTATCATCAACATATTGTCACCATCATTATCCTAATCGTTAACGAATTATCATCAAACAATGGTGAACATCATTAATCGCTGTTGTAATCAGAAAGTAGAAACAAGGTATCGCTGCAGCAGTTCCTTAGTTGTTTTTGAGCCCACTTAACAATCTATGGGGTGTCATCAATCGGTAACAGCAAAAGAAAATAAAGGTTTTAAAGTTGTTGGCCATTATATAACCACTAGTTCCACTAATACACTATCTCTTAATGACTTAACAAAACTTCGTTTATACATATTGTCCCTACAATTAACTTAATAATAGAATTACACATTATTTCTTGTGAGCCCTCCTTGTAGGCCATACTTCATTAACTTTCGATTCCACTAGTAATTGATAATACACTAACAATAAACTTTATCCCAAGTTGACGTTTATAAAACCGTGAGCCTAACCTAAGCCTTTCATTTCGTTTAAATTTCTCCACAAATGAAAATATATCTAATCAGTAATTGTCGAGTAGCAATAAAAAAAAATACCAGCGTACAGCAGCAGGAAGAGTTAAAGTACTAAAAGGTGATGGTTCTCATGGATGGAAGAAGGTGGTGATTGTCTGTTTCGTTGAAGATGAAGGATAGTGGTGATGGTTTGGTGTGGTGACCAAAGTAAAATAAGAAACAATAAGGTGATGGTGATTGTGTGTGATCTGGGTTTGATCGAAACCGAAGCTAAAACAGTAGCAAGTTGATGATTGTTGATCAAGAACATAAAACAAGTTAAATGGGACTTTTGATTTGAAGTGGTGTGTTTGAAGGATTCACGACAGAAAGATGGTGAAGGGTTTGATTAGTTTAAAGAAAAGAAGTATCGAAGGTGATCTAAGGTGGTGAAGTAAAGTGGTGTGTTTGGTGATATCCGATGTGTGTGTTTATATATATGTAAGTAATATATGTATATGTATCTTAATGTTTATATTTGATTTTTCTTCTCCTTTTCTCTGTGAATTGCAGTAGTTAGTACGATATATACAGCCACAAGATTCGATTACGATTTGTTTTGTATCTTTGATTCATTCGACAACATATCTTCTGTCAGAAGAAAAATAGAAAAGTAAAATAGACTTTCAATACAATTTGTTTGATTCTTATTATTGAATTTTTGATTTGTACGATTTTAGAAACAGGAACAAATTAAACACAGTATGATTGATACATGAAACTGATTCGTACAATTCTTCTGTTACTGATTTCTATCCAAATTTGTTTTATAATGAAATTGAAGTTGACAGAATGTTCGATCAGACACGAATCCAAATTGTGAAAGTGATGATATGATCGATCGTACAGAATAGTAAAGAAGATGAAGTTGAAAGGATCTATAACAGATTCAATTGTACATGTGATTCTATATATATAAACAATATTAATAATTAGTAAGTATAAATATATTAATACTAAAATACTGTAAATAATAATAAAAATATTAATAATCATAATCTCAAAGTAATACCAAATAATAAGAGTAAAAAGAAATGAAAATAATGATATTAATAATTTTAAATAAAATGATAATTTTTAGTAAATATAATAATAACTAAAATTATAATTTTACTACTAATTATAATAATAATGATATTAATAATGATAAAAATAATATTAGTAATAATAATAATATGACAAATTAAATGTATCGAATTTTATATCTATATATTATGTTAAAATGATAATATTCATAATAATGATAGTAACATTAATATTAATATTTATTTTAAGATTGATAATGAAAATGATATTAATAACATAACTATATTTTAACTTGCAATTACATATATTAATATTACAATTTATTAATTACTTAATATTAATAATTATATAATAACATATATTGAATATTTAATATTTATACATTTTAATTTATTACAATATACATATAATCATCAATTATATAGTCATCATATATATATATATATATATATATATATATATATATATATATATATACACACACACACACACACACACACATATACTCATGTATTTACACACAATCGTTCGTGAATCGTCGGAAATGGTCGAAAGTTAAATGCAAGAAAACAGTTCAAAAATTTTGAGACTCAACTTATCAGACTTTTCTTATCATGTCAAAAATATTAAATCGTATCGAGAGTTTGGTTTAAAATTAGTCAAAAATTTCCGGGTCATTACACGTTAACTGTGTTGATTGACATTACAGGAGGGAACGTGATTGGGAGAAGTTCCCAGTCCTGGTACTCATTGTATTTTCTTCGCTGGCTAACTTTGTCTGCGTCCACCATATTGATGGTTACATCGGCGCTTTTGTTCTTATCTGTTTTTTGCCATGCGAAGGTTTTGGCTTTTGAACTCTCCTCTGCGGCCTTTCCTTTATCTTTCTTTGGCGGCTTTAGGTGATCTAATTTTCCTGCACGTAGCGCTTCCAGTACTCGCTCCATTAAATTTTTACACCGATTGGTGTCATGGCCGTGATCGTCATGGAACTCGCAGTACTTTGTTTTATCCCACTTACCAAATTCTGTCAGTGGGGTTGAAACCGTGAAGGTTGCACACACTGGTTCGGTGGCCAGAATCTCTTTCGGTGTTTTGGATAAACTTTTGAGCAGCGCATAGTTCTGATTATTAATGATGAGCTGATTATTGCTTCGAAAACCACTACTTGCTTGCCCTTTATCATTTCTTATAGGACCAGCACTAGGGTATTTTCCGCGAGAGCTGTTGCCGCGATTTTGATCACACGAACGATCATCATCGTCTTTCATTTCGTTGCGTGAGCTAGCTGTCGGAATGTCATTATCTTCACCACTCCGCATATAAGCATGGCATTCATTAAGCGCTTCAGCGTAAGTTGTTAGCACCGTGTGGCACAGCCGCCTAACCAGCGTTGGATGACGCTCCGTAATTATACCATGTATGAGTCCAGAAATTTGCTGCTCTGGTTTTAGGTCCGGTATGCGCAAGCACTCATTAGTGTATCTCGTGAGAAACTCGCCCAAAGATTCCTTGGGCTTCTGTATAATATCATGACATTCGATATGAGTACGTTTGCGCGGCCTTTAATTTTGATACTGCAGCAAGAACTTTGTCTGAAAATCCATGAACCCAGATATGCTACCTGCTGGAAGTTTGTTGAACCATTCGCGCGCAATGCCTTGTAATGTCATGGGAAATATCTGACATGCAACCGGATCAACCCATCCTTGGGTGCGCATTGCGCCTTCAAAATGCTGCAGGAAATCATCTGGATCAGTCAAGCCGTTGTAGGTACCTAACGTGTGAGGTATCTTTGGTGCTGATGGAAATGGATACGCGGTTATATGCGGAGGAAACTTATCAAAAGTAGTTGGTAGCTCAAAGGGTGGTTTAACAGGGTTCCCTTTAAGTCCTGTAAAGAAATTCTTCATCATATCCTGAACAAAATCAGGTTGTGAAAATAAGTGGACCATGTCAGGAGGTGCCGCCTGCATAAATTGGCTTGCGAGATTCGCCTGCCCCTGAATATTTTGCCAAGGTTGCCCTGTCGTCTGCGGATATAACCAAAGTTGCTGCATTGGAAAAGAAGGCAAGCTTAATAGTGCAGAGTATACAGGTAGCTGAAAAGGTGCCGAAACCTGTGGTGCAGATGCCTGCGAGACCTGAGGGTATGCCGTTATGAGTCCAACCGTATGTGCAGTGCTTTGCTGTTCTGCGGTTATCGGCGTCCAATGAGAATTGGAGTCTGGAATGACACCGAATCTCCAACTATTAAGTAATGCCTACGCATCCGAAGGGTTAGAAACTGTGAAATTGGGCGCGGCGGCTGCCAAGGCTGCAGTGGTGTAAACGACGAATTTTGCTGACAACCCTGCGTCTGCAGAGTAATTGAAACCGTGGTGCTGTAAATAGGCACCTGGCCGCAGCATACTACATGCGGGCCTACAGTTTCGCCACTAGTGCCTGCAAAGAAAACTCATGGATCCACTACAGAAAAATCTAGCCGCGTGGTTGTAACCGGCGAGTTTGCCCTTGGCGGTGTAATTCCATCCGGGAATATCGGCTTATACCTTTGGAAAGGTTCACCGGACAAGGGTGGAGGGTAAGGTGTGTATCCATAGTCATGGCTTGCATTGGCTGATTACCAGACGGCGTGTTCTGGTTGTCCGTTTGAGTACATTCCGATGATTTCCCGGAAGTCATGATTCTGTTAATGAAACAAAAAATTCGAGAAAACTGTGAGTAATGAGCTTTATAATTCAAAACTTTTAAAAGAAAAAACAATTAAACACGTCTTGAATTAGTTCAGCTCTCAATGAAAGCACCACTTGATCGTGCAAATATTTTCCAAGAGGTTAATATGCATGTTCAATACGTTTAAAAGAGGTTTAAGGATCTTAGAACCTAGCTCTCCGGTCCGGCTACCGTGAATAACCCTGGTCGACATGATGATGTAGGCGGGGTGGATAGGTGATTAAGTCCACCTTCGATAACGGTCGTCGATCGAAGGCCCGAATAAGGTTGTAGGAAACTGTCGAGAGTGACTAACTTGTTAACCTTTGATGAATGATGATAACGATTACGTATTGTGAGCCACGTAAATGTGATGTCACTGGAATGATAATTAGGGTTAGTATATATAGGCAAACCCTAATTCTAGAATCATCCAAGGATAATGGTAATCTCTTCCATAACATACTCCCCCGAATCACGGATGTAATTATGGAAAAGATACCAACTTGATGATGTAATACCCCGTCAGAATCCACTAACGGAATATTAACTCCTGGTCCCACAGTTTAGCGGTCACGCCCTCTATATGAGACGTTTCCGAAAAGTATTCGCATTAATCATTAAAACAAAGTCATTTAATAAAGAAAATGTAACTGGAAACATTTGACATCAATGACTAATGTATATGAACCCAAACATCTTAAAAGAAAAACTGTTTAAATGCGAATATTTGTTCTTGAAATGAAAATGATAAAACATGCTGGACGCCGTCCAGTTCTAGCAGCAAACAGCATATAACTTCAATTAAAGCGGAAGCACTAGCTCTATGTACCTGAGATGAAACATGCAAAACGTCAACGAAAAACGTTGAGTGAATCTACAGGTTTAGTAAATCATTTCTTAAGTTAGACCACAAGATTTTTCTGAGAAAACATCGTAGGAAAAGTATACATTATCATGAGCACTTGATTATAAAGCTTAAACCTTTTCGTGAGCCGAGCACACATCTTTAGTTTACCCTATACTGGCGATACACCGATCAAGTGTACGTGTTACAACTACATAAGCACTTGTTTAATGTTGCGGTGAGGTTTGTCAAACCTAACAGTACCGTCCCTATAAGTCGAGCTTACAAAATAATTAATATAATCAAGCTAAGGGATTTTTGATCTGAACTCATATATATATTCTTAGTAAGTTACTTGTGCCAAACACGTAAAACATTTGTAAAAAGCATGCATCTCATCCCTGTAAAACATAGTAGGGACTGTAGACTCACCTTAGCAAAAACACTCGTAAAGATCTTAGCAAATCGTACTGTTGTCGAAACTCTCGACTGAACAACGCAACCTAATCAAGTAAATCATATTAAGTATACACTAATAGGTCAAACTTCGTCAACTCATAGTGTACGCAAAGTCCTAGTGCTCAGACTCACTCAACGAACAAGTAAAAGTCAACTAATCCAAGCAAGTCAACCCAAGTCAAACCAAAAGTCAACTCAGTCAAAGTGGTCAACTAAAGTCAAACATCTCAGTAGGTCATGCAAACATGGTCAACAAGTCAAACCTAGGTCATATAACATGTTATAGCTCGTAGTTTAGCAAATCGCATTTTCCACACCTTGTAGCATACATTAGAAATTCATACGTCGTAAAGAGATCCTACTATAGCACATAGCACATAAATCATATAATTATGATCAACTTCAGATCATAACTAGACTTAAAATTGATTCCAAAAAGTCCAGCCAAAGCCTTATACGATAATTAAAAGTCAGAAGTCAGAAGGGATCAAGTCTGAGTTCATTACAGAAATTTCTGCTCGCGCGTCAGTTTTAAAAAATTTTTCAAAGTTTAATAGATTTTGACGAACGGCCAATTGGTGTCATCTTAAAACATCTCAAAGTTTAATTGATAAAATAATCAGAAGCATTGCTTTAGCCAATTCGTACAGATTTGCAAAACATTACAGACTCATCAGTTTTTGACCATCAATCAGACATATCATTTAGAAGAGCATATATCTCATGGAAAATCACGTTATCCCAAGTTTGTATACAAATAAAACATGTCAAGTAACATATAAACTAACATATTCCAGAAGATCAAAGTCTAGATCAATTCCTAGTTCATTCTAGAAAGTTTTATGTGAACTTAAAAACTAATTCAGCACAGTTTACAAATCAAATCTTCGTTTTATCATATCGGGAGCATTACATAACCTTTCGACGCAAATATTTAGTCCAAATTGCATAAATTTTCACAAGGAATACAATAGTACACCTTATATAAGCTAAAACACAAAGCATGTAACTCAGAAAATTCGGATATCATGCAAGCCCTAACGAAAACTTCGATTAAGCATATCTTTAGCATACGATAACGAAATCAAGCAAAATCGGAGTCTAAAATTAATAACTTTTCGATATTTTTCTAATTAAACATATTAAAAATTCAGATCTCAGGTCAATTAAATCAGATCATCAATAAACAAATTCGTTTTTTGAACAAACAACGTTAATTACGCAACCAATCAACAATTAACAACATCAATCACCATTAATTGAGCACTAGACTTGATTACACTATGTAATTGAACAAAAAACTGAATTAATGAAATTAGGGTTACTAGTTATACCTCAAACGATTAATTAAACGACAATACTAGATGTAGAACGATGCGTAGAACAACTTTGATGCACAAGGTTTCTTCCAATTTTTGATTTTTGATGGTGTTCTTGGGTGGTGGTGGTCGAAGACACAAAGAGAGGGGGAGAGGGAAAACAAATCGGCCAAGAAAAAAGAAAATAAGGGTTTGTGGGTTTCCCTAGCTTTAAATACTTTGGATTAGGCCCTAATTCACACTAACTAGTGACCCACTACACAAATTAAGTCCATTAAAGGGGTGGTGATGGTGGGTTCAGCCGATGGGGCCCTATAGGGGTGTACTGGGCTTGTTTTGCTAATTTACTTGAATGCACGTGGTCCGGTTCGTTGCCGTTAATCGTACCGGGTCTCCAGAACATTAATTAGTCGTTGAAACGCAATCACCGAGTTTAATTCATTAAATAAACAATAAATTAAAAATAATCTTCTTAAAGTCAATAATTATCGTAAATAATTATTGTGTCATTTTTTTGAGTTCCGTAAACTGAAAAGCTTTCTAGACGATAAACTTAATCGTAACGTTTCTAGTTATTTCGCTAATCGAAATAAGTTCGTAAATTAATATAACATATTAATTCAAACATTCCTCTAATAAGTATGTATTTAATTCTATTAAACACAAAAATATAAGTAATCACTGTTAAATACTTAACGGACAATTAACGATAGTAAACGGAAAAAGTCAGGTTGTTACATTACCCACCTGTTACGAAAAATTTCGTCCCGAAATTTTAGTGGTCATCCGCCGTAGTCGTCTCCTCGAGAAATAGTTGCAGGTACTTAAGTCTCATCTGATCTTCACGCTCCCATGTGAATTCTGGTCCTCTACGGGCATTCCATCTGACCTTAACCAGAGGAATTCTGCTTTGCTTTAGTTGCTTAATCTCGCGATCCATAATCTCAGCAGACTCTTCAATGAAATTAAGCTTATGATCAACTTGCACTTCGTCTAAAGGAATTACCAAACTTTCATCTGATAAGTACCTCTTCAAATTGGAAACATGAAAAGTATCATGAATCTCGCTAAGTTCCTGCGGTAGTTTCAATCTATACGCTACCGGTCCAATTCATTCGGTAATCTCAAATGGTCCAATATACCTCGGACTTAACTTTCCTCTCTTACCAAAGCGCACTACACCCTTCCAAGGTGACACTTTGAGCATAACCTTGTCTCCAACATGAAATTCCAAATCTTTCCTTTTAAGATCTACATAGCTCTTTTGACGGTCTCGTGCTATTTTCATTCTTTCTCGAATCTGCACAATTTTCTCAGTCGTTTCATGTACAATCTCAGGACCAGTTAACTGACTATCTCCTAACTTAGTCCAACATAGAGGTGATCTGCACTTTCTGCCATACAGTGCTTCAAAAGGCGCTGCCTTTATACTTGCGTGATAACTATTGTTATAGGAAAACTCTACTAACGGTAGATGTCTATCCCATCCAATTCCAAAATCAATCACACATGCTCTTAATATATCTTCTAGTGTCTGAATCGTCCTCTCACTTTGCCCATCAGTCTACAGATGGTAGGCTATACTCATGTCTAAACGAGTTCCCATGGCATCTTGCAAAGCTTGCCAAAATCTAGATGTAAATCTACTATCTCTGTCGAAAATAATGGATAGCGGCACTCCATGTCGTGAAACTACTTCCTTTATGTAGATCTGTGCCAACCTCTCCATCTTATCCATTTCCTTAATTGGTAGAAAATGAGCAGACTTCGTAAGACGATCATCGATAACCCAAATCGTATCATAACCTCCTACCATTTTAGGCAACTTAGTGATAAAATCCATTGAAATATTCTCCCACTTCCATTGGGGAATCTCTGGTTGTGTCAACAAACCTGACGGTTTCTGATGCTCTGCCTTAACTTTATCACAAGTCAAGCACTTACCAACATAAGTAGCGATTTCAGCTTTCATATTAGGCCACCAATACAGTGCCTTAAGATCTTGGTACATCTTGTCGGATCCAGGGTGGATAGAATACCTTGTCTTGTGTGCCTCTTCTAGCACTAGTTCCCTTAATCTGCCAAACTTCGGTACCCATATTCTGTCGATAAAATACCGGGTTCCATCGTCTCGAGTAACAAACTTCTTTTCAATTCCTCGAAGTGATTCAGTGGCAACATTCTCTTCTTTCAACGCCTCTAGCTGTGCGTCACGTATTTGAGAAGTAAGGTTCCTTCGAATAGTTAAGTTCAACGCTCTAACTCGAATAGGCTTAACTCTCTCCTTCCTACTCAAAGCATCTGCCACTACATTAGCCTTACCGGGATGATAGCTAATGTCGCAATCGTAATCGTTCAACAATTCGATCCAACGTCTCTGTCTCATATTAAGTTGTTTCTGATCGAAAATATGCTGCAGAATCTTGTGATCAGTGAATACAGTGAACTTAGTACCATACAAATAGTGTCTCCACATCTTCAGTGCAAAAACTATAGCACCAAGTTCTAGATTGTGAGTCGTATAATTCAACTCATGTATCTTCAATTGTCGGGATGCATAAGCAATCAATTTCGTACGTTGCATCAACACGCAACCAAAACCTTGTCGTGAAGCATCGCAGTAGACTACGAAATCCTCGGTTCCTTCGGGCAAAGACAAAATTGGTGCAGTCGTTAACTTCTCTTTTAACAACTGAAATGCAGTTTTATGCAACTCTGTCCATTCATACTTCTTACTCTTGTGAGTCAATGCTGTTAACGGTCGGGCAATAGTAGAAAATCCCTCAATGAATCTTCTATAATAACCAGCAAGACCTAAAAATTGTCGTATCTGCGTTGGCGAATTAGGAGTCTCCCATTTCTTAACCGTCTCTATCTTCGCAGGATCAACTTGAATACTATTGACACCTACGATATGACCCAAAAATTGCACTTCTTGCAGCCAAAAGTCACACTTTGAAAATTTCGCGTACAACTGCTCCTTCCTGAGCATCTCTAGTAACAAACGGAGATGTTGCTCATGTTCTTTCTCATTTTTAGAATATACCAATATATCATCGATAAACACTATAACAAACTTGTCTAGATATGGCTTACACACACGGTTCATGAGATCCATGAACACAGCCAGTGCATTCGTCAATCCAAATGGCATTACGGTAAATTCATGATGACCATAGCTTGTCCTAAACGCTGTCTTCGGTATATCTGCTTCCTTCACTTTCATCTGATGATAACCTGACCTTAGATCAATCTTAGAATAACATGCCGATCCTTGCAGTTGATCAAACAAGTCATCAATCCTTGGCAACGGATATCTATTCTTGATAGTCAACTTATTCAACTCCCTATAATCAATACAGAGTGTAGCGACCCGACAAAATTGTCATTGACGGCGCCGTCTGTGATGCCCCGTACAAAACCATCGTGTACGAATCATCAACAACAGGATCATTACAAGGTTAAGTACTATATGCTGTAATAAAAGAAGTTGCATTCATGATAAAAAGATGACATCATAACCGACGTCAATTGTTTTACACCAACAGTATGCTTCTACGAATAGCAATCAAGAATAAATGTATGTGACCCTTAGGTCATTACAAAACATAGTTTCAAATGTATTAAAGTTTGAATGCAAGACAAACAGTTCATACGGTGATAACACTAGAGCAGCGGGTGTCTACGGCAAGACTAGCACAACATCGGAAGCAAATAACCTTAAGCACCTGAGAAAAACATGCTTAAAAATGTCAACACAAAGGTTGGTGAGCTATAGTTTAAGTATAACAGTATGTAAGGTAGGCCATGAGATTTCAGTGCTACAAAGAGCGTTTCAAAACAGTATGATAAAGTATATGTTAACCGTGGGCACTTGGTAACTAACTTAACGTTTATACCCCCTGAAAGTACACTTGGCAAGTGCGTATGTCTACGAAGTATTAAACACTCGTTAAATGCTAGCGCTACTAGCCCGAGTGGGGATGTCAAACCCTATGGCTCTATATCTAAGATTCGCATTCACGGTTCAAAAACCAATGATTAAACGTTACCGAGCTAAAGGGAATGTTTCTGCCGTTGTATAACCCACACATATATAAGTTTAAGTACTCGCGCCTAGTATGTAAAACATAAAATCCGCATGTATTCTCAGTTCCCAAAATAAGTTTAAAGTAAAAAGGGAATGCTATAACTCACAATGATAATGTAGTCGTAAAGTCAGTTCGGAAAAGGTGTGCAAGTAATCGGTCCGAAGGTCCTCAACCTAAGGCAAATAGTACTAAGTCAGTAAATCGTCTTAATAGGTTTAAAAGTATGTAAATAAGGTCTTAAGGGTCATCATCATTCATCATCAAACAAAAGGCGTAAAGTAAGTTTCGTTTATGGAAGTAATTTAAAACAAGGGCTGACTTCAGTCAGTCACCACGGTCTCTACCCTTACTGAATTAAGGTGAGACCAGTGGCCATGGCTCCGTATATGAGTCCTTTAAGTGTGATAAAAATTCCAGAAGCAAACTCGTCTTCGTTTGACCGTGGTGACGGTCTAAGTGCGAGTAGGTCAGAAATTTCTGCACAACGTTAAAGGACATAGTGACAATCGGAGGGCCATAAATCCTAAACCGTAACTCGGATTAAGACGAGTCCTATATGAAAAGTTATCTACTCGAACAGAACTATTTGAAAATCATAACCACAACAGCCCAGGTCTACTGGTCTGTTACATAAACAGCAGGTCAGTAGGGTTTGGACAGAAACAGTAAGTTTAAGTGAGTTCCGGTGGTCTTGGTGCTTGATGTTCATCACGGTTCTCATCCTTGATGCATATAGCATCAAGTGTACAACTCATTGATGTGTCTACATCATCTTTACCAAGTTTTGACCATCATAACCCAAGTGCAAGTCTAAGACATGAAGCACAACTCACTTAAGAGTTATATGAAGTTGATGAACCAAAGTTACATCAAGGTCTTAGATCTAACACTTACATGAACTTTAAAAGTCAATATTGAACTATAAACTTGAAAGTATGCTAACTAATCAAGATCTTAAGGTGTAGAACATAGTTCTTAGTTAGATCTTGAAGATCCAAGACTCAAAAGTCTAGATCAAGCATAAGTATACAAAGTTATATTTAAAGAAAACTCATTTGTGTGTTCTTGAACTTTCAAGGTTAACTTTTAGTTCAAGATTAATGAGATCAAGACTAACTTGCAGTACTTGACCATTTAAACTAATTACATGAAAGTAAAGTGCAAGAAGAAGTAAACTAAGTAAACATGTAATTTGTTCATGGTTGTTCATACTTTAAAGATTCAAATCAAAGTTTGATCTTTAGAAAGTAAACTTTAAAGTTTACTTCATGAACTTCAAGTATGAATTTAACAACTATGAACTTACAAACTTTTGAAACAATAAAAGTAGAATCATAAACAAGTAAGTTTATGTTCTTGTGTTCTTGATAAATACAAGATATTATGAAGAATGAAACTAATGAGTTTGATTCTTGTATATGTAAGTAAGTAAAAACAATTAACAAAGACAAGTAGTTAAACAATAATCAAGAACAAGTAACAAAAGATGATGATGATACATGTGTATATTTAGGTTTTGTAAGAAAAGAAGAAGAGAAAAGAAGTTCCATTTACTTACAAGAAAGAAAGAAACCTTGAGAGAAAAGAGAGTAAAAATGAAAGCAAGTAAAAGTGTGTGTGAAGAGTGAAGGATACACTAGTGATCAAGTAGTAAAAAAAAAGATTTTGAACACATAAAATGGCCCTAGGCTGTTGGTTTTGGAGTGGGGGAGGGGGAAGAGAGTTGTTTGTTGGTTACAAGCTTGTAAAGTCTTACAAAAGTTGGATACTTGGTGTTAGTTCATGGGGATTATGGACAAACTAGATTCTTATCTCCTTAACTAACTAGTTACCATATACAAGTAATACTTACAAGTCTTATGGGCTAATTAAGTCCATTTAAAATGTAGGGTGGGCTTCTAAAGTCCAACAACACTAGTAAAGGCCCAAGTTCAAATAAAAGCCCAAGTATGCATGTAATTAACAAGTTAATCCAAATAAAGCCCAAGTAATTAACTAAAAACCTTAGTTAATTAAAATGATTAATAAAACTAATCATGAATGTAAATAATATCCTACAAATATTATTCGTGAAGTTTCGGGTGTCACAAAGACGTTTCAGGCAATCATGGCAACATGTAAATGTAATAGCATACATTCGTTTAATCAAAAGTATTAATAATAACAATTATTAATAAATAAACGTTGAAAAATCCAGGGTCATTACATTACCCACCTGTTAAAGAAAATTTCGTCCCGAAATTTAAGCTGAGGTAGATGGAGGAGTCGGGAAAAGGTGAGGATACTTCCGCATCATTTGATCCTCTCGCTCCCAAGTAAACTCAGGTCCTCGTTTGGCATTCCATCGTACTCGGACGATCGGAATCTTGTTGCGTTTTAAAGTTTTGATCTCACGATCCATAATCTCAACTGGTTCTTCCACAAAGTGAAGTTTTTCGTCAATCGTAAGTTCCTCCAGTGGTATGATAAGTTCAGGTGCAGCAAGACACGTCTTCAAGTTTGACACATGGAAGGTAGGATGAACTGAGCTCAATTGTGCTGGTAGATCCAAACGGTAAGCAACGGGTCCAACACGTTCCAAGATTTCAAAAGGACCAATGTATCGTGGGTTTAACTTTCCACGTTTTCCAAAATGGATCACACCTTTCCAAGGTGCAACCTTCAACATTACACGATCACCAACATTAAATTCAAAGTCCTTACGTTTAAGATCAACATAACTCTTTTGACGATCGCGTGCAGTCTTGAGTCTCTCTTGTATCTGAGCAATCTTTTCCGTTGTTTCATGGACTACCTCGGGTCCAGTGATTTGCTTTTCGCCTACTTCGGCCCAACAAATAGGAGATCGGCACTTACGGCCATACAATGCTTCAAAAGGTGCAGCGTTAATGCTCGAGTGATAACTGTTGTTGTACGAGAATTCGGCGAGTGGCAAATGCCTTTCCCAGGCCTTTCCGAAATCAATGACACATGCACGCAACATGTCTTCCAAGGTCTGAATCGTTCGTTCACTTTGCCCGTCAGTCTGAGGATGGTAAGCAGTACTCATGTCAAGACGAGTTCCCATGGCTTCTTGCAAAGAACGCCAAAATCTAGAAGCAAAACGGGGATCACGATCTGAGATGATTGATAAAGGTACACCATGACGAGATACAACCTCCTTGATGTATAGTTGAGCAAGTCTTTCCATTGTATCCGTTTCCTTCATCGCTAAGAAGTGTGCAGATTTGGTAAGACGGTCAACGATAACCCAGATGGTATAGCTTGGTGATGAAATCCATCGTGATCCTTTCCCACTTCCATTGTGGGATTTCCGGCTGTTGAAGTAAACCAGAAGGTCTCTGATGCTCGGCTTTAACCTTCGAGCAAGTCAAACACTTACCAACATAAGTCGCAACGTCCTTCTTAAGATTCGGCCACCAATACTGTTCTTTAAGGTCGTGGTACATTTTGCCCGCTCCAGGATGAATTGAATATCTTGATTTATGTGCTTCATCAAGTATAAGATTCCGTAAATCCCCATAAAGAGTTACCCAAATTCTTCCGGCATAACATCGAAGTCCAGACTCCCTAACCTCGAATCGAGAGACAAGTATGTTCAAATGTTCGTGAGATATATTCTCCTCCTTGAGAGCCTCATCTTGGGCTACTCTGATCTGACTGTTGAGGTTCGAATGAATGGTGATGTTCAGAGCCCTAACACGAAGAGGTGTCATCCTCTCCTTTCGACTCAAGGCATCGGCTACAACATTGGCTTTGCCCGGATGATAACGAAGTTCACAATTGTAGTCGTTGAGTGTCTCGATCCATCGACGCTGTCTCATATTCAGTTGCTTTTGATCAAAGATGTGCTGGAGACTCTTGTGATCGGTGAAGATAGTGCTCTTAGTTCCATACAAATAGTGTCTCCACAATTTAATCGCAAATACAACGGTTCCAAGTTCAAGATCGTGAGTAGTGTAGTTCCGCTCGTGTATCTTCAATTGGCGGGAGGTATAGGCAATAACTTTTGATCGTTGCATCAGTACACAACCAAAACCACTCTTCGATGCATCACAATAAACAACAAAGTCGTCACTGCCCTCAGGAAGTGATAGGATAGGTGCGGTGGTAAACTTCTTCTTCAAAGTTTGAAATGCTGATTCGTGTGCGGGTTTCCAAATGAACTTCTTGCCCTTGTGAGTCAGCGCGGTTAAAGGACGTGCAATCAGAGAGAAACCTTCGATAAACCTTCGGTAGTAACCAGCGAGACCTAGAAATTGGCGAATATGCGTCGGAGTAGTGGGAGTCTCCTACTTTCTGATAGCTTCAATCTTAGTGGGATCAACTTTGATACCCTGGTCGCCCACAACATGACCCAGAAATTGTACTTCCTTCAACCAAAATTCACACTTGGAGAATTTGGCGTAAAGTTGCTCTTGTCTCAGGAGTTCAAGTACTAGTCGAAGGTGTTGCTCATGCTCTTCTTCGCTCTTAGAGTAGATGAGGATATCTTCTATGAAGACGATAACAAACTTATCTAAGTACGGCTTGCAGACACGATTCATGAGGTCCATGAACACGGCAGGTGCATTGGTTAATCCGAATGGCATCATGAGAAACTCATAATGACCATAACGAGTTCTAAATGCAGTTTTCATTACGTCACTTTCCTTCACCCTCAACTGGTGATAACCGGATCGTAAATCGATCTTTGAGTAAACGCTCGATCCTTGTAGTTGATCAAAAAGATCGTCAATGTGGGGAAGAGGATACCGATTCTAGATCGTCAATTTGTTGAGTTTACGGTAGTCGATACACATACGGAAGGATCCATCCTTCTTTTCCACAAATAGAATAGGTGCGCCCCAAGGCGAGAAGCTTGGTTGGATAAATCCTCGATCAAGTAGTTCTTGTAGTTGACTTTGTAATTCTTGCATCTCGGAAGGTGCGAGTCTATAAGGTGCGCGAGCTACAGGTGCAGCTCCTGGCACTAAGTCAATCTGAAACTCTACTGCTCTCGGCGGCGGCAATCCAGGCAATTCCTCTGGGAAGACATCGGAAAATTCGTTCACAATTCGAACATCATTCACGCTCTTCACCTCAGTTCTACCGCTTTCACATGTGCTAGGACAGCAAAACGTCCCTTCTTCATAATCTTTTGCGCTTTCACGCAACTAATGAGGTTCAACTTCGAGGTACATCTCTCTCCATAGATAACTAGTGGTTCGCCATCTCCTTGTGGTATGCGAAGGGCTTTATCTCCACAGATAATATCGGTCTTTATCTTGCTCAACCAATCCATACCGACGATCACGTCAAAACTTCCCAGTTTGATAGGTATCAAGTCAATTTCGAAATCTGCACCAGCTTTGTTGATAACATCTCCTCGACTAATGTGGTTAACTTTTTCAAGTTTTCCATTGGCGACCTCGACAGGCATACTCTCTTTTAACGGGACTAACGACCAATTAATCTTATCGCAAAAATGTCTACATACATAACTTCTATCCGCACCAGTATTAAACAAGACAGAAGCTAAAAGATTGTTGATTTTGAATATACCTGTCACCAAGTCGGGGTTTTCTCGGGCGTCCCTTGCATTAACATTAAAAGCTCGCCCGCGGGGTGGTCCGCCGTCTTTTCGATTGTTTGGGCATGCATTTCTGAAATGGCCTGTCTGCCCGCATTCGTAACACTTCCTTGGCCCTGTGGGGTTTGGCTTCCCATTCAAAGTGGTGACCTTGCAGTCTTTCCTGATATGCCCAGCCCGTTGACACTTCTCACAGACAACATTGCAATATCCAGTATGGTGTTTGTAACACCTCTTGCATTGTGGTAAGGTTCCCTTGTAGTTCGGGTTGGAGTTGGTGTTGTTGTTGGGGTTGGGGTTTCCACCGTTGTTGTTTCCTTTGAAACCCTCATGTCGTTTCACCGGGTTCTGTTCATAGTTTCTTCCCCTGTTGTTGTTGTTGTTGTTGTTGTGGTTATCCCATTTCCTCTTTTCGCTACTACCAGCCTCAAACTTAGCCTTCTCCGGCTCATCAATAAGAATCTGATTCATGAGTGTATGCGCCATGCGCATTGATTCGGGAACATTCGGTGGTTTGGACAAGATGACGTTACCCTTGATGCTCTTAGGGAGTCCCCAGAAGTACCTTTCCATACGCTTGAATTCTGGGGTGACCATTGTCGGACACATAAGAGCTAGTTCCAAAAATCTCCTGTTGTAACCATCAAGGTCGTTCCCAACGGCCTTTAACTGCATAAATTCGATTTCCATCTTCTGGATTTCGGTTCTCGAACAATACTCATCAATCATAGCAGCTTTGAATTCCTCCCATGGCGTAGCATATGCCTCATCAATGCCTTTCGCTTGAGCTAACGTGTTCCACCACGTTAGCGTGCCGTCAAATAGCGTGCACGAAGCAAACTTGGTCTTATTATCCTCCGAACAGTTGCTAACTCAGAATACTGATTCAAGTTTCTCGAACCATCTGGTGAGACTAACCGGTCCCTCGGTTACACTGAAGTTATGTGGTTTGCAGTTCTGGAATTCCTTGTAAGTACACCTATTTCGAATGGGTGGGATAACCGGTGGTGGTGGCGGTGGAGCTTGGTGGTTTCTTTCTGCTAGGGCTGCGGCTACACGTTCTTGGATCATCTCTTCAATTTGAACAGCAGTAGGTGTGGATCGACCGTTAGCCAAGATGTTCTAAACAAAAGTTTTGACTCAAGTCAAATCCAGTAAGCAAGTAGTAATAATACAGTATATGGTAACCAACATGGAATCAAAACATCTCATGTTATTAAATAATGCATCTAGGTACAAATACCACAGAATCATCGTACAGTAATGTAAATAGAACATCGTGCAAGAATTAAATAACGCAAAGTTCCATTCATTAATAATAATAAGTTTCATACATCTGAATAAGTCCGTACAATACATAAGTGAAACATAAAACTACAACTAGATTACATAACGAAATCTAAATACAAAAGTCCTACGGTGAAGGTGGGTGAAGGATGTCTAAAACCTGAGACATCTGCTCCTCAAGCTCAGCTACCCGAGCTCGGAGGATCTCCACCTCCCTTGTCAATTCCTCGACTGTGGGAGATGGTGGGACAGGTGGTGCTGGCGGTGCAGGTGGGTCGGGTGGTGCAGACCTCACGAAACGGGGTTCAGATGTCCCGGTTCCAGAAATAGTCAGCATGTAATGAGATGCCTTACATATGAGTGGGTTGGCAGGGTACGGCACAAGCCGCTTACGGGCAGTAACCCTCCGACGCCGACCAAAAGCGTCAATGAAAGCACGACCCCCATTCACCCCTGGAATGAAGGTGCCGTCAGGACGGTACCGCTTCTTCGGCAGGGTGGAGGGTGCCTGTATAGGTATATCAGCAGGGTCCTCGTCATCACTGGAGTCATCCGAAGAGGTGTCGTCTGATGGAGCATCAGTGGAAGACCCGTCGTCTGAATCATGTGGTGGCGACACGGGTGGCTCAACTGGCAGTCCGAAGGCGGCCAACATCTGTCTGTGTCTGCCTGGCAGAATCGGCACTAAACATCCGTCGGGAGTGCGTCGGCAAGGCGTGCGCATATGGTTACGAAATGGGCCTTCCCCGAACTCCGCAGGAATCTCAACCCCACCGATACGGGGCTGTGACCCCGAGGGTCCGGGAGCAGACGGAGCTGGAATCTCCGTAGGGCCTATGTGTCCATCGGAAGCAGCCACTGGGGCAGGTGTACTACTGGCTCCGGAAGTAGAAGCGCTGGGATCACTAATGGGTAGCGGGACCGGTGTATCGGCAGCAGCAGCAGGTGGGGCGACGGGGTCTGAGTCTGAACTGCCCAAAAAGCTAGCAGGTGGTACATCCGACATCTGAACAAGGAAAAATAAATTTTCCATGTCAATAAGTCATAAAGCAAGCACGTATTAGGCCAACAGTTTTAAATCGTGTATAACAATAAGTAGCATGGCAATAATAACGAATCGTACAGAAGTAGTATGCAATCGAAAGCAAGTAATATCATACAGTAGTGAAATCATGTAGTAGCATACGGTATATAGCAGTAACAGTAAGCAGCAGCATGCAGTAAGTTCAGCGGAAACAAGTAAACTAGCAAGTTGTAGATTAGTCCTATTAGTGAATCCTAATCGGGTCGGTCTTAGACTCACTAATGCAACCTAATTCCCTACAGCCAATGCTCTGATACCAAATGTGATGCCCCGTACAAAACCATCGTGTACAAATCATCAACAACAGGATCATTACAAGGTTAAGTACTATATGCTGTAATAAAAGAAGTTGCATTCATGATAAAAAGATGACGTCATAACCGACGTCAATTGTTTTACACCAATAGTATGCTTCTACGAATAGCAAGCACGAATAAAAGTATGTGACCCTTAGGTCGTTACAAAACATAGTTTCAAATGTATTAAAGTTTGAATGCAAGTGATAATGCTAAAAACGAACATATATTTCATAGCATTATTCCTCAAGAAAGACAAGCTTTTAGTTGCAAATGTTCTATTTATAAGTGATATTCGTTTAAATAATAAAAGGTGAAGACAAAAGACAGATTCGACGAATTGAAGACGCAAACGACCAAAAAGCTCAAAAGTATAAAATACAATCAAAGAGGTTCCAATTATTGATAAGAAACGTCTCGAAATTACAAGAGTACAAGATTCAAAACGCAAAGTACAAAATATAAAATTGTACGCAAGGACGTTCGAAAATCCGGAACCGGGACCAGAGTCAACTCTCAACGCTCGACGCAACGGACTAAAAATTACAAGTCAACTATGCACATAAATATAATATAATATTTAAATAATTCTTATAATTATTTAATATATTATATTAATATTTAAAACCGTCGGCAAGAAAGACTCCAAAAGGGACTGAGCTGTAATTTCAATCTCCGCGACTCGCGGAGTTTGAAGACCAAAAATGCCGCGAGTCGCGGAGCCCCAATCTCTGAAACTCCCTATAAAAGCAACCGAATTCTGATCGCAAAAATCATCTTTTTCTTCTTCTATCTATATACGTAAAATATATATATATAATTTATATTTTAATTTTAATTTTAATTTTAATCCTAATAATAAGGGTATGTTAGCGAATGTTGTAAGGGTGTAAGTCGAAATTCTGTCCGTGTAACGCTACGCTATTTTTAATCATTGTAAGTTATGTTCAACCTTTTTAATTTAATGTCTCATAGCTAAGTTATTATTATGCTTATTTAATCCGAAGTAATCATGATGTTGGGCTAATTACTAAAATTGGCTAATTGGGCTTTGTACCATAATTGGGGTTTGAATAAAAGAACGACACTTGTGGAAATTAGACTATGGGCTATTAATGGGTTTTATATTAACTAAACAATACCTTGTTAATTTAATATACAAACTTATAATTCGACGTATTTATATATAACCACATACGCTTAATCGGACACGATGGGTGGGATATTTATAAGTACGAATTATTGTTCATTTGACCGGACACGGGGATGGATTAATAGTCAATGGACTCATTAAAACAGGGGTGGATTACATTCAAGGGTAATTGGTGTAATTGTTAACAAAGTAGTAAAACCTTGGTTTACACGCAGTCGATAACCTGGTGTATTCATTAAACAAAGTATTAAAACCTTGTTATAATTCGAATCCCCAATTAGTTGGAATATTTGACTTCGGGAATAAGAATAATTTGACGAAGGCTTTCGCTCTTTATATTTATGACTGATGGACTATTATGGACAAATCCGTATGGACATATTAAATAATCCAGGACAAAGGACAATTAACCCATGGGCATAAAACTAAAATGAACACGTCAAACATCATGATTACGGAAGTTTAAATAAGCATAATTCTTTTATTTCATATTTTATTTCCTTTATTTTATATTTAATTGCACTTTTAATTATCGCATTTTTATTGTTATTGTATTTAATTGCACTTTTAATTATCGTACTTTTTAATTATCGCAAGTTTATTTTATCGCACTTTTATTATTCGCAATTTCATTATCGTTATTTACTTTACGTTTTAAATTAAGTCTTGTATTTATTTATTATTTTACATTTGGTTTTAACTGCGACTAAAGTTTTAAAATCGACAAACCGGTCATTAAACGGTAAAAACCCCCCTTTATAATAATAATATTACTTATATATATATATTTGTATTTTTATAAAAGTAAACAAATATAGCGTTAAGCTTTGTTTAAAAAGATTCCATGTGGAACGAACCGGACTTACTAAAAACTACACTACTGTACGATTAGGTACACTGCCTATAAGTGTTGTAGCAAGGTTTAAGTATATCCATTCTATAAATAAATAAATATCTTGTGTAAAATTGTATCGTATTTGATAGTATTTCCTGTAAAAATATAAGCTATTTTATATGCACCTCGCACGACATCAAGTTATTTTTGGCGCCGCTGCCGGGGAAACTCTTAAACGCCGGAAGCGCACGCTAATAGAAAAAAAAAAGATTTTTAGTTTACTTTTATTAAAATTCATTTTTATAAAAATACGTTTTAAATATTCGAAAATATAAAAAGAAAAACAAAAATTTATATATTTTTAAGAGTTTGTTAAAAGTTTTATAAGTTTATTTATTTTTATTTTAGTTTATAAAAATATAAGTTTTATTTAAATATCTTTTAAAAATATAAAACAAAAAAAAAATGCATCGAATATTTAAACCTGTCAGCTGAATTCTGGAACCCCGCACTCGCGGGGTTTGCTGCCTTGAATACCGCGACTCGCGGAGAAACTCTGACACGGGTACACAGAACCCTAATTCAACATTAATTACGAATAATTATTATAATTATTATTATAAAACCCTAATTAGATTTTAATTAAATATTTATTTTAGTTTTTATTATTATTTTGTTTAAATAGTTTAATTAAAATGTAAAATTAATAGTTTTAATAAATAAATAATATAAAAATAATATTTTTATAAAAATTGTACTTTTTACAACTTTTTGTATATTTTTATATTTTATCCCTTTTTAATTGTTTTAGCGTAATATTTGTATTTTTAGCTCATATTTAGTTTTAAACTTAGTTTTTGCCATAGTTATTTTTACTTCTAGATTTTTAGGCTTTGCCGTAGAATTCCTTAAGTGCTTTTTCTTTAGACTAAGATTTAGGTGCTTTAGAATTTTGCGACGCCTTTTTAAGTTTTAGTTTCTTTTTAAGTTATTTCCATTTGGGATTTAGTTTTTCCTGTAAGCTTTAATATTTTTAGACGCCTTTTACCTATGTATCAATTATCATTCCAATTAGTAATCTCAATTTGCGATTATAATTTTAAGTTAGTTGTAGTAATAAGGTTAGGTTAGTCAAGTGTTTTTAAGTTTTATAAGTTTCTTTTATTTTTCCATCACTTTTTATTTTTCAACCATTTTTCTTTTTCGACCTTTTTCCGACGAACTCTTTTTCTTTCTTATTTCTCGCTATTCTAGTTTTAGGACATAGATTTTTATTCTACTTCTTATCTAAATTTCTTAAAATTACGAAAATTTATTTGAAGTGGTTAAATTGATAGACATCAAAATTTTCTGGTTCGTAGTAATAGTTGGATTTGTACGTGGACCGGGTTATTGGAGCCAAACAGTCCTCAATTATATGGAGACCAAACGAATCCTGCCCCTCTGCTGCATCTTTTGGCTATTCAAAACGTGGGCAAAATCAGAAAAGTCTATTGATTGGATAACTTATTATAATTTTTCTTTCCTTTTAAAAAAACTAATGGGATATTCAGTGAATGCACCGAGCAAGACGTTCACCACCTTTTGTACGTTCACCACCTGTAACTAGATCAAGACATTTAGCAAATATTACTGCCGTTGATTTTTCTTTAGAATCGTCATCCAGTCGACCAAGTACTTCAGTTCAAATTTCCGATAATCCATTTTTTGAACCCGACCTCACAATTGAGAATCCGGAGAATATTCAGGAACGATTCGTAGATCCTGAACCATTAAATTTTCCTCCGGAACCACCAATCATTCAAACAGAGATTGTTGAGGAACGAACCATTAAATCAGAATCCTCTAGTGATTCCGATTCAACAAATTCAATTATGGAAAATCTGGAACCTTTAAGTATGGAAGACCGAATGAGAGCTAAACGCACTGGTCAAGGTCACGCAATTACTCATCCAGACATTAATGCGCCAGATTATGAAATCAAAGGACAAATTCTACACATGGTGACTAATCAATGCCAATTTAGTGGTGCGCCGAAGGAAGATCCAAATGAACATTTACGAACCTTTAATAGGATATGCACACTATTTAAAATCCGAGAAGTGGAGGATGAACAGATATATCTCATGTTATTTCCCTGGACTTTAAAGGGAGAAGCCAAAGATTGGTTGGAATCGTTACCTGAAGGGGCGATTGATACATGGGATGTTTTAGTTGACAAATTTCTTAAACAATTCTTTCCTGCATCTAAAGCCGTAAGACTTCAAGCAGAAATTGTTACGTTCACACAGAAGCCAAATGAAACTCTATATGAGGCGTGGACAAGATATGGAAAGTTGTTAAGAGGATGTCCGCAACATGGTTTAGACACATGTCAAATAGTACAAATATTCTACCAAGGATGCGACATCACTACAAGGAAAGACATAGTTATAGCAGCTGGTGGTTCTATTATGAAGAAAACCTAAACCGATGCTTACAAAATTATTGATAACACTGCTTCCCACTCACATGAGTGGCACCAAGAAAAAGATATCGTTAGATCATCTAAAGCAGCTAGAGCCGATTCTAGCCATGACTTAGATTCCATTTCCGCAAAAATAGATGCTGTGGAAAGACGAATGGAAAAGATGACTAAAGATATTCACTCGATACGAATTAGTTGTGAGCAGTGTGGAGGACCACATTTGACAAAAGATTGTCTCAGTATTGAATTAACAATGGAACAAAGAGAGAATATTTCATACATAAACCAAAGGCCTGGAAATAATTATCAGAATAATTATCAACCGCCAAGACCAATTTACAATCAAAACCAAAATTATAACAGAAATATTCCATACAACAACCAACAAGGTCCTAGCAATCAACAAGTATCCAATAATACTTACAATCAGTAAAGACCTAATTTTCAAAACAAACCACCACAACAAACCGATGATAAAAAGCCGAATTTAGAAGATATGATGACGAAGCTAGTTGAAACTCAAACACAGTTTTTCACATCTCAGAAACAAACTAATGAACAAAATGCTCAAGCATTTAGAAATCAACAAGCTTCTATTCAAAATCTGGAACAAGAAGTAAGTAACCTAGCAAGGTTAATAGGTGAAAGAAAACCGGGAAGTCTACCTAGTGATACAAATGCTAATCCCCGGAATGAAACAGCTAAAGCCATTACCACAAGAAGTGGTACAACACTTAAACCACCTGAAATACCTGTAACTTCTGATGAAGCTATTCCTACTCCACAAGAACCACAACCTGATCAAGATAAGGAAAAAGAACCGGTAGTTGAAAAGGTTAATGAAGATAACACAGTTAAGGCTAAACCTTATGTTAAACCATACCAACCACCACTTCCTTACCCGAGTAAAATGAAGAAAGAGAAACTTGAAGCCGAGCAATCCAAAATCTTGGATATGTTTAAACAGATAAATGTAAATCTTCCTTTCATTGATGTGATTTCAGGAATGCCTAGATATGCTAAATTCTTGAAAGATCTAATCCCAAATAGAAAGAAAATGGAAGAACTCTCGGCTGTTCTATGAATGCTAATTGTTCAGCAGTGCTGTTGAATAAGATACCAGAAAAACTATCTGATCCAGGAAGTTTCACAATTCCATATTTTCTGGGTAGTCTTAGTTCAATAGAAGCATTGGCAGACTTAGGTGCTAGTATAAATCTAATGCCGTATTCACTATACGCTAAACTAGACCTTGGAGAATTGAAACCAACCAGAATAAGCATACAACTAGCCGATAGATCAATAAAATATTCTAGAGGGATAATGGAGAACATGCTAGTTAAAGTTGGTACTTTAGTATTTCCAGTAGATTTTGTTGTTTTGGACATGGAAGAAGATTCTCAAGTTCCTCTCATATTAGGAAGACCATTCTTAAACACGGCTAAAGCAATGATAGACGTGTTCGGTAAGAAATTGACCCTAAGTATAGAGGATGAGAGTGTTACCTTTTCAGTTGATAGAGCAATGCAACAACCACAATCTGCAGATGATACATGTTATTATATTCAAACTATAGATGCACATGCAGAATTACTAGAAGAATTTCCAGAATTACAAGGAACAGGAGAATGTTCTTTAGGAGAAGGTAATGAACCAATTGATGAAGCTGAAATGTTAGCTACACTTATAGCTAATGGATATGAACCAACATCAGAAGAAATTCAAATGCTAAAAGAAGAAGACAGATATCGATACAAATCATCGATAGAAGAACCTCCGAAATTAGAGTTAAAGCCACTTCCAAACCATTTGGAATACGCTTATTTACATGGTGAATCTGAATTACCTGTAATAATATCGTCTTCTCTTACTGAAAATGAGAAATCACAACTCATTTCTGTGTTGAAAGCTCATAAACTAGCCATTGCATGGAAGATTCATGATATTAAAGGAATAAGTCCTTCGTATTGCACACATAAAATCCTTATGGAAGAAGGTCATAAAACGTATGTGCAACGCCAACGAAGACTAAATCCTAATATGCAAGATGTAGTTAAGAAAGAGATTATTAAACTGCTAGATGCAGGTTTAATTTATCCAATTTCTGATAGTCCATGGGTAAGCCCAGTTCAATGCGTGCCTAAGAAGGGTGGCATGACTGTCATTACAAATGAGAAAAATGAGCTTATTCCTACTAGGACTGTAACAGGATGGCGTGTATGTATTGATTATAGAAAATTAAATGACGCCACCAGAAAAGATCACTTTCCCTTACCTTTCATAGATCAAATGTTGGAAAGATTAGCCGGAAATAGTTACTATTGTTTTCTAGATGGATTTTCCGGATATTTTCAAATTCCAATAGCACCCGAGGACCAAGAGAAAGCCACATTCACGTGCCCTTATGGTACTTTTGCTTACAAACGCATGCCATTTGGACTTTGCAACGCCCCTGCAACCTTTCAAAGGTGCATGATGGCGATTTTCCACGACATGATAGAAGAATGCATGGAAGTTTTCATGGATGACTTTTCAGTCTTCGGTGATACATTTGAATCATGTCTAGTTAATCTTGAATGAATGCTAATTAGATGCGAAAAATCAAATCTAGTTCTTAATTGGGAGAAATGCCATTTCATGGTTAAAGAAGGCATCGTTCTTGGACATAAAATTTCAAAAGAAGGAATTGAAGTGGATAGAGCTAAAGTAGATGTAATTGCTAAACTTCCACATCCCACCAATGTTAGAGGAGTTAGGAGTTTTCTAGGGCATGCCAGTTTTTACCGACGTTTCATAAAAGATTTTTCTAAAATTGCCACTCCTATGAATAAACTCCTAGAAAAGGATGCTCCATTCATCTTTTCAGATGAGTGTATCAAATCTTTTAATATTCTTAAAGAGAAACTCACTAATGCGCCAATCATGATAACACCAAATTGGAATCTACCATTTGAACTAATGTGCGATGCAAGTGATTTTGCAATGGGAGCCGTTTTAGGACAAAGGATTGAAAAACAATTTCAACCTATATATTATGCTAGTAAGACGTTACAAGGAGCACAAACGAACTATACAACTACTGAAAAAGAACTCCTTGCTATTGTCTTTGCTTTTGACAAATTTCGATCATATCTCGTTCTAGCAAAAACGGTGGTCTATACCGACCATTCTGCTCTTAGATATCTATTTTCAAAACAAGATGCTAAACCAAGATTAATCCGTTGGATCTTACTCTTACAAGAGTTTGATATTGAAATCCGAGATAAAAGAGGAGCAGAAAATCTCGCCGCTGATCATCTTTCTCGTCTTGAAAATCCCGAATTAGAAGTTCTAAATGAATCGGCCATACAAGACAACTTTCCTGATGAATATCTATTGAAGATAGATTATAAAGAAATTCCATGGTTTGCAGACTATGCAAACTACTTAGTTTGTGGATTCCTTGAAAAAGGATTATCGTACCAAAGACGAAAGAAATTCTTCAGTGATATAAAACACTATTTTTGGGAAGATCCACATCTGTTTAAAAGTTGTCCCGATGGAATAATACGCCGATGTGTATTTGGAGATGAAGCTAGTAAAATATTAAACCATTGTCACACAGGACCAACAGGAGGGCATTATGGGCCTCAACTAACAGCAAGAAAAGTTTATGATGCTGGATTCTATTGGCCTACAATTTACAAAGACGCACACCTTCTTTGCAAATCCTGTGATGCTTGTCAAAGGGCCGGAAAATTAAGTCAAAGTGATGAAATGCCACAAAATGTCATCCAAGTATGTGAAGTATTTGACATTTGGGGTATTGACTTTATGGGTCCATTTCCAAAATCTCATAATAATCTATATATACTGGTAGCCATTGATTATGTATCTAAATGGGCGGAAGCACAAGCTCTCCCAACTAACGATGCACGAGTTGTAGTCAACTTTTTAAAACATCTTTTTGCAAGGTTTGGAACACCGAAAGCTTTAATAAGTGATCGGGGTACTCATTTCTGTAATAATCAACTTGAGAAAGTTCTTAAAAGATATGGAGTAACTCATAAAATCTCCACCTCATATCATCCACAAACAAGTGGACAAGTTGAAAATACCAACCGAGCTTTAAAATGTATTCTAGAGAAAACCGTAGGATCAAATCCGAAGGAATGGTCCATTAAATTGGAGGATGCACTCTGGGCTTTTAGAACAGCCTACAAAACTCCAATTGGAACCACACCTTTTAGACTTGTTTATGGAAAAGCACGTCATCTTCCAGTAGAAATTGAACACAAAGCATTTTGGGCTTTGAAGACATGTAATCTTGATTTACATGAAGCTGGACATCTACGATTAAGTCAACTAAACGAATTAGAAGAATTAAGACATGAAGCATACGAAAATTCGTTAATCTATAAAGAAAGAACGAAGAAATGGCATGATAAAAGAATCAGAAGTTCAAAAGAATTTAAAGAAGGAGACAGAGTTCTTCTTTTCAATTCACGATTCAAGCTATTTCCTGAAAAATTGAAATCAAGATGGTCTGGACCATTCATAGTCAAAAGAGTTTTCTCATACGGAATGATAGAATTAATAAATTCAAATGGGATTGAATTTAAAGTTAATGGTCACAGAGTTAAACATTACATACATGGTCCGATGGAAGTTGACAATGAAGTTAATCACAATTTCGATACCACAGCTAACTAAGTGTGGGGAGAATCAAGTCTTTAAAGGGGTTTATGTATTTCTGTTAGAGTTAGATTGTCTATTTTCGTGTAGTTCTCGAAAATGGAACCCGAATGGTCTTTCCCTAGCAGACCCTAAAGAACTAGTCTTCTCCCCCCATTCTGAATTTTTATTTTTTTTTAGGAAATGAAGACTGCCTGTGAACTAAACCATGGTCTAATGCTACATGCTTTGATCACTAAACGTAATAATGACACACTACCGAGTGAAATAGTATCAGTAATTAGAGAAAGAATGGACAGAGTTAGAAAAGAATCTAGATGCGAAGATAATAAGTTACAATTTGGTAAAGGAAAATCAAAATCCGCAGCGAAAAGAAGAGCACGACACCTAGAAAGATGTCACAAATGCGGAAAATGGTCACATGGAGGTAAATGTTCAAATAATCAAACCTATTCAAATACCGAATTTGTTACTTTATGCAGAGACGGACCGTTCATATGTTTAGAAGAAAAGACACTGAATGCTCGAGGTTACGCCTATGTAGCCATGGAAAACCAATTAAACCTGAAATGTCCCGTTCTTATTGATTAAAAACGTTCCATATTAATTGATTTCGTTGCGAGGTTTTGACCTCTATATGAGACGTTTTTCAAAGACTGCATTCATTTTTAAAACAAACCATAACCTTTATTTCATAAATAAAGGTTTAAAAAGCTTTACGTAGATTATCAAATAATGATAATCTAAAATATCCTGTTTACACACGACCATTACATAATGGTTTACAATACAAATATGTTACATCGAAATCAGTTTCTTGAATGCAGTTTTTACACAATATCATACAAACATGGACTCCAAATCTTGTCCTTATTTTAGTATGCAACAGCGGAAGCTCTTAATATTCACCTGAGAATAAACATGCTTTAAACGTCAACAAAAATGTTGGTGAGTTATAGGTTTAACCTATATATATCAAATCGTAACAATAGACCACAAGATTTCATATTTCAATACACATCCCATACATAGAGATAAAAATCATTCATATGGTGAACACCTGGTAACCGACATTAACAAGATGCATATATAAGAATATCCCCATCATTCCGGGACACCCTTCGGATATGATATAAATTTCGAAGTACTAAAGCATCCGGTACTTTGGATGGGGTTTGTTAGGCCCAATAGATCTATCTTTAGGATTCGCGTCAATTAGGGTGTCTGTTCCCTAATTCTTAGATTACCAGACTTAATAAAAAGGGGCATATTCGATTTCGATAATTCAACCATAGAATGTAGTTTCACGTACTTGTGTCTATTTTGTAAATCATTTATAAAACCTGCATGTATTCTCATCCCAAAAATATTAGATTTTAAAAGTGGGACTATAACTCACTTTCACAGATTTTTACTTCGTCGGGAAGTAAGACTTGGCCACTGGTTGATTCACGAACCTATAACAATATATACATATATATCAAAGTATGTTCAAAATATATTTACAACACTTTTAATATATTTTGATGTTTTAAGTTTATTAAGTCAGCTGTCCTCGTTAGTAACCTACAACTAGTTGTCCACAGTTAGATGTACAGAAATAAATCGATAAATATTATCTTGAATCAATCCACGACCCAGTGTATACGTATCTCAGTATTGATCACAACTCAAACTATATATATTTTGGAATCAACCTCAACCCTGTATAGCTAACTCCAACATTCACATATAGAGTGTCTATGGTTGTTCCGAAATATATATAGATGTGTCGACATGATAGGTCGAAACATTGTATACGTGTCTATGGTATCTCAAGATTACATAATATACAATACAAGTTGATTAAGTTATGGTTGGAATAGATTTGTTACCAATTTTCACGTAGCTAAAATGAGAAAAATTATCCAATCTTGTTTTACCCATAACTTCTTCATTTTAAATCCGTTTTGAGTGAATCAAATTGATATGGTTTCATATTGAACTCTATTTTATGAATCTAAACAGAAAAGTATAGGTTTATAGTCGGAAAAATAATTTACAAGTCGTTTTTGTAAAGGTAGTCATTTCAGTCGAAAGAACGACGTCTAGATGACCATTTTAGAAAACATACTTCCACTTTGAGTTTAATCATAATTTTTGGATATAGTTTCATGTTCATAATAAAAATCATTTTCTCAGAATAACAACTTTAAAATCAAAGTTTATCATAGTTTTTAATTAACTAACCCAAAACAGCCCGCGGTGTTACTACGACGGCGTAAATCCGGTTTTACGGTGTTTTTCGTGTTTCCAGGTTTTAAATCATTAAGTTAGCATATCATATAGATATAGAACATGTGTTTAGTTGATTTTAAAAATCAAGTTAGAAGGATTAACTTTTGTTTGCGAACAAGTTTAGAATTAACTAAACTATGTTCTAGTGATTACAAGTTTAAACCTTCGAATAAGATAGCTTTATATGTATGAATCGAATGATGTTATGAACATCATTACTACCTTAAGTTCCTTGGATAAACCTACTGGAAAAGAGAAAAATAGATCTAGCTTCAATGGATCCTTGGATGGCTCGAAGTTCTTGAAGCAGAATCATGACACGAAAACAAGTTCAAGTAAGATCATCACTTGAAATAAGATTGTTATAGTTAAAGAAATTGAACCAAAGTTTGAATATGATTATTACCTTGTATTAGAATGATAACCTACTGTAAGAAACAAAGATTTCTCGAGGTTGGATGATCACCTTACAAGATTGGAAGTGAGCTAGCAAACTTGAAAGTATTCTTGATTTTATGAAACTAGAACTTTTGGAATTTATGAAGAACACTTAGAACTTGAAGATAGAACTTGAGAGAGATCAATTAGATGAAGAAAATTGAAGAATGAAAGTGTTTATAGGTGTTTTTGGTCGTTGGTGTATTGATTAGATATAAAGGATATGTAATTTTGTTTTCATGTAAATAAGTCATGAATGATTACTCATATTTTTGTAATTTTATGAGATATTTCATGCTAGTTGCCAAATGATGGTTCCCACATGTGTTAGGTGACTCACATGGGCTGCTAAGAGCTGATCATTGGAGTGTATATACCAATAGTACATACATCTAAAAGCTGTGTATTGTACGAGTACGAATACGGGTGCATACGAGTAGAATTGTTGATGAAACTGAACGAGGATGTAATTGTAAGCATTTTTGTTAAGTAGAAGTATTTTGATAAGTGTATTGGAGTCTTTCAAAAGTGTATAAATACATATTAAAACACTACATGTATATACATTTTAACTGAGTCGTTAAGTCATCGTTAGTCGTTACATGTAAGTGTTGTTTTGAAACCTTTAGGTTAACGATCTTGTTAAATGTTGTTAACCCAATGTTTATAATATCAAATGAGATTTTAAATTATTATATTATCATGATATTATCATGTATGAATATCTCTTAATATGATATATATACATTAAATGTCTTTACAACGATAATCGTTACATATATGTCTCGTTTAAAAATCATTAAGTTAGTAGTCTTGTTTTTACATATGTAGTTCATTGTTAATATACTTAATGATATGTTTACTTATCATAGTATCATGTTAACTATATATATATATCCATATATATGTCATCATATAGTTTTTACAAGTTTTAACGTTCGTGAATCACCGGTCAACTTGGGTGGTCAATTGTCTATATGAAACATATTTCAATTAATCAAGTCTTAACAAGTTTGATTGCTTAACATGTTGGAAACATTTAATCATGTAAATATCAATCTCAATTAATATATATAAACATGGAAAAGTTTGGGTCACTACAGTACCTACCCGTTAAATAAATTTCGTCCCGAAATTTTAAGCTGTTGAAGGTGTTGACGAATCTTCTGGAAATAGATGCGGGTATTTCTTCTTCATCTGATCTTCATGCTCCCAGGTGAACTCGGGTCCTCTACGAGCATTCCATCGAACCTTAACAATTGGTATCTTGTTTTGCTTAAGTCTTTTAACCTCACGATCCATTATTTCGACGGGTTCTTTGATGAATTGAAGTTTTTCGTTGATTTGGATTTCATCTAACGGAATAGTGAGATCTTCTTTAGCAAAACATTTCTTTAAATTCGAGACGTGGAAAGTGTTATGTACAGCTGCGAGTTGTTGAGGTAACTCTAGTCGGTAAGCTACTGGTCCGATACGATTAATAATCTTGAATGGTCCAATATACCTTGGATTTAATTTCCCTCGTTTACCAAATCGAACAACGCCTTTCCAAGGTGCAACTTTAAGCATGACCATCTCTCCAATTTCAAATTCTATATCTTTTCTTTTAATGTCAGCGTAGCTCTTTTGTCGACTTTGGGCGGTTTTCAACCGTTGTTAAATTTGGATGATCTTCTCGGTAGTTTCTTGTATAATCTCCGGACCCGTAATCTGTCTATCCCCCACTTCACTCCAACAAATCGGAGACCTGCACTTTCTACCATAAAGTGCTTCAAACGGTGCCATCTCAATGCTTGAATGGTAGCTGTTGTTGTAGGAAAATTCTGCTAACGGTAGATGTCGATCCCAACTGTTTCCGAAATCAATAACACATGCTCGTAGCATGTGTTCAAGCGTTTGTATCGTCCTTTCGCTCTGCCCATCAGTTTGTGGATGATAGGCAGTACTCATGTCTAGACGAGTTCCTAATGCTTGCTGTAATGTCTGCCAGAATCTTGAAATAAATCTGCCATCCCTATCAGAGATAATAGAGATTGGTATTCCATGTCTGGAGATGACTTCCTTCAAATACAGTCGTGCTAACTTCTCCATCTTGTCATCTTCTCTTATTGGCAAGAAGTGTGCTGATTTGGTGAGACGGTCAACTATTACCCAAATAGTATCAAAACCACTTGCAGTCCTTGGCAATTTAGTGATGAAATCCATGGTAATGTTTTCCCATTTCCATTCCGGGATTTCGGGTTGTTGAAGTAGACCTGATGGTTTCTGATGCCCAGCTTTGACCTTAGAACACGTCAAACATTCTCCTACGTATTTAGCAACATCGGCTTTCATACCCGGCCACCAAAAATGTTTCTTGAGATCCTTGTACATCTTCTCCGTTCCAGGATGTATTGAGTATCTGGTTTTATGAGCTTCTCTAAGTACCATTTCTCTCATATCTCCAAATTTTGGTACCCAAATCCTTTCAGCCCTATACCGGGTTCCGTCTTCCCGAATATTAAGATGCTTCTCCGATCCTTTGGGTATTTCATCCTTTAAATTTCCCTCTTTTAAAACTCCTTGTTGCGCCTCCTTTATTTGAGTAGTAATGTTATTATGAATCATTATATTCATAGATTTTACTCGAATGGGTTCTCTGTCCTTCCTGCTCAAGGCATCGGCTACCACATTTGCCTTCCCCGGGTGGTAACGAATCTCAAAGTCGTAATCATTCAATAATTCAATCCACCTACGCTGCCTCATATTCAGTTGTTTCTGATTAAATATGTGTTGAAGACTTTTGTGGTCGGTATATATAATACTTTTGACCCCATATAAGTAGTACCTCCAAGTCTTTAATGCAAAAACAACCGCGCCTAATTCCAAATCATGCGTCGTATAATTTTGTTCGTGAATCTTCAATTGTCTAGACGCATAAGCAATCACCTTCGTTCGTTGCATTAATACACAACCGAGACCTTGCTTTGATGCATCACAATAAATCACAAAATCATCATTCCCTTCAGGCAATGACAATATAGGTGCCGTAGTTAGCTTTTTCTTCAATAACTGAAACGCTTTCTCTTGTTCATCATTCCATTCAAATTTCTTCCCTTTATGCGTTAATGCAGTCAAGGGTTTTGCTATTCTGGAAAAGTCTTGGATGAACCTTCTGTAGTAACCAGCTAGTCCTAAAAACTGGCGTATGTGTTTCGGAGTTTTCGGGGTTTCCCACTTTTCAACAGTTTCTATCTTTGCCGGATCCACCTTAATACCTTCTTTGTTCACTATGTGACCGAGGAATTGAACTTCTTCCAACCAAAATGCACACTTTGAAAACTTAGCGTACAATTCTTCCTTCCTCAATACTTCTAACACCTTTCTCAAATGTTCACCGTGTTCTTGGTCATTCTTTGAGTAAATAAGTATGTCATCAATGAAAACAATGACAAACTTGTCAAGGTATGGTCCACACACTCGGTTCATAAGGTCCATGAACACAGCTGGTGCATTAGTTAAACCAAACGGCATGACCATAAACTCGTAATGACCGTAACGTGTTCTGAAAGCAGTCTTTGGAATATCATCTTCTTTCACCCGCATTTGATGATACCCGGAACGTAAGTCAATCTTTGAATAAACAGACGAGCCTTGTAGTTGATCAAATAAGTCATCGATTCTCGGTAGTGGGTAGCGGTTCTTAATGGTAAGTTTGTTCAACTCTCGGTAGTCGATACACAACCTGAATGTACCATCTTTCTTCTTGACAAACAAAACAGGAGCTCCCCACGGTGATGTGCTTGGTCGAATGAAACCACGCTCTAAAAGTTCTTGTAATTGGCTTTGTAGTTCTTTCATCTCGCTGGGTGCGAGTCTGTAAGGAGCATGAGCTATTGGTGCAGCTCCTGGTACAAGATCTATTTGAAATTCAACGGATCGATGTGGGGGTAATCCCGGTAATTCTTTCGGAAATACATCAGGAAATTCTTTTGCGACGGGAACATCATTGATGCTCTTTTCTTCAGTTTGTACTTTCTCGACTTGTGCTAGAACAGCATAGCAACCTTTTCTTATTAGTTTTTGTGCCTTCAAATTACTAATAAGATGTAGCTTCGTGTTGCCCTTTTCTCCGTACACCATTAAGGGTTTTCCTTTTTCTCGTATAATGCGAATTGCATTTTTGTAACAAACGATCTCCGCTTTCACTTCTTTCAACCAGTCCATACCGATTATCACATCAAAACTCCCTAACTCTACTGGTATCAAATCAATCTTAAATGTTTCGCTAACCAGTTTAATTTCTCGATTCCGACATATATTATCTGATGAAATTAATTTACCATTTGCTAATTCGAGTAAAAATTTACTATCCAAAGGCGTCAATGGACAACTTAATTTAGCACAAAAATCTCTACTCATATAGCTTCTATCCGCACCCGAATCAAATAAAACGTAAGCAGATTTATTGTCAATAAGAAACGTACCCGTAACAAGCTCCGGGTCTTCCTGTGCCTCTGCCGCATTAATATTGAAAACTCTTCCACGGCCTTGTCCATTCGTGTTCTCCTGGTTCGGGCAATTTCTAATAATGTGGCCCGGTATTCCACATTTATAACAAACTACATTGGCATAACTTGCTCCGACACTACTTGCTCCGCCATTACTCGTTCCGACACCATTTGTTCCTTTCGTTCTATTAACCCCTGGTCCGTAGACCTCACACTTCGCCGCGCTATGACCATTTCTTTTACACTTGTTGCAAAATTTGGTGCAGAACCCCGAGTGATTCTTTTCACACCTTTGGCATAGCTGCTTCTGATTGTTGTTGTTGTTGCGGTTATTATTGTTGTTGGGATGATTGTTGTAGTTGCTGTTGTTGTTGTTGTTGTTGTTGTTGGGCCGTTTGTTGTAGTTGCGATTGATGTTGCGATTGTTGGGATAATTGTTGCGATTATTGTTGTAATTGTTGTTGTTGTTGTATTGGTGATTCTTATCACCGTTTTCCTCCCACTTTCTTTTGACTTGCTTCACATTGGCCTCTTCAGCAGTCTGTTCTTTAATTCTTTCTTCAATTTGGTTCACGAGTTTGTGAGCCATTCTACATGCCTGTTGTATGGAGGCGGGCTCGTGTGAACTTATATCTTCTTGGATTCTTTCCGGTAATCCTTTCACAAACGCGTCGATCTTCTCTTCCTCATCTTCGAATGCTCCCGGACACAATAGGCACAATTCTGTGAATCGTCTTTCGTACGTGGTAATATCAAATCCTTGGGTTCGTAACCCTCTAAGTTCTGTCTTGAGCTTATTGACCTCGGTTTTGGGACGGTACTTCTCGTTCATCAAGTGCTTGAATGCTGACCACGGTAATGCGTACGCATCGTCTTGTCCCACTTGCTCTAGATAGGTATTCCACCATGTTAACGCAGAACCTGTGAAGGTATGCGTAGCATACTTTACTTTGTCCTCTTCAGTACACTTACTTATGGCAAACACCGATTCGACCTTCTCGGTCCACCGTTTCAATCCGATCGATCCTTCGGTTCCATCAAATTCCAAAGGTTTGCAGGCAGTGAATTCTTTGTAGGTGCATCCTACACGATTTCCTGTACTGCTAGATCCAAGGTTATTGTTGGTATGTAGCGCAGCCTGTACTGCGGCTATGTTTGAAGCTAGAAAAGTACGGAATTCCTCTTCATTCATATTCACGGTGTGTCGAGTAGTCGGTGCCATTTCCTTCAAAATAGTTAAATGGAACAAGTTAATCATACAGAATATTAAGAGTAGTTAATAGTATTTCGTAGCATAATATGAACTCATTTATAAAAGCTTTTTCTTCATATTAGCGTTTTATAAGTTTAAATTCGGGTAGTACCTACCCGTTAAGTTCATACTTAGTAGCTAATATACAATTCAACTACTACAATTCTATATGAAAAACTGATTATAATAATATTTCGCGTTCAAACTTTTATACAATATTTTACAAACTTACAATACCGCTTATTTTACATAAAGTATGAAATATAGCACACAATAACTTTGATACAAGATAGTTGTGAAGATAATTCTAGCTAGTACACAAGTCGTTCAGCAAAGGCAATAAAGACACGTAATTCATACGTCCAGAAACAAGTCATGCATTCTGGTTTTACTAGGACTACTTCCCATCCTTGGTCTTGTGCAACATAACCGTTATGGCCGTTGATAAGACAGCGTGTTGTAACGTCGTCAAAGGGACGAGGGTTACGTAATGTCCAACAGTCCCGTAATAATCTAAAAACCTCATTTCTTACCCCAATTACCGACTCCGTCACTTGTGGAAACGTTTTGTTTAATAGTTGTAGCCCGATGTTCTTGTTCTCACTTTGGTGAGAAGCGAACATTACTAATCCGTAAGCATAACATGCTTCTTTATGTTGCATGTTAGCCGCTTTTTCTAAATCACGAAGTCCAATATTCGGATATATTGAGTCAAAATAATTTCTTAACCCGTTGCGTAAAATAGCATTTGGGTTCCCCGCAATATATGCGTCAAAGTAAACACATCGTAACTTATGGGTTTCCCAATGTGATATCCCCCATCTTTCAAACGAAAGTCTCTTATAAACCAAGACATTCTTGGAACGTTCTTCGAATGTCTTACAAACTGATCTCGCCTTAAATAGTTGTGCCGAGGAATTCTGGCCGACTCTAGACAAGATTTCATCAATCATGTCTCCGGGTAGGTCTCTTAAAATATTGGGTTGTCTATCCATTTTGTGTTTTTAAACTGTAAAATAGACAAGAGTTAGATTCATAAAAAAATACTTATTAATACAAGCAATTTTTACATATATCATAAAGCATAAGAACACTATATTACATATATTACACCACACGAATACAACTATCTTATTCTGACTCGCTCGTTTCTTCTTCTTCGGTTTTGGTTCGTTTTGCCAAGTTTCTAGGGATATATGATGTTCCCCCAATACGAGCCGTCATTGTCCACATTGGTTTAGAAAAACCTGGTGGTTTAGAGGTTCCCGGGTCATTGTTACAACTTAAGGACTTCGGGAGTTGACGATACATATAAAGTTCATCGGGGTTGGAATTAGATTTCTCTATTTTTATGCCCTTTCCCTTATTATTTTCTTTTGCCTTTTTAAATTCAGTTGGGGTAATTTCTATAACATCATCGGAATTCTCGTCGGAATCCGATTCATCGGAGAATTGGTAATCCTCCCAATATTTTGCTTCCTTGGCGGAAACACCATTGAACATAATTAACCTTGGTCGGTTGGTTGAGGATTTTCTTTTACTTAACCGTTTTATTATTTCCCCCACCGGTTCTATTTCTTCATCCGGTTCCGATTCTTCTTCCGGTTCCGATTCTTCTTCCGGTTCCGACTCTTCTTCCGGTTCCTCTTCGGGAACTTGTGAATCAGTCCACGAATCATTCCAATTTACATTTGACTCTTTATTATTATTAGGTGAGTCAATGGGACTTGTTCTAGAGGTAGACATCTATCACATAATATCAAACGCGTTAAGAGATTAATATATCACATAATATTCACATGTTAAAAATATATAGTTTCCAACAAAATTTGTTAAGCAATCATTTTTCAAGTAAACACGGTCGAAGTCCAGACTCACTAATGCATCCTAACAAACTCGATAAGACACACTAATGAAAAATTCTGGTTCACTAAGACCAACGCTCGGATACCAACTGAAATGTCCCGTTCTTATTGATTAAAAACGTTCCATATTAATTGATTTCGTTGCGAGGTTTTGACCTCTATATGAGACGTTTTTCAAAGACTGCATTCATTTTTAAAACAAACCATAACCTTTATTTCATAAATAAAGGTTTAAAAAGCTTTACGTAGATTATCAAATAATGATAATCTAAAATATCCTGTTTACACACGACCATTACATAATGGTTTACAATACAAATATGTTACATCGAAATCAGTTTCTTGAATGCAGTTTTTACACAATATCATACAAACATGGACTCCAAATCTTGTCCTTATTTTAGTATGCAACAGCGGAAGCTCTTAATATTCACCTGAGAATAAACATGCTTTAAACGTCAACAAAAATGTTGGTGAGTTATAGGTTTAACCTATATATATCAAATCGTAACAATAGACCACAAGATTTCATATTTCAATACACATCCCATACATAGAGATAAAAATCATTCATATGGTGAACACCTGGTAACCGACATTAACAAGATGTATATATAAGAATATCCCCATCATTCCGGGACACCCTTCGGATATGATATAAATTTCGAAGTACTAAAGCATCCGGTACTTTGGATGGGGTTTGTTAGGCCCAATAGATCTATCTTTAGGATTCGTGTCAATTAGGGTGTCTGTTCCCTAATTCTTAGATTACCAGACTTAATAAAAAGGGGCATATTCGATTTCGATAATTCAACCATAGAATGTAGTTTCACGTACTTGTGTCTATTTTGTAAATCATTTATAAAACCTGCATGTATTCTCATCCCAAAAATATTAGATTTTAAAAGTGGGACTATAACTCACTTTCACAGATTTTTACTTCGTCGGGAAGTAAGACTTGGCCACTGGTTGATTCACGAACCTATAACAATATATACATATATATCAAAGTATGTTCAAAATATATTTACAACACTTTTAATATATTTTGATGTTTTAAGTTTATTAAGTCAGCTGTCCTCGTTAGTAACCTACAACTAGTTGTCCACAGTTAGATGTACAGAAATAAATCGATAAATATTATCTTGAATCAATCCACGACCCAGTGTATACGTATCTCAGTATTGATCACAACTCAAACTATATATATTTTGGAATCAACCTCAACCCTGTATAGCTAACTCCAACATTCACATATAGAGTGTCTATGGTTGTTCCGAAATATATATAGATGTGTCGACATGATAGGTCGAAACATTGTATACGTGTCTATGGTATCTCAAGATTATATAATATACAATACAAGTTGATTAAGTTATGGTTGGAATAGATTTGTTACCAATTTTCACGTAGCTAAAATGAGAAAAATTATCCAATCTTGTTTTACCCATTACTTCTTCATTTTAAATCCGTTTTGAGTGAATCAAATTGCTATGGTTTCATATTGAACTCTATTTTATGAATCTAAACAGAAAAGTATAGGTTTATAGTCGGAAAAATAAGTTACAAGTCGTTTTTGTAAAGGTAGTCATTTCAGTCGAAAGAACGACGTCTAGATGACCATTTTAGAAAACATACTTCCACTTTGAGTTTAATCATAATTTTTGGATATAGTTTCATGTTCATAATAAAAATCATTTTCTCAGAATAACAACTTTAAAATCAAAGTTTATCATAGTTTTTAATTAACTAACCCAAAACAGCCCGCGGTGTTACTACGACGGCGTAAATCCGGTTTTACGGTGTTTTTCGTGTTTCCAGGTTTTAAATCATTAAGTTAGCATATCATATAGATATAGAACATGTGTTTAGTTGATTTTAAAAATCAAGTTAGAAGGATTAACTTTTGTTTGCGAACAAGTTTAGAATTAACTAAACTATGTTCTAGTGATTACAAGTTTAAACCTTCGAATAAGATAGCTTTATATGTATGAATCGAATGATGTTATGAACATCATTACTACCTTAAGTTCCTTGGATAAACCTACCGGAAAAGAGAAAAATGGATCTAGCTTCAATGGATCCTTGGATGGCTCGAAGTTCTTGAAGCAGAATCATGACACGAAAACAAGTTCAAGTAAGATCATCACTTGAAATAAGATTGTTATAGTTATAGAAATTGAACCAAAGTTTGAATATGATTATTACCTTGTATTAGAATGATAACCTACTGTAAGAAACAAAGATTTCTTGAGGTTGGATGATCACCTTACAAGATTGGAAGTGAGCTAGCAAACTTGAAAGTATTCTTGATTTTATGAAACTAGAACTTTTGGAATTTATGAAGAACACTTAGAACTTGAAGATAGAACTTGAGAGAGATCAATTAGATGAAGAAAATTGAAGAATGAAAGTGTTTGTAGGTGTTTTTGGTCGTTGGTGTATTGATTAGATATAAAGGATATGTAATTTTGTTTTTATGTAAATAAGTCATGAATGATTACTCATATTTTTGTAATTTTATGAGATATTTCATGCTAGTTGCCAAATGATGGTTCCCACATGTGTTAGGTGACTCAAATGGGCTGCTAAGAGCTGATCATTGGAGTGTATATACCAATAGTACATACATCTAAAAGCTGTGTATTGTACGAGTACGAATACGGGTGCATACGAGTAGAATTGTTGATGAAACTGAACGAGGATGTAATTGTAAGCATTTTTGTTAAGTAGAAGTATTTTGATAAGTGTATTGAAGTCTTTCAAAAGTGTATAAATACATATTAAAACACTACATGTATATACATTTTAACTGAGTCGTTAAGTCATCGTTAGTCGTTACATGTAAGTGTTGTTTTGAAACCTTTAGGTTAACGATCTTGTTAAATGTTGTTAACCCAATGTTTATAATATCAAATGAAATTTTAAATTATTATATTATCATGATATTATCATGTATGAATATCTCTTAATATGATATATATACATTAAATGTCTTTACAACGATAATCGTTACATATATGTCTCGTTTAAAAATCATTAAGTTAGTAGTCTTGTTTTTACATATGTAGTTCATTGTTAATATACTTAATGATATGTTTACTTATCATAGTATCATGTTAACTATATATATATCCATATATATGTCATCATATAGTTTTTACAAGTTTTAACGTTCGTGAATCACCGGTCAACTTGGGTGGTCAATTGTCTATATGAAACATATTTCAATTAATCAAGTCTTAACAAGTTTGATTGCTTAACATGTTGGAAACATTTAATCATGTAAATATCAATCTCAATTAATATATATAAACATGGAAAAGTTCGGGTCACTACAAAACCGACTATCTTATGAATGGGATAGATCATATAACTAAGAAATCTATTTCACAGGTATGTCTGTACAGTTTTTTTTTTTTTTTTTTTTTTTTTTTTTTTAACCTTTTGATAATAAACGCTAATTTGTTCGCTAAAAAGTATTAAATTGGTATTAAATAAAATTAGGTTTGGCGACCGAAATTATTGATATCATTCAAAAAAATTTATTACATCACTGCGCAATTTAACGTTTATTCTTAAGGTATAAATATCTTTAATCAATCAACCTAAAATATTTCAAAAATTCGTCATGAGTTAAATTAGGTCTTGGAACCGAAATTACTTTACCGAAAAGAGGGGCGCATATTTTTGATAATATTTGATTGATTAAAGTGGGATAAAAAGCCAAAAAGATTTTTAATTTTATTTTTACCATGTTTTTAAAATTAAAATTTAAATCTTAAATTAATATTGTAAACTTTGTAAAAACAATATATTTAAAATTGTAAATATTTGAAAAATTAATATAAGTTTGGTGTGAATTTATAATATGAGTTTTTAAATTAAGATTGGTGTGAATTTTAAAATATGAATTTTTAATTTTATGCATTTTAAATTTTAAGTTTGGTGTGAATTTTTAATATTAATTTTGAATTTCATATTTAAGTTGTGTGAATTTAAAAACAAAAATTTACTTTATCTCATTAAGTTAAAAATATGATTTTTAAAATTCGTCGTAAGTTGAAGACTAGGTCTTTGAACCGAAATTGCTTTACCCGAGGGAGGGACGAGAACTTTTATTATCATTATTTTTAATCTTATTGAATTAAAGTATGCCAAAAACATTAAAAAAAACCCAAAAATCTTAGCTTTTAAAACAATCGCTACAAAAAGACAAATTTTAAAATTTTGTCGAGGGACGAACTAGGACATCGATCCGAAACGACCTCGTCCTAAATAACAAGGGAAACAAAATTTTAAAATTAATTACTTAATTGTTTTAATAAGTTAAAGTTTAAAAAAAAATTAAATAAATACCAAACTCCGCGACTCGCGGAGTTTGAAGCCTTAAACACCGCGAGTCGCGGGAGGATCGATTTACAGAAAAAAAATATAAGAGCTGGAACAGCTCAGTCCACAACCCACAACACAAAACACAGCGAAAAACTGCCGAAAATACACGAAAAAAACTCCCAAAATCACAATTTTTAACCATTAATCATCAAATCTTTTACTAAAATCATGTTGAGAAGGATGCTATCAAGGAATTACTCAAGAAAAACGGTAAATTTCTACACCTAAACACCATTTAATCCGAAATTTGTGTTCTTGAGCAATTTTTTCCCCAATTTGATTTTGATGCTTTTTAGTGTAATTAAGCTTAAATTGTTTATGTATTATGCTTGTATAACCTAGATTGATGCTATTTAACATGATTAGAAGCCTTAAACTTCGAATTTTGAGTAATCTAGGGTTTGTGTTCTTGAGCAAATTTGGGGCTTTTTGATATAAACAGGTTATGGCCGATTTTTGTCATGAATTGTTACTAAATTAAGTAGTGTAACATGTTTAGGTAGTTAAATGATCCAAACTTTGAGCCTAAACGTGATTTTGAGAATTAAAGTGGACTTTTTCAAAGTCTAAAATTCATGAACTTGATTTTTGAGAGATAATGCCATTTGAGACTTGTTTAATTGCTAGTAATGATTATTTTGACATGTTATTTGAGTTAAATGCTTATGAACTTGGCGAACATTTTCGTATATGCTTATTTGAAAAAGTGTAGATTTGATAAAAATGTGAAAATGAGCTTAAGTTTGATATAAATTGATCATGTCATTGTAATTATTTTGATTGATGATTTTGCTGACACTAATGCATATTTGGATGCACAAAAATTGTGTTTGATGTGTTTTGCAGACTGAAAGGGGTGAATCTTCATCCCAAGCTCGCAATGCTCCTGCTGAGAATGCGGAACAACAGGAGGTGGATAACTACTACAAGCAGGATATACCTCATCCAGTCATGACATTTTCTGATATGCACTTGGAAGAGTTGCACCTGAACCTGAGATTTGACAGACTTTGGATTGATTATCCAAAATACCAAAGGGGTTTGCATACTCTTCATTCTAAGGTTGTTGAGGTACCTAGGGTCATAGAATGGGGACCCTTAGAAGTTGTAGAATTGGCCGGGCCAATTAGGAAATTACTTGTACAGAGGTATGGTAATTCTACTTTTAATGACTGGGTACGTTTATTCACCATGCGTAGACCTGTATATAAAGTATGGTGTGAAGAATTGTTATGTAGTATAGAATTAAATGATCGGGTAGCTAGTTTAACCGACCGATCATTTATTAGATTTTTGTTAGGAGGTTCGATGCGCCACATGTCTTTACTAGACATGGCTCAGGCTTTACGTATATATACGCCTGAGGAGTTAGCATCTGCCGATTGTAGAGGGTTGATACTAAACGGTAGAAAGATAGATGAAAATTTTGATACACACGGTGTGTGGAGTCAAATGACAAGCCATCACCGTTTCAAAGGGGGAAATTACTCTTATTTGGATATAGATAGAGCCGAATTAAGAGTGATTCATAGGTTTTTAGCTAATTCGATTACACAAAGAGGTAAGAACAAGGAAAAGGTAAATGAACAGGATTTGTTTTACCATATGTGTATTCGAGACCCACAAAGCACTGTAAGTATACCTTATTGTGTGGGTTATTATTTATCAGCTATGGTTAGGGGGATGCGACCGCATAGCATAATAGGAGGTGGTATTTTTATTACTTTGATTGGTGAATATCTCAGTGTGGATATAAGTCGGGGGGATTATTAGTAGAAGAACCAGAACCCCGCGATACTATAGGTTTGAATGTATACCATGGTGCAAAAGTTTTGAAGAGGCGAAATAACGTCGCAGTACAATACCATGGTAGACATCCCCAGGTTGAGAGAAACCAACAGCAAGGTAATGTAGGAGGGGGAAATGAAATGCAAGAAATGCAAAGGTTTATAGCTTCACAGGAGTACGAAAATGCTAGACAGAGAGCATTTGAAGATTGGCAAGTTCATCAGAACCAAATCATAGCTCATTGCCAACATATAGGTCGAAACTATATTACTACACCAAAACCCGTCTTCCCTCCCTGGTCTATAGAGATGCAACCACCGTATCCTACGTATAACCCTGCCGAAGCATTCTATAGCACCTATGGTTATGCCTGGAACCCCTATTGGTACCAGTATCATCCCTAGTCTACTTAGTTTTATTTATTTTGTAATTTGTAATGTTGATACATTTAATACTTATGTTAATATTGTAATAGTTTTTATAATTTTCTAACTTTTATTCTTAGATTTTAATAATTTTTGAATGTGGGGTAATATACCAAACTTCAAAAATATGTATATATGTTTGCAGTTTATCTTATGTACACAACAGGATAAAACAACGCATTTTCAAAGACTGGCATTAAGTTCAGCAAAAGCAACTAATTTTGACGACAAGATGCAAAATATATGTGAAATAACAACAAAGACGGAATGAACAAATGATGTGCACCATTTATCATTCAGAAAACAAACGCCAATATATTTGGAAACTTTGGTAAAAATTTAATCATTTTCACACAAATAACCCTCAATAATTTAAATTGTTACTGATTTCTTGCAAATGAGGGCATTGCAAGATCTTAAGTGTGGGAAGGGGTTAAATTCTTTCGGATTTTAAAATTTTTATCTTAAACACTAGATTACCATTAAAAATACTAGTAAAGCAGTAGTTGTATTAGAATCTAGTGCTCTCTGATAATAAAGAACAGCCCTAGTCTTATATACTGACTACCCAATTCTAGTAAAATTTTTCAAAATTTCCAATTAAATGAACTCAAAATCATGTTTATACATATTTATGAACGATAAAACTAGGTTTTAACACCGAAATTATTGTAACCTCGGAAAGGACATAAATTGAGAAACAAACCAAAATGTTAAAATTCATTTAAAATGGAATAGAGGACGATAAAAAGGAAAATAAAAGCCAAGTGTGGGAAAATTTACCAAGTTATCTTAAACATATGTCACATATTTTTATACAAATAACTGAAAATACTTTTGCTTTGAACTAAACTAAACTGTTTTACCTGATTTACTGTAAGAAAGATGGATCTACACGATGAATCAATTCCATCATTAAAAGGAAGTAAAATCTTCCGAAAAAGACACGCGCTTCTTGATTTAGGTCAGGAAGTTGTCGTCCAGACCAGCTGTAGGTTGACGAAAAATCTAGAAAAGTCATCACTAAAATCAGCAGGAAATCCACGGATCTCAGCATTAAACAGGGTCGCCAAGTGGTCAGATTTATCCTAACCATGAGAAGGATTTATCTCGTAAAATGGGGGGCACCATGCAAATTAGCTGGATAAGACTAATGAATAAGATCCCCAGAAAGGATAATCTCCTTAAAGATTAAAAATCAGCTTTTAAGCCTGATATTACTCAATCCTAGAGATTGACCTTAAAGATTGAGAATTCAAACTCATGGAATTCAATGATATCTAAACTCGAGCTTGAACGAGAAAATATTTTGATCAAAATTACAAACCGATTTGTTTTCTGAAAACCCTATTTTCAATGCATTCATTACCATTGAACGTGAAATCCTAGGAATTCACCTGGAATTCATTAGGTCACCTGAACTAAATCGGGTGTCAACCGTAAGAACGGTGGTTGCATAGTGGTCAAAGACAGGACCTTGTGCCAGACCGAAAAATTATAAGGGTGAGCTTTACTATTGCTCCTACCAAGGATAGTAATTGCGTCCGACACGTTATAGACCATAATTAAAAGCATGTCAGGGGACATTGCCTTAACAGTTGCTTGTTCAACGCTTTCCTTTACAACCGGACGGTAGTTTACCGAAAGGTAATATACGGGACAAGTAAACTGGACGTGTTGCTTTCCAAATACAAGGTTAGCAAGTGGGTGACACAAAACCATAAGTTTTGAGCTAAAATTTTCAAATCTGAAACCCACCAAACCCACAAAAATATTTTGCAAACACCGGTAAAGGGTTATTCCGGAAAACTTATCTAGGGTAAAAACTAGATTTAATTTTCAAAAGATCAAATGTTTTCATAAAGATCCAATTTCCTTAATGGATCTAAATTTTTATAGTCATGTGGGACTGTAAACCATATCGTTACTACCATTGTTTATACCGCCGTATAGAAATCACTGATGTACAAAGTGTGAAGAATAAAGAAGTGATTCTAGTATTTCAAGACGATATTGCTTGAGGACAAGCAACGCTCAAGTGTGGGAATATTTGATAATGCTAAAAACGAACATATATTTCATAGCATTATTCCTCAAGAAAGACAAGCTTTTAGTTGCAATTGTTCTATTTAAAAGTGATATTCGTTTAAATAATAAAAGGTGAAGACAAAAGACAGATTCGACGAATTGAAGACGCAAACGACCAAAAAGCTCAAAAGTACAAAATACAATCAAAGAGGTTCCAATTATTGATAAGAAACGTCTCAAAATTACAAGAGTACAAGATTCAAAACGCAAAGTACAAAATATAAAATTGTACGCAAGGACGCTCGAAAATCCGGAACCGGGACCAGAGTCAACTCTCAACGCTCGACGCAACGGACTAAAAATTACAAGTCAACTATGCACATAAATATAATATAATATTTAAATAATTCTTATAATTATTTAATATATTATATTAATATTTAAAACCGTCGGCAAGAAAGACTCCAAAAGGGACTGAGCTGTAATTTCAATCTCCGCGACTCGCGGAGTTTGAAGGCCAAAAATGCCGCGAGTCGCGGAGCCCCAATCTCTGAAACTCCCTATAAAAGCAACCGAATTCTGATCGCAAAAATCATCTTTTTCTTCTACTATCTATATACGTAAAATATATATATATATATATATATATATATATATATATATATATAATTTATATTTTAATTTTAATTTTAATTTTAATCCTAATAATAAGGGTATGTTAGCGAATGTTGTAAGGGTGTAAGTCGAAATTCTGTCCGTGTAACGCTACGCTACTTTTAATCATTGTAAGTTATGTTCAACCTTTTTTATTTAATGTCTCATAGCTAAGTTATTATTATGCTTATTTAATCCGAAGTAATCATGATGTTGGGCTAATTACTAAAATTGGGTAATTGGGCTTTGTACCATAATTGGGGTTTGAATAAAAGAACGACACTTGTGGAAATTAGACTATGGGCTATTAATGGGTTTTATATTAACTAAACAATACCTTGTTAATTTAATATACAAACTTATAATTCGACGTATTTATATATAACCACATACGCTTAATCGGACACGATGGGCGGGATATTTATAAGTACGAATTATTGTTCATTTGACCGGACACGTGGATGGATTAATAGTCAATGGACTCATTAAAACAGGGGTGGATTACATTCAAGGGTAATTGGTGTAATTGTTAACAAAGTAGTAAAACCTTGGTTTACACGCAGTCGATAACCTGGTGTATTCATTAAACAAAGTATTAAAACCTTGTTATAATTCGAATCCCCAATTAGTTGGAATATTTGACTTCGGGAATAAGAATAATTTGACGAAGGCTTTCGCTCTTTATATTTATGACTGATGGACTATTATGGACAAATCCGTATGGACATATTAAATAATCCAGGACAAAGGACAATTAACCCATGGGCATAAAACTAAAATGAACACGTCAAACATCATGATTACGGAAGTTTAAATAAGCATAATTCTTTTATTTCATATTTTATTTCCTTTATTTTATATTTAATTGCACTTCTAATTATCGCATTTTTATTGTTATTGTATTTAATTGCACTTTTAATTATCGTACTTTTTAATTATCGCAAGTTTATTTTATCGCACTTTTATTATTCGCAATTTTATTATCGTTATTTACTTTACGTTTTAAATTAAGTCTTGTATTTATTTATTATTTTACATTTGGTTTTAACTGCGACTAAAGTTTTAAAATCGACAAACCGGTCATTAAACGGTAAAAACCCCCCTTTATAATAATAATATTACTTATATATATATATTTGTATTTTTATAAAAGTAAACAAATATAGCGTTAAGCTTTGTTTAAAAAGATTCCCTGTGGAACGAACCGGACTTACTAAAAACTACACTACTGTACGATTAGGTACACTGCCTATAAGTGTTGTAGCAAGGTTTAAGTATATCCATTCTATAAATAAATAAATATCTTGTGTAAAATTGTATCGTATTTGATAGTATTTCCTGTAAAAATATAAGCTATTTTATATACACCTCGCACGACATCAGCAAGATAAACAGTTCATGCGGTGATAACACTAGAGCAGCGGGTGTCTACGGCAAGACTAGCACGACAGCGGAAGCAAATAACCTTAAGCACCTGAGAAAAACATGCTTAAAAACGTCAACACAAAGGTTAGTGAGCTATAGTTTAAGTATAACAGTATGTAAGGTAGACCACGAGATTTCAGTGCTACAAAGAGCGTTTCAAAATAGTATGATAAAGTATATGTTAACCGTGGGCACTTGGTAACTAACTTAACGTTTATACCCCCTGAAAGTACACTTGGCAAGTGCGTATGTCTACGAAGTATTAAACACTCATTAAATGCTAGCGCTACTAGCCCGAGTGGGGATGTCAAACCCTATGGATCCATATCTAAGATTCGCGTTCACGGTTCAAAAACCAATGATTAAACGTTACCGAGCTAAAGGGAATGTTTCTGCCGTTGTATAACCCACACATATATAAGTTTAAGTACTCGTGCCTAGTATGTAAAACATAAAATCCGCATGTATTCTCAGTTCCCAAAATAAATTTAAAGTAAAAAGGGAATGCTATAACTCACAATGATAATGTAGTCGTAAAGTCGGTTCGGAAAAGGTGTGCAAGTAATCGGTCCGAAGGTCCTCAACCTAAGGCAAATAGTACTAAGTCAGTAAATCATCTTAATAGGTTTAAAAGTATGTAAATAAGGTCTTAAGGGTCATCATCATTCATCATCAAACAAAAGGCGTAAAGTAAGTTTCGTTTATGGAAGTAATTTAAAACAAGGGCTGATTTCAGTCTGTCACCACGGCCTCTACCCTTAATGAATTAAGGTGATACCAGTGGCCATGGCTCCGTATATGAGTCCTTTAAGTGTGGTAAAAATTCCAGAAGCAAACTTGTCTTCGTTTGACCGTGGTGACGGTCTAAGTGCGAGTAGGTCAGAAATTTCTGCACAACGTTAAAGGACATAGTGACGATCGGAGGGCCATAAATCCTAAACCGTAACTCGGATTAAGACGAGTCCTATATGAAAAGTTATCTACTCGAACAGAGATATTTGAAAATCATAACCACAACATCCCAGGTCTACTGGTCTGTTACAGAAACAGCAGGTCAGTAGGGTTTGGACAGAAACAGTAAGTTTAAGTGAGTTCCGGTGGTCTTGGTGCTTGATGTTCATCACGGTTCTCATCCTTGATGCATATAGCATCAAGTGTACAACTCATTGATGTGTCTACATCATCTTTAACAAGTTTTGACCATCATAACCCAAGTGCAAGTCTAAGACATGAAGCACAACTCACTTAAGAGTTATATGAAGTTGATGAACCAAAGTTACATCAAGGTCTTAGATCTAACACTTACATGAACTTTAAAAGTTAATATTGAACTATAAACTTGAAAGTAAGCTAACTAATCAAGATCTTAAGGTGTAGAACATAGTTCTTGGTTAGATCTTGAAGATCCAAGACTCAAAAGTCTAGATCAAGCATAAGTATACAAAGTTATATTTAAAGAAAACTCATTTGTGTGTTCTTGAACTTTCAAGGTTAAATTTTAGTTCAAGATTAATGAGATCAAGACTAACTTGTAGTACTTGACCATTTAAACTAATTACATGAAAGTAAAGTACAAGAAGAAGTAAACTAAGTATGTAATTTGTTCATGGTTGTTCATACTTTAAAGATTCAAACCAAAGTTTGATCTTTAGAAAGTAAACTTTAAAGTTTACTTCATGAACTTCAAGTATGAATTTAACAACTATGAACTTACAAACTTTTGAAACAATAAAAGTAGAATCATAAACTAGTAAGTTTATGTTCTTGTGTTCTTGATAAATACAAGATATTATGAAGAATGAAACTAATGAGTTTGATTCTTGTATATGTAAGTAAGTAACAACAATTAACAAAGACAAGTAGTTAAACAATAATTAAGAACAAGTAACAAAAGATGATGATGATACATGTGTATATTTTGGTTTTGTAAGAAAAGAAGAAGAGAAAAGAAGTTCCATTTACTTACAAGAAAGAAAGAAACCTTGAGAGAAAAGAGAGTAAAAATGAAAGCAAGTAAAAGTGTGTGTGAAGAGTGAAGGATACACTAGTGCTCAAGTAGTAAAAAAAGATTTTGAACACATAAAATGGCCCTAGGCCGTTGGTTTTGGAGTGGGGGATGGGGAAGAGAGTTGTGTGTTGGTTACAAGCTTGTAAAGTCTTACAAAAGTTGGATACTTGGTGTTAGTTCATGGGGATTATGGACAAACTAGATTCTTATCTCCTTAACTAACTAGTTACCATATACAAGTAATACTTACAAGTCTTATGGGCTAATTAAGTCCATTTAAAATGTAGGGTGGGCTTCTAAAGACCAACAACACTAGTAAAGGCCCAAGTTTAAATAAAAGCCCAAGTATGCATGTAATTAACAAGTTAATCCAAATAAAGCTCAAGTAATTAACTAAAAACCTTAGTTAATTAAAATGATTAATAAAACTAATCATGAATGTAAATAATATCCTAAAAATATTATTCGTGAAGTTTCGGGTGTCACAAAGACGTTTCGGGCAATCATGGCAACATGTAAATGTAATAGCATACATTCGTTTAATCACAAGTATTAATAATAACAATTATTAATAAATAAACGTTGAAAAATCCAGGGTCGTTACATTACCTACCTGTTAAAGAAAATTTCGTCCCGAAATTTAAGCTGAGGTAGATGGAGGAGTCGGGAAAAGGTGAGGATACTTCTGCATCATTTGATCCTCTCGCTCCCAAGTAAACTCGGGTCCTCGTTTGGCATTCCATCGTACTCGGGCGATCGGAATCTTGTTGCATTTCAAAGTTTTGATCTCACGATCCATAATGTCAACTGGTTCTTCCACAAAGTGAAGTTTGTCGTAAATCGTAAGTTCCTCCAGTGGTATGATAAGTTCAGGTGCAGCAAGACACTTCTTCAAGTTTGACACATGGAAGGTAGGATGAACTGAGCTCAATTGTGCTGGTAGATCCAAACGGTAAGCAACGGGTCCAACAAGTTCTAAGATTTCAAAAGGACCAATGTATCGTGGGTTTAACTTTCCACGTTTTCCAAAATGGATCACACTTTTCCAAGGTGAAACCTTTAACATTACACGATCACCAACATTAAATTCAAAGTCCTTACATTTAAGATCAGCATAACTCTTTTGACGATCGCGTGCAGTCTTGAGTCTCTCTTGTATCTGAGCAATCTTCTCCGTTGTTTCATGGACTACCTCGGGTCCAGTGATTTTCTTTTCACCTACTTCGGCCCAACAAATAGGAGATCGGCACTTACGGCCATACAATGCTTCAAAAGGTGCAGCGTTAATGCTCGAGTGATAACTGTTGTTGTACGAGAATTCGGCGAGTGGCAAATGCCTTTCCCAGGCCTTTCCGAAATCAATGACACATGCACGCAACATGTCTTTCAAGGTCTGAATCGTTCGTTCACTTTGCCCGTCAGTCTGAGGATGGTAAGCAGTACTCATGTCAAGACGAGTTCCCATGGCTTCTTGCAAAGAACGCTAAAATCTAGAAGCAAAACGAGGATCGCGATCCGAGATGATCGATAAAGGTACACCATGACGAGATACAACCCCCTTGATGTATAGTTGAGCAAGTCTTCCCATTGTATCCGTTTCCTTCATCGCTAAGAAGTGTGCAGATTTGGTAAGACGGTCAACGATAACCCAGATGGTATCATATCCGCCCACCGTCTTTGGTAGCTTGGTGATGAAATCCATCGTGATCCTTTCCCACTTCCATTGTGGGATTTCCGGCTATTGAAGTAAACCAGAAGGTCTCTGATGCTCGGCTTTAACCTTCGAGCAAGTCAAACACTTACCAACATAAGTCGCAACGTTCTTCTTAAGATTCGGCCACCAATACTGTTCTTTAAGGTCGTGGTACATTTTGCCCGCTCCAGGATGAATTGAATATCTCGATTTGTGTGCTTCATCAAGTATAAGATTCCGTAAATCCCCATAAAGAGGTACCCAAATTCTTCTTGCATAACATCGAAGTCCAGACTCCCTAACCTCGAATCGAGAGACAAGTATGTTCAAATGTTCGTGAGATATATTCTCCTCCTTGAGAGCCTCATCTTGGGCTACTCTGATCTGACTGTTGAGGTTCGAATGAATGGTGATGTTCAGAGCCCTAACACGAAGAGGTGTCATCCTCTCCTTTTGACTCAAGGCATTGGCTACAACATTGGCTTTGCCCGGATGATAATGAAGTTCACAATCGTAGTCGTTGAGCGTCTCGATCCATCGACGCTGTCTCATATTCAGTTGCTTTTGATCAAAGATGTGCTGGAGACTCTTGTGATAGGTGAAGATAGTGCTCTTAGTTCCATACAAATAGTGTCTCCACAATTTAAGCGCAAAAACAACGGCTCCAAGTTCAAGATCGTGAGTAGTGTAGTTCCGCTCGTGTATCTTCAATTGGCGGGAGGTATAGGCAATAACTTTTGATCGTTGTATCAGTACACAACCAAAACCACTCTTCGATGCATCACAATAAACAACAAAGTCGTCACTGCCCTCAGGAAGTGATAGGATAGGTGCGGTGGTTAACTTCTTCTTCAAAGTTTGAAATGCTGATTCGTGTGCGGGTTCCCAAATGAACTTCTTGCCCTTGTGAGTTAGCGCGGTCAAAGGACGCGCAATCAGAGAAAAACCTTCGATAAACCTTCGGTAGTAACCGGGGAGACCTAGGAATTGGCGAATATGCTTCAGAGTAGTGGGAGTCTCCCACTTGCTGATAGCTTCAATCTTGGTGGGATCAACTTTGATACCCTGGTCGCTCACAACATGACCCAGAAATTGTACTTCCTTCAACCAAAATTCACAATTGGAGAATTTGGCGTAAAGTTGCTCTTGTCTCAGGAGTTCAAGTACTAGTCGGAGGTGTTGCTCATGCTCTTCTTTGCTCTTAGAGTAGATGAGGATATCATCTATGAAGACGATAACAAACTTATCCAAGTACGGCTTGCAGACACGATTCATGAGGTTCATGAACACGGCAGGTGCATTGGTTAATCCGAATGGCATCACGAGAAACTCATAATGACCATAAAGAGTTCTAAATGCAGTTTTCATTACGTCACTTTCCTTCACCCTCAACTGGTGATAACCGGATCGTAAATCGATCTTTGAGTAAACGCTCGATCCTTATAGTTGATCAAAAAGATCATCAATGCGGGGAAGAGGATACCGATTCTTGATCGTCAATTTGTTGAGTTCACGGTAGTCGATACACATACGGAAGGATCCATCCTTCTTCTTCACAAACAGAATAGGTGCGCCCCAAGGCGAGAAGCTTAGTTGGATAAATCCTCGATCAAGTAGTTCTTGTAGTTGACTTTGTAATTCTTGCATCTCGGAAGGTGCGAGTCTATAAGGTGCGCGAGCTACAGGTGCAGCTCCTGGCACTAAGTCAATCTGAAACTCTACTGCTCTCGGCGGCGGCAATCCAGGTAATTTCTCTGGGAAGACATCGGAAAATTCGTTCACAATTCGAACATCGTTCACGCTCTTCACCTCAGTTTCTACCGCTTTCACATGTGCTAGGACAGCAAAACGTCCCTTCTTCATAATCTTTTGCGCTTTCACGCAACTAATGAGGTTCAACTTCGAGGTACATCTCTCTCCATAGATAACTAGTGGTTCGCCATCTCCTTGTGGTATGCGAAGGGCTTTATCTCCACAGATAATATTGGCCTTTATCTTGCTCAACCAATCCATACCAACGATCACGTCAAAACTTCCCAGTTTGATAGGTATCAAGTCAATTTCGAAATCTGCACCAGCTATGTTGATAACAGCTCCTCGACTAATGTGGTTAACTTTTTCAAGTTTTCCATTGGCGACCTCGACAAGCATACTCTCTTTTAATGGGACTAACGACCAATTAATCTTATCGCAAAAATGTCTACATACATAACTTCTATCCGCATCAGTATCATACAAGACAGAAGCTAAAAGATTGTTGATTTTGAATATACCTGTCACCAAGTCGGGGTTTTCTCGGGCGTCCCTTGCATTAACATTAAAAGCTCGCCCGCGGGGTGGTCCGCCATCTTTTCGCTTGTTTGGGCATGCATTTCTGAAATGGACCGTCTGCCCGCATTCGTAACACTTCCTTGGCCCTGTGGGGTTTGGCTTCCCATTCAAAGTGGTGACCTTGCAGTCTTTCCCGATATGCCCAGCCCGTTGACACTTCTCACAGAAAACATTGAAATATCCAGTATGGTGTTTGTAACACCTCTTGCATTGTGGTAAGGTTCCCTTGTAGTTCGGGTTGGAGTTGGTGTTGTTGTTGGGGTTGGGGTTTCCACTGTTGTTGTTTCCTCTGAAACCCTCATGTCGTTTCGCCGGGTTCTGTTCATAGTTTCTTCCCATGTTGTTGTTGTTGTTGTGGTTATCCCATTTCCTCTTTTCGCTACTACCAGCCTCAAACTTAGCCTTCTCTGGCTCATCAATAAGAATCTGATTCATGAGTGTATGCGCCATGCGCATTGCTTCGGGAACATTCGGTGGTTTGGACGAGGCGACGTTACCCTTGATGCTCTTAGGGAGTCCCCAGAAGTACCTTTCCATACGCTTGAATTTCGGGGTGACCATTGTCGGACACATAAGAGCTAGTTTCAAAAATCTCCTGTTGTAACCATCAAGGTCATTCCCAACGGCCTTTAACTGCATAAATTCGATTTCCATCTTCTGGATTTCGGTCCTCGGACAATACTCATCAATCATAGCAGCTTTGAATTCCTCCCATGGAGTAGCATATGCCTCATCAATGCCTTTCGCTTGAGCTAATGTGTTCCACCACGTTAGCGCGCCGTCAGATAGCGTGCACGAAGCAAACTTGGTCTTATTATCCTCCGAACAGTTGCTAACTCGGAATACTGATTCAAGTTTCTCGAACCATCTGGTGAGACCAACCGGTCCCTCGGTTCCACTGAAGTTATGTGGTTTGCAGCTCTGTAATTCCTTGTAAGTACATCCATTTCGAACGGGTAGGATAACCGGTGGTGGTGGCGGTGGAGCTTGGAGGTTTCTTTCTGCTAGGGCTGCGGCTACATGTTCTTGGATCATCTCTTCAATTTGAGCAGCAGTAGGTGTGGATCGACCGTTAGCCAAGATGTTCTAAACAAAAGTTTTGACTCAAGTCAAATCCAGTATGCAAGTAGTAATAATACAGTATATGGTAACCAACATGGAATCAAAACATCTCATGTTATTAAATAACGCATCTAGGTACAAATACCACAGAATCATCGTACAGTAATGTAAATAGAATATCGTGCAAGAATTAAATTACGCAAAGTTCCATTCATTAATAATAATAAGTTTCATACATCTGAATAAGTCCGTACAATACATAAGTGAAACATAAAACTACAACTAGATTACATAACGAAATCTAAATACAAAAGTCCTACGGTGAAGGTGGGTGAAGGATGTCTAAAACCTAAGACATCTGCTCCTCAAGCTCAGCAACCCGAGCTCGGAGGATCTCCACCTCCCTTGTCAATTCCTCGACTGTGGGAGATGGTGGGGCAGGTGGTGCCGGCGGTGCAGGTGGGTCGGGTGGTGCAGACCGCACGAAGGGTTCAGATGTCCCGGCTCCAGAAATAGTCAGCACGTAACGAGATGCCTTACGTATGAGTGGGTCAGCAGGGTACGGCACAAGCCGCTTACGGGCAGTAACCCTCCGACGCCGACCAAAAGCGTCAGTGAAAGCACGACCCCCATTCACCCCTGGAATGAAGGTGCCGTCAGGACGGTACCGCTTCTTCGGCAGGGTGGAGGGTGCCTGTATAGGTATATCTGCAGGGTCCTCGTCGTCACTGGAGTCATCCGAAGAGGTGTCGTCTGATGGAGCATCAGTGGAAGACCCGTCGTCTGAATCATGTGGTGGCGACACGGGTGGCTCAACTGGCAGTCCGAAGGCGGCCAACATCTGTCTGTGTCTGCCTGGCGGAATCGGCACTAAACGTCCGTAGGGAGTGCGTCGGCAAGGCGTGCCCATATGGTTACGAAATGGCCCTTCCCCGAACTCCGCGGAAATCTCAATCCCACCGATGCAGGGCTGTGACCCCGAGGGTCCGGGAGCAGACGGAACTGGAATCTCCGTAGGGCCTACGTGTCCATCGGAAGCAGCCACTGGGGCAGGTGTACTACTACTGGCTCCGAAAGTAGAAGCACCAGGATCACTAATGGGTAGCGGGACCGGTGTATCGGCAGCAGCAGCAGGTGGGGCGACGGGGTCTGAGTCTGAACTGCCCAAAAAGCTAGCAGGTGGTACATCCGACATCTGAACAAGGAAAAATAAATTTTCCATGTCAGTAAGTCATAAAGCAAGCACATATTAGGCCAACAGTTTTAAATCATGTATAACAATAAGTAGCATGGCAATAATAACGAATCGTACAGAAGTAGCATGCAATCGAAAGCAAGTAATATCATACAGTAGTGAAATCATGTAGTAGCATACGGCATATAGCAGTAACAGTAAGTAGCAGCATGCAGTAAGTTCAGCAGAAACAAGTAAACTAGCAAGTTGTAGATTAGTCCTATTAGTGAATCCTAATCGGGTCGGTCTTAGACTCACTAATGCAACCTAATTCCCTACAACCAATGCTCTGATACCAAATGTGATGCCCCGTACAAAACCATCGTGTACGAATCATCAACAACAGGATCATTACAAGGTTAAGTACTATATGCTGTAATAAAAGAAGTTGCATTCATGATAAAAAAGATGACGTCATAACCGACGTCAATTGTTTTACACCAACAATATGCTTCTACGAATAGCAAGCACAAATAAATGTATGTGACCCTTAGGTCATTACAAAACATAGTTTCAAATGTATTAAAGTTTGAATGCAAGATAAACAGTTCATGCGGTGATAAAACTAGAGCAACAGGTGTCTACGGCAAGACTAGCACGACAGCGGAAGCAAATAACCTTAAGCACCTGAGAAAAACATGCTTAAAAATGTCAACACAAAGGTTGGTGAGCTATAATTTAAGTATAACAGTATGTAAGGTAGGCCACGAGATTTCAGTGCTACAAAGAGCGTTTCAAAACAGTATGATAAAGTATATGTTAACCGTGGGCACTTGGTAACTAACTTAACGTTTATACCCCCTGAAAGTACACTTGGCAAGTGCGTATGTCTACGAAGTATTAAACACTCGTTAAATGCTAGCGCTACTAGCCCGAGTGGGGATGTCAAATCCTATGGATCCATATCTAAGATTCGCGTTCACGGTTCAAAAACCAATGATTAAACGTTACCGAGCTAAAGGGAATGTTTCTTCCGTTGTATAACCCACACATATATTAGTTTAAGTACTCGTGCCTAGTATGTAAAACATAAAATACGCATGTATTCTCAGTTCCCAAAATAAGTTTAAAGTAAAAAGGGAATGCTATAACTCACAATGATAATGTAGTCGTAAAGTCGGTTCGGAAAAGGTGTGCAAGTAATCGGTCCGAAGGTCCTCAACCTAAGGCAAATAGTACTAAGTCAGTAAATCGTCTTAATAGGTTTAAAAGTATGTAAATAAGGTCTTAAGGGTCATCATCTTTCATCATCAAACATAAGTCGTAAAGTAAGTTTCGTTTATGGAAGTAATTTAAAACAAGGGCTGACTTCAGTCAGTCACCACGGCCTCTACCCTTGCTGAATTAAGGTGATACCAGTGGCCATGGCTCCGTATATGAGTCCTTTAAGTGTGGTAAAAATTCCAGAAGCAAACTCGTCTTCGTTTGACCGTGGTGACGGTCTAAGTGCGAGTAGGTCAGAAATTTCTGCACAACGTTAAAGGACATAGTGACGATCGAAGGGCCATAAATCCTAAACCATAACTCGGATTAAGACGAGTCCTATATGAAAAGTTATCTACTCGAACAGAGATATTTGAAAATCATAACCACAACAGCCCAGGTCTACTAGTCTGTTACCGAAACAGCAGGTTAGTAGGGTTTGGACAGAAACAGTAAGTTTAAGTGAGTTCCGGTGGTCTTGGTGCTTGATGTTCATCACGGTTCTCATCCTTGATGCATATAGCATCAAGTGTACAACTCATTGATGTGTCTACATCATCTTTACCAAGTTTTGACCATCATAACCCAAGTGCAAGTCTAAGACATGAAGCACAACTCACTTAAGAGTTATATGAAGTTGATGAACCAAAGTTACATCAAGGTCTTAGATCTAACACTTACATGAACTTTAAAAGTTAATATTGAACTATAAACTTGAAAGTAAGCTAACTAATCAAGATCTTAAGGTGTAGAACATAGTTCTTAGTTAGATCTTGAAGATCCAAGACTCAAAAGTCTAGATCAAGCATAAGTATACAAAGTTATATTTAAAGAAAACTCATTTGTGTGTTCTTGAACTTTCAAGGTTAAATTTTAGTTCAAGATTAATGAGATCAAGACTAACTTGTAGTACTTGACCATTTAAACTAATTACATGAAAGTAAAGTGCAAGAAGAAGTAAACTAAGTAAACATGTAATTTGTTCATGGTTGTTCATACTTTAAAGATTCAAACCAAAGTTTGATCTTTAGAAAGTAAACTTTAAAGTTTACTTCATGAACTTCAAGTATGAATTTAACAACTATGAACTTACAAACTTTTGAAACAATAAAAGTAGAATCATAAACTAGTAAGTTTATGTTCTTGTGTTCTTGATAAATACAAGATATTATGAAGAATGAAACTAATGAGTTTGATTATTGTATATGTAAGTAAGTAACAACAATTAACAAAGACAAGTAGTTAAACAATAATCAAGAACAAGTAACAAAAGATGATGATGATACATGTGTATATTTCGGTTTTGTAAGAAAAGAAGAAGAGAAAAGAAGTTCCATTTACTTACAAGAAAGAAAGAAACCTTGAGAGAAAAGAGAGTAAAAATGAAAGCAAGTAAAAGTGTGTGTGAAGAGTGAAGGATACACTAGTGATCAAGTAGTAAAAAAAAAGATTTTGAACACATAAAATGGCCCTAGGCCGTTGGTTTTGGAGTGGGGGAGGGGGAAGAGAGTTGTTTGTTGGTTACAAGCTTGTAAAGTCTTACAAAAGTTGGATACTTGGTGTTAGTTCATGGGGATTATGGACAAACTAGATTCTTATCTCCTTAACTAACTAGTTACCATATACAAGTAATACTTACAAGTCTTATGGGCTAATTAAGTCCATTTAAAATGTAGGGTGGTCTTCTAAAGTCCAACAACACTAGTAAAGGCCCAAGTTCAAATAAAAGCCCAAGTATGCATGTAATTAACAAGTTAATCCAAATAAAGCCCAAGTAATTAACTAAAAACCTTAGTTAATTAAAATGATTAATAAAACTAATCATGAATGTAAATAATATCCTAAAAATATTATTCGTGAAGTTTCGGGTGTCACAAAGACGTTTCGGGCAATCATGGCAACATGTAAATGTAATAGCATACATTCGTTTAATCACAAGTATTAATAATAACAATTAATAATAAATAAACGTTGAAAATCCAGGGTCGTTACACCGTCTACTTAGGTCCCGTTACGTGGTCATAATCTTTAAAACAACGTTTGACCAAAATATGTCGCATTCATTTCAATTATAAAGATGTTTCAAAGTTTACAAAGTAGTTCAACGTCTAAACATGTTACAACGTTTTAAGTACAATTGAAACCTATGCGACACAAATTAAGTTAAGTCAAAAGACGCCCCACGTATGCATGTATACTCGACATCCAAGCAAGTATAAAAAATAATGTGCGGAAGCATGTATCACCTAACGTTCAAGGACCTGAGAAAACATATAGAAAACTGTCAACGAAAAACGTTGGTGAAATCATAGGTGTAATAGTAACGTTGTTTTTGAACCACAAGATTTAATATAGTTGATTATCTGAATCGTTTGTATTCCAAAAGTATGTTCGCGAGCACCCAATTATCATGACTTAACTATTTTGTACCCTATTACGTAGTGTTAGAACATACACTATACTCGAAAATATATTTCATCCGCTAACGGTAGCGAACCGTCCGAATGAGAGCTCGTCAAGCCCAATGTGATCACATAACATAAATTCACGTTTACACCCTGCAAGTGTAACTAATGATAATTGAATTGAGGCTTTTTGTTCAAACTCGCTGTGGAATGTTTGTTTTCGTACTTGTGTTCAAAGCATAAAAGTATATGATACGTATATGTTTCTCATCCCATGATTTAAAAGCATAAAAGTTGTTGAAAGATGGGACTATGATCTCACCTTGGTTGCACGAATAGTAAAATGTACTTCACAAAGTAACGTGTGTAAGAACGAATGCTAGTCTTGACCTAAACAAATAGGTTTGTATCAATATCGGTAAACATGGTCGGTCAAAGTGTTCAATTAGTCCTATGGCTCGTTACGACTCGATTAATATAGCATGTGAGTCAAATTGTCAAGTTTCATGCAATATACAAGTATAAAAGTATGTTAGAACGATCGCATAAGCATTTGGTTAAGTTGGAATAAAAGTCAATTTTGGTCTAGCCAAAGTCAACGGGGTCGATTCGGGTATCCGACAAATTTCCTATGATGAGAAATCATATATAAGCATGATGGCCAAAACTCCTGTTAATCGAAGTTGCGAGTAAGCGAAGAAATGAAATAAAATAATAAAAATTTGGGACAGGGGATGTGCGTGGCGCGCGCAGGAGTGCGCGGCGTGCATTAAAGCGTGAAACCAGGTCAGAAATAATTCCAGGGGTCAAGCATCTGCATCCTCCAAATTGCGCGGCGCGCATTACTACCTAAAAGGTGCTGTTTGCTGAAATTTTGTTAAGTCTCGAACCAAACATCAAATAAACATAACTCATGAACCGAAAACATTCAAAATGCATGCCATACACCGTTGGAAAGATAATTTAACGAGGAACACAAATAAACACATTTCATCAACCAAAATCATCATTTACAATAATTAAATCCAAGTTGAAAGCTCATTAAATGCCCACCATAAATGCTTTCAAGTTCATAAATGCACTTTGATGATTCGGGAATTAAATGCACACATATAATACGCCGTTTTGTAGGTAATCATGCATACAATGCTAATAAACACTTACAATTAACCTTGCAAAGCATTCAATGCATTTAAATTCCATTTTACTTCTATCAAACCCTAACCCAAAGTCACAAAATCAATAATCATTTTAATGAAGTGTTCTTAATCGACCTACACATCAAATTGAAGCTAGTGATGCTAGTGACACATTTAATACATGCACTTTTAACATTTAACAACATTTAAGCAACCAAATCTCAAGATCAAACACACCCATTTCAAGTTTAAGCTAGTTACATCAAAATAACAAGAACAAGCATACAAATCATATATTCATGTTTGACTTGAGCCATAGACACTAATTAACACTTTTATGAGTTAAAATGAAACGACCCGACCCAATCCATATGGACGAATACAATAACATATGATTACATCGCGAGGCATTTGACCTCTATATGATACGTTTTATAAACATTGCATTCTTTTGAAAAGATATACCATAAATGAATATTTAAAATTCAATGTTTTCGACATCTGATGATTTCTACATATAGACAATCACCGTAAATAACAGTTTACAAGAATACTTCCGTTGACAATACAGTCAAAATAAATACACGGTGATGATTTTGTGAATGCAATGCTTCCTTGAATAAAACATGTATGACTCCATGCACATGGTTTCTCTAACATATATTCAAACAGCGGAAGACTTCTAGAAACCTGAGAATAAACATGCTTTAAACGTCAACATAAAGTTGGTGAGATATAGGTTTAATGCTAGCAGCGTTATAAATATAGACCACAAGATTTCATATACATAAACGTTTTAATAAAAATATTCTAAGTGGTTGAGCACTTGATAACCATACTTAACATTTAATCAACGTCGCATATTCCCTTTATTATGAAATCTCACTACACCGTACCAAGTGTAGTCACCAAAACGAAGTACTGTGCAACCGTTGAATACTGGTCGTCCAGTCCGGTTGGGGTTGTCAGGCCCGATAGATCTATCAACAGGATTCGCGTTTACCATACCTCATGTAAATAGTAGTTACCAAGTTACAGGGAAGTATGCCAGTGGTACAACTCAACGTAGAATATATATTTTTAATCATTTGTGTTCATAACGTAAATCATAAAATGCATGTATTCTCATCCCGAAATATTTAGAGTTTAAAAGTGGGACTATATACTCACTTTTGCCTTGAAGGTATTTAACTCGACTTGGTCTCCGATAGATATCACGAACCTAACCATATATATATAATATATCAACATATTTTCTTTTCAAGTAATCGTTACATATATATATATATATATATATATATATATATATATATATATATATATATATATATATATATATATATATATATATATATATATATATATATATATATATATACACTTATAATACTTTTAATATTTTCTTAGACCGTAGTTAGCAGTCCGATGTTAGTGGTCCACAATTAGTTGCTCAATAAAATAAATAAAGACCCCATCGTATTCGTATTGATCAGAATTAATCTCGACCCATGGTACCATGTTGTCAAATGACGTGTTGCGTACATAAAGTACCGTGTTGTCAAATGACGTGTTGCGTACAATCATGAGGTCTTATGATTAATCTTCTCGTGTTGTTTACGGGTGGTCCTGAAATATATAAAATCAAATCATAAGTAATTATATATAAAATATCATATTAATTAGAAAAGATATGATTAATTTACTTTATCTCCAAATATTTTCGTAGCTAAACTAGCTTCGGATACCCAATCTTGTTTTAGTCGTAGTTTCTTCATTACAACTCCGTTTTTGTTGGTTCAACTTGTCACTTCCTTGGATCGAGTCAAATTTTAAGAATATGAACTGAAAATACCTTAGTTTGTATTCGAAATCACAGGTTATAGGTCAAACTTTGGTAAAACTTATGAAAGAGATCATTTTCTATCATAAAAACAACATTTAATGATCATTTTTCTAAAAATACTTACACTTTGAGTTAAACCATGAAATTTTTATGTGTTAACATATTCATAAGAAATATCATTTTTCCAGAACATGAACTTCCAATTCAAAGTTCAAGATGGTTTTTAATTATCCAACCCAAAACAGCCCCCGGTTGCACTCTGACGACGTAGATTAAGTTTTTAAGGTGTTCTTTGTAAAACCAAGTTATATCGTGTTAAGTTAGCATATCATTATGATATATTACAGGTCTTGAAGTGTTTTAAAAGTTAAGTTAGAAGGATCTATTTAGTTTGCAAACAAGTTTGAAATCATTCAAACTATGTTCTTGTTGTTAAAATTTTACAACATAAAATAAGATAGCTATAAAATTATGAATCGAACAAGATTATGAACAAGGTTACTACCTCAAGTTACTTGGACAAAGTTACTGTAAGAGATAAGAAAAAATCTTGGAATCAAAGAGTGGTGGAGTTAGATCAAAAGATTGGAAGTATACTTCTTCAAATGGGTGGTTATTTTGATATGTTCTTGAAAGAGTTTTCTTATGGTGTTTAAGGCTTGTAATTGAAGCTAAATGATGGGGAAAATGCTTGGAGATGATCAAGTATGAAGTTAGGAGTATTTTGAGAGAGAAATGAAGGTGTAGGTATGAGAAAATGGAGTGAAGAAATGGTGTTCATTCATAAAAACGTTTTTAGTTTATAAAGAAAGAAAAGGATTCCTAATTTTGTTTTCTTACTAATAATTCATGCTACTTGACAAATCCTAGTTACCTCATATCTAGGGCAGTAATAATGTTGATTAGGATGTTGATTTGATGTGTATATACCAATAGTAAATACATATAGAAGCTGGGTATGATACGGGTATATATACCCTAGATATACGTATAGAAATCTTGAGGAAACGGAATGAGAATTCAAATATAGCTATCTTTTGTGAATATACTTATATTGTTTTATGTATTTAAGTCCTTAAAAAGTGATTAAATACATTATATATACGATACATGTATAAGCATTATAGGTTATAAGTATATATATCAAAGAATGTTACGTATAGTTATCGTTTTGAAAACTTAAGTTAGTAGTTTCAAAATATACTTATAACTCATTGTCATTAGTACACAATGAGATGTTAAACCATCCTTAGATCATGCTAAATATATATAAATACATATATATACACAAACGTATAATTATCGTATGTTATATAGTTCGTGATATCATCGGTCAAATTGGACGGTCAAACGTTGTGTAAAACTCTTTTCAAAAACACAAGTCTCAACAATTTGGATTGCTTATCATGTTGGTAAGGTTTAATTTATGTAAATATTAATCTCATAAGTATAAAACGATTGGAAAAATCCGGGTCGTTACAGTACCTACCCGTTAAATAAATTTCGTCCCGAAATTTGAATGGGATGGTCATTTCTGATAATAAGTATGTTTTCATGATGTATACGAGTTGGAAATTAGAGTTTTATTATCATCAAGTAATATTGATAAAGCAATTTGATTTTTGTGAAGAGTACGAGTGAGGCTATCACCAAAGGGTGAAATGAGTAGGTATAGATTCGTCATATCTTTTGACGTAGATAGGATTGATTTCCAAGTTCAAGAGATTTGGAGTAAAATCTTCATAATGAGATTTGATTCTTCGATAATCAAGGAAATTAGAATCCGCTTTAAATGCGATCATCTATTTTGATTGCTCTGTCAGATCTTTTACTATAAATCCACCTCCCTTCATTTCCTTACAACTCATACCTTCTATTCTTCCTCCCTCAATTCATACTTTAAAACATTTATCAGTATGCTTCATCCAGTACTGATCCTGGATATACTCTTAACTTTCATCTCTGTCATTCTTCTTTTTCATCTACCTCCGGAGGATTTTATTTATTTCTACTATTACCTTGGGGTTATAGTATTGTTAATTCTCCCGTGCCTTTACGTTGCAATACGTATTGATATACACGTTTTGTAATTTATTTGTTGTTGTCGAGCTTTATATTTTCTTTTATATTCAACAGTTTCATACTTCTGTTTCCTCTTCCCGACTTCGATTCAAGCGAATAATGGTCCAGAATTCGTAGGTATGGATTTTGAAATAAACATAGTTAATTTTCTAAGAAGGAAATAGTAATTGCACGATCTTGATTTGGTAAGTTACCAGAATGTTCGAAAAGATAGAATTATCAAGGAGATATGTTCTTAATATGTTTGGAGATTGGGTAGAATGTAAGAGTTGTGTAACATGGCACATGATGACGTTATGATCTGTGAATCATTATGTTCCATTTAGAAACTCAGCATGAATTACTGTAATATAATCACGTTGATCAAGTGTCATTATATTATACTAATTCATGCTTCAGTTTCCAACAGTACTACAAAACATTCATATTTTAAACTCGAATTTTTCAAAATTTAGAAACTAACACAGTTTCTTTTATGTTGTAACGCAGATATTGTGAAGAGATAAATGATTTTTGATGAGGATAGTTGGGAATATATCTTCAGGAATATCGGAGATATTTATAATGAAAGATACGATGATATCTTAGAATATCTAAGATCAGGGAATGACGCAGAAAATCTGTCTGTGAAGGTTTAGAATAAGGAGTAAGGTTCTTACTAATGGTTTCAGCAGACACTTAATCATTTGAATCCTTTGAAGGTAGATTTCATCATTGTGATTTGTCCACGACCTCCTTTATACTTTGCTCAATCCGTTTTCCAGTACCAAATTTTTCGTTCGAGCTTTTCCAATGTATTATTCTTTATTGTCAAACTTCTGACCATAATTGTTGTCTACTGTCTTTACCACTTTATCAGTCTTTTCCTAAACTTCATAGCACTAATTCGTAGACTGGAGCATTTTTCAGAAACTTCACATTTGAAATATGTAATTCTTGGGGATAGACGTTGTATATATATATATATATATATATATATATATATATATATATATATATATATATATATATATATATATATATATATATATATATATATATATATAACTGCTGAAATAGAAACGCTGTGAGATTTCAAAATACCAATTGTTAATTCCGCCAAAGGGGTAACGAGTAGCTGGTACATCTGCTGATAATGTCGTGGAATATAAAAGGTTCCCTGGTAACAAAAGGGTAATCGTATGTATTACAGATTATAATAAGGCTACTTCTAATGGAAAGTCGAGGTTGACTTGCTGAAACTGTGACAAAATTTGCTATTTTGAAAAGGAATCGCAAAGTTATTTTTGCTAATAAATGCTAAAAGATTTAACGCGGATACGTGTTAAATTATGTCCTTGGTTTCGAGAGCTTTTTAGGTGCAAGACTGCGGGTAATGTGTGGTTGGATCATCATCTCGATTGTCCATTATTTAAAGTGTCTTCAGGAATTTCGAAGGGTTTGATCATAGATTGTAATTGTTAATATACATATGATGTTTTAGGACTTTGAATGATACAAATATTTTTCTGGGTTCCAAGAATCGAATGATGTTCTAGCATAGTTTTGAAGTCAAAGTATAGTTTTGAAAGATGTAAGAGTCCTAAGAGTGATGTCTTCTGTTAAGTCTTGACTTGGATTTTGTTTTGTCGTAATCAAATTTGGATGAGAATAGTTGTTTTGATTTCTATGAAAGAATGTATATTATTATGAAGGTAGTGAGTATAGTTGATGATTGTTGAATCAGAGTCGAAGAATATAATCATATTAATTGAGAATTTATATATCTCTCGGGTATTACCTACCCGTTAAAAAAATTCACAAGTAATGTTTTGTACCAGAGAATTTTATTACAATCTTTATGAAAATATATGTACATATATATCTTCTTCAGATGTAATCATGTATATCTTCTTCAGATGAAATCATGAATTTAATAAGTCAATATAATATTAGACTCATTTGATTTTCAGTTTGAGCTAGAATAAGTAATCTCTAAAACGATTAGGAACCACATATTCTTCACAGAATATTAATGAAGTTATGGATCAATACTTCATTATTTATTCTTATATATATTTCCTTAGTGAATCATGCTGATACTCATTGAACTCTTGCTAACTTCGCAAGATATGAATGTTGTTTCCCAGTAAGCTTCGAGTACATTGAAGATGAAAGTGTAAAATCAAACATATTATTGAATAATACACTTGGTTTATTATAAAACGAAATTCATTGAATTGAAATAGGGATTGTAGTTAACGATGATTAAGTTGCTGACGAAGGACGTACATCATTGCATATTTGTAGTTTGAATTTAAACGAGTAGTATCTACCCTTTTTCAATTCATACTTAATAGCTTAGTACGAAAAGATTTATTTTGGTTTCCGAATTCATATATATAAAATATTTATATAAATTCTTCAGAAGAATGAGTTAATACTTCATAACTCGTTGATGTAATATACGGGTTATTGATGATGTCCACGGTGATTCTTGAACTGGTGGAGCTTGTGATGTTAAAGTTGCTGACGATTCTAACGATGTTGACAGCACTGACTGTGTTGGTGAGGCTAAGGGTACTGCTGATGCTGTTGGTAAAACAAGTCTAGCTTGTACCTTACGCATCATTGTTGTCGGGGTTTCTACTCTTCCTTTTATCATTTCTGTCCACTCATCTGATTTATGGTTAAGGCAGAAATAGGTAATCTCTATGTCTTTAGAGATTACATAATCACCATAGAATGTTTCTCCGATGAAGTTATGAATCAATACTTCATCGTTTGTTGTTGTTGGTACTTCTTGGTATCTATGGTGCGTGTGACGTTGATATCCGAGGTACGGATGGTGATATTGAGGCGTGTGATGCGGATGTGATTGTTGGTGGTGGTAATGATCCTGTTGATGTTGATGATGGTGATAACGTTGATGCTGGTGATGCTGCTGGTGCTTAGGGTATTGAGCCTTGCGATGTTGATGTTATTGACGGTACTGGTTATGCTGCTGATGCTGCTGATGGTGTTTGTAACCTTCGTACCGTATTCTCCAAAGCCACTACCCGAGTGCGAAGCTCGTTGACTTCTTCTATTACACCGGGGTGATTGTCGGTTCGGACGAGTGGATAAATAAAATCTAGAATTTGATGTAGTATATAATCGTGACGAGATACTCTGGAAATGAGAGAGAAAATGGTTTCCCGAACAGGTTCGCCGGTAAGTGTTTCAGGTTCATCGTCAAGAGGGCAATTTGGTGGATGGAAGGGATCACCTTCTTCTTGTCTCCAATGATTGAGGAGGCTATGAACCCATCCCCAATCCATCCAAAATAGATGATGACTGATTGGTTGATCCATTCCGGTCACTCTGCTTTCGGAGCTTGAGTGGTATTCCATATCGGAATTCGAGGGACTTAAACTAGTGATGAGTTCCATTTCGTATGATTGAATAAAGGATTTTTCGATATGAAATGATTTTCCTGCTATCGGGTGGTATTCTAATTATATAGAATATCCACATATATAGAACAAAAGATCTCGTAGATTACGGAGGGATTTACGAAATATGTCAGACAAAGTTTACAGTAATAGATACGCGTAGATATGAATTAGCAAATACGCTAAGATATGAATTTTGTCTATACACCATTCATGCAATGAATGCAGTAAGACGCGTTTAGACTTAAGATGATAAGCAGGTAATTTCCTACGGATGATAAGTAGATGATTTTCGACACAAAATGATAAGCAAAATTTTGACATGCAGACACGGTCGAAGTCCAGACTCACTAATGCAACCTAACGACTTATCAGTTAGACACACTAATGCAGACCTGGTTCGCTAAGACCACCGCTCTGATACCACATGAAACGACCCGACCAAATCATATGGACGAATACAATAACATATGATTACATCGCGAGGCATTTGACCTCTATATGATACGTTTTATAAACATTGCATTCTTTTGAAAAGATATACCATAAATGAATATTTAAAATTCAATGTTTTCGACATCTGATGATTTCTACATATAGACAATCACCGTAAATAACAGTTTACAAGAATACTTCCGTTGACAATACAGTCAAAATAAATACACGGTGATGATTTTGTGAATGCAATGCTTCCTTGAATAAAACATGTATGACTCCATGCACATGGTTTCTCTAACATATATTCAAACAGCCGAAGACTTCTAGAAACCTGAGAATAAACATGCTTTAAACGTCAACATAAAGTTGGTGAGATATAGGTTTAATGCTAGCAGCGTTATAAATATAGACCACAAGATTTCATATACATAAACGTTTTAATAAAAATATTCCAAGTGGTTGAGCACTTGATAACCATACTTAACATTTAATCAACGTCGCATATTCCCTTTATTATGAAATCTCACTACACCGTACCAAGTGTAGTCACCAAAACGAAGTACTGTGCAACCGTTGAATACTGGTCGTCCAGTCCGGTTGGGGTTGTCAGGCCCGATAGATCTATCAACAGGATTCGCGTTTACAATACCTCATGTAAATAGTAGTTACCAAGTTACAGGGAAGTATGCCAGTGGTACCACTCAACGTAGAATATATATTTTTAATCACTTGTGTTCATAACGTAAATCATAAAATGCATGTATTCTCATCCCGAAATATTTAGAGTTTAAAAGTGGGACTATATACTCACTTTTGCCTTGAAGGTATTTAACTCGACTTGGTCTCCGATAGATATCACGAACCTAACCATATATATATAATATATCAACATATTTTCTTTTCAAGTAATCGTTACATATATATATATATATATATATATATATATACTTATAATACTTTTAATATTTTCTTAGACCGTAGTTAGCAGTCCGATGTTAGTGCTCCACAATTAGTTGCTCAATAAAATAAATAAAGACCCCATCGTATTCGTATTGATCAGAATTAATCTCGACCCATGGTACCATGTTGTCAAATGACGTGTTGCGTACATAAAGTACCGTGTTGTCAAATGACGTGTTGCGTACAATCATGAGGTCTTATGATTAATCTTCTCGTGTTGTTTACGGGTGGTCCTGAAATATATAAAATCAAATCATAAGTAATTATATATAAAATATCATATTAATTAGAAAAGATATGATTAATTTACTTTATCTCCAAATATTTTCGTAGCTAAACTAGCTTCGGATACCCAATCTTGTTTTAGTCGTAGTTTCTTCATTACAACTCCGTTTTTGTTGGTTCAACTTGTCACTTCCTTGGATCGAGTCAAATTTTAAGAATATGAACTGAAAATACCTTAGTTTGTATTCGAAATCACAGGTTATAGGTCAAACTTTGGTAAAACTTATGAAAGTGATCATTTTCCATCATAAAAACAACATTTAATGATCATTTTTCTAAAAATACTTACACTTTGAGTTAAACCATGAAATTTTTATGTGTTAACATATTCATAAGAAATATCATTTTTCCAGAACATGAACTTCCAATTCAAAGTTCAAGATGGTTTTTAATTATCCAACCCAAAACAGCCCCCGGTTGCACTCTGACGACGTAGATTAAGTTTTTAAGGTGTTCTTTGTAAAACCAAGTTATATCGTGTTAAGTTAGCATATTATTATGATATATTACAGGTCTTGAAGTGTTTTAAAAGTTAATTTAGAAGGATCTATTTAGTTTGCAAACAAGTTTGAAATCATTCAAACTATGTTCTTGTTGTTAAAATTTTACAACATAAAATAAGATAGCTATAAAATTATGAATCGAACAAGATTATGAACAAGATTACTACCTCAAGTTACTTGGACAAAGTTACTGTAAGAGATAAGAAAAAATCTTGGAATCAAAGGGTGGTGGAGTTAGATCAAAAGGTTGGAAGTATACTTCTTCAAATGGGTGGTTATTTTGATATGTTCTTGAAAGAGTTTTCTTATGGTGTTTAAGGCTTGTAATTGAAGCTAAATGATGGGGAAAATGCTTGGAGATGATCAAGTATGAAGTTAGGAGTATTTTGAGAGAGAAATGAGGGTGTAGGTATGAGAAAATGGAGTGAAGAAATGGTGTTCATTCATAAAAACGTTTTTAGTTTATAAAGAAAGAAAAGGATTCCTAATTTTGTTTTCTTACTAATAATTCATGCTACTTGACAAATCCTAGTTACCTCATATCTAGGGCAGTAATAATGTTGATTAGGATGTTGATTTGATGTGTATATACCAATAGTAAATACATATAGAAGCTGGGTATGATACGGGTATATATACCCTAGATATACGTATAGAAATCTTGAGGAAACGGAATGAGAATTCAAATATAGCTATCTTTTGTGAATATACTTATATTGTTTTATGTATTTAAGTCCTTAAAAAGTGATTAAATACATTATATATACGATACATGTATAAGCATTATAGGTTATAAGTATATATATCAAAGAATGTTACGTATAGTTATCGTTTTGAAAACTTAAGTTAGTAGTTTCAAAATATACTTATAACTCATTGTCATTAGTACACAATGAGATGTTAAACCATCCTTAGATCATGCTAAATATATATAAATACATATATATACACAAACGTATAATTATCGTATGTTATATAGTTCGTGATATCATCGGTCAAATTGGACGGTCAAACGTTGTGTAAAACTCTTTTCAAAAACACAAGTCTCAACAATTTGGATTGCTTATCATGTTGGTAAGGTTTAATTTATGTAAATATTAATCTCATAAGTATAAAACGATTGGAAAAATCCGGGTCGTTACATAAAAACATCATGAACAAAGAATCTAGTGATTTTAGAAAGTTACCCAAACTTGATGAAATCAGTATAGAATTGAAGAGGAAGATGTAAGGATTCTAAATATGTAATTTGTTTTGATGTTTGATTGCTAGATTGAGAATCGATGATGAATCTTTGATTTGGAGTTTTGAGAGAAAAGATGAAAGTATTAAGAAAAAGGAAAAAGGAAATGGATAATGAATGGAGGAGATGAATGTTGACTCTTTGACCTAGACAGGAGTTTGGTCAAATGACAACATTGGTCCCTCAAGTTTGAAGCGGGTGCGTGTATTAACCAAACGGATTACCTAAACGAAATATTTTAAAACGCGTATTAACGGAAGATGTTATAATTCTATAACGAACTTTAAATAAATAAATGGAAAGTAAATGGAAAAAGGCGGGATGTTACATTACCTAATCCTTAAAAGAAATTTGGTCCCGAAATTTAAGTAGGCGTAGTGGTCGTTGTTTCTTCCTCGGGATCTTGCGTTTCCAAATCTATGAATAAATGCGGGTATTTCATTTGCATTTGATCTTGCCTTTCCCAAGTAAACTCGGGTCCTCCTTTGGCATTCCAACGAACCTTAACGATCGGGATTCTACTTTGTTTTAGCGTCTTGACGGAGGTGTCCACTGTAACGACCCGGATTTTTCCGATCGTTTTACACTTATAAGATTAATATTTACATAAATTAAACCTTACCAACATGATAAGAAATCTAAATTGTTGAGACTTATGTTTTTGAAAAGAGTTTTACACAACGTTTGACCGTCCAATTTGACCGATGATATCACGAACTATATAACATACGATAATTATATGTTTGTGTATATATATGTATTTTTATATATTTAACATGATCTAAGAATGTTTTAACATCTCATTGTGTACTAATAACAATGAGTTATAAGTATATTTTTAGACTACTAACTTAAGTTTTCAAAACGATAACTATATGTGACGTTCTTCGACTTAAATACTTAAAACTTATAATGCTTATACATGTATCGTATAGATATGTATTTTATCACTTTTAAAGGATTTATATACGTAAAACAATATAAGTATATTTATAAAAGATAGCTATATTTGAATCCTCGTTCCGTTTTCTCAAGATTTTTATACGTATATCTAGGGTATATGTACCCGTATCATACCCAGCTTCTATAGGTATTTACTATTGGTATATACACATCATAATCACTTTATTAGCAGCCATGAGTCAGCCAATTTTGGATCTTAGCATGCATGATTAATCAATTTGGCATATTACAAGACTTTTGCACAATATTACAAATTTATACATCTTTTCACCACCATTTATACTCCATTCCATTTTCATTTTTACTACACATTTTCTCTAACCAAAAACACACTCTTAGGAACCTTAAGTGTTCTTCACAATCTCAGCAAATAACCATGAAGATCTAGCTTCAAAAACAACCCTTAATCATCATAAGAAAATCCATTCAAGAACACTTCAAAAATCCTTCCAAGTAAACAAGTTTACTTCCAACCTTTCAATCCAACTCCACCACTCTTTTGATTCTAGGATTTTTCTCATCTCTTACAGTAACTTTGTCCAAGTAACTTGAGGTAGTAACCTTATTCATAATCTTATTCAATTCATATTCATATAGCTATCTTATTTTGTGGTATAAAATTTTAACAACAAGAACATAGTTTGAATGATTTCAAACTTGTTCGCAAACTAAATAGATCCTTCTAACTTGACTTTTAAAACACTTCAAGACCAGTAATATATCATAATGATATGCTAACTTAACAAGATATAACTTGGTTTTACAAAGAACACCTTAAAAACTGAATCTACGTCGTCGGAGTGCAACCGGGGGCTGTTTTGGGTTGGATAATTAAAAACCATCTTAAGCTTTGAATTGGAAGTTCATGTTCTGGAAAAATGATATTTCTTATGAATATGTTAACACATAAAAATTTCATGGTTTAACTCAAAGTGTAAGTATTTTTAGAAAAATGATCATTAAATGTTGTTTTTATGATGGAAAATGATCACTTTCATAAGTTTCACCAAAGTTTGACCTATAATCTGTGATTTCGAATACAACCTAAGTTATTTTCAGTTCATATTCTTAAAATTTGACTCGATCCAAGGAAGTGGCAAGTTGAACCAACAAAAACGGAGTTGTAATGAATAAACTACGACTAAAACAAGATCGGGTATCCGAAGCTAGTTTAGCTACGAAAATATTTGGAGAAAAATTAAATTAATCATATATTTCTAATTAATATGATATTTCATATATATTTACTTATAATTTGATTTTATATATTTCAGGACCACCCGTAAACAACACGAGAAGATTAATCATAAGACCTCATGATTGTACGCAACACGTCACTTGACAACATGGTACCATGGGTCGAGATTAATTCTGATCAATACGAATATGATGGGGTCTTTATTTATTTTATTTAAGCAACTAATTGTGGACCACTAACATCGGACTGCTAACTACGGACTAAGAAAATATTAAAAGTATATATATATATATATATATATATATATATATATATATATATATATATATATATATATATATATATATATATATATATATATATATATATATATATATATGTAACGATTACTTAAAAAGAAAATATGTTGATACATTATATATATGGTTAGGTTCGTGATATCTATCGGAGACCAAGTCGTGATAAATACCTTCAAGGCAAAAGTGAGTATATAGTCCCACTTTTAAACTCTAAAGATTTCGGGATGAGAATACATGCATTTTATGATTTACGTTATGGACACAAGTGATTAAAAATATATATTCTACGTTGAGTTGTACCACTGGCATACTTCCCTGTAACTTGGTAACTATTATTTACATGAGGTATTGTAAACGCGAATCCTGTTGATAGATCTATCGGGCCTGACAACCCCAACCGGACTGGACGACCAGTATTCAACGGTTGCACAGTACTTCATTTCGGTAACTACACTTGGTACGATGTAGTAAGATTTCATAATAAAGGGAATATGCGACGTTGATTAAATGTTAAGTATGGTTATCAAGTGCTCAACAACTTAGAATATTTTTATTAAAACGTTTATATATGAAATCTTGTGGTCTATATTTATAACGCTGCCGGCATTAAACCTATATCTCACCACCTTTATGTTGACGTTTTAAGCATGTTTATTCTCAGGTGATAACTAAAAGCTTCCGCTGCAACATGTTGAATTTAAGCAAGATCTTGAGTATGCATATTTGTGTCAAAAATAAAACTGCATATCGGAGGATTTGTAATGTAAAATATGTTGGAGGTCGTATTGTTATTATCACATGTAAAGTTTGTAAGTCTAAGATTATTGCTAAACGATAATCATTATTAAGTTGTTTAAACTTTGTATTTGTAATAAAAGCTATGGTTTGTATTGTAAAAACGAATGCAGTTTTTGAAAAATGTCGCATATAGAGGTCAATACCTCGCGATGAAATCATATGTTATTGTATTCGTCCTTATGGTTAAGGTCGGGTTATGACATGTGGTATCAGAGCGTTGGTCTTAGAGAACCAGAAAATTTGCATTAGTGTGTCTTATCGAGTTTGTTAGGATTCATTAGTGAGTCTGGACTTTGACCGTGTTTGATTTCGAAAACTATTGCTTATCCTTGTTGGTTAAAAAAAATTAATATGTAAATATTATGTGGTACTAACGTGCTAGTTGTTATGTGATAGATGTCTGGCTTAGAACTTGTTATCACATTCAGTGACTCCGAACCAGAATCTTCAGATGGTGTTCCAGTCATTAACCTATCCGATGATGAAAACGACACCTTTGGGGAAGACTCAAAATTTTTGGATGAATCAATTGAAGAGGAACCGGAAAGTGATCCTGAGGAGGAAGAAATACAGGAAATTACGAAAGACAAGTTCGAATGAGGAAAGAAACGAAAGGCTACTGAAATGGAAAATCCAAATCCCAAGTTTAGTGAGGATGTTGTGGCACCAACTCCACAAGACACTTCCACCCCTATTCCCGCTATTCCTATTAGTTCTATCCCGGCATCCAGTTCTTCAGCCCCTCCGCCAAAACGCAGGGAGACAGTCAAGATAACCTATAAGTGATTTCTTTGAACACAAACGTTTTGGGTTAAATGATGCGCTGTTGTTTTAAACCATGGGATCATATAATGTTTTGTATAATACTACTAGTGTGGTTTGCTTAATGTTTGATATAAGATAAGCATATGTAAAATAGTGAAGTGTGAAATGCAATAATTTTCAATGGTTGAGTATTATTTGGGTGATAGTAATTGATTTTCGTACTAAGCTATTAAGTATGAACTTTAACGGGTAGGTACTACCCTAGGTATAATTATAAAATGCTAATAAGAAGAAAAGGCTTTTATAATAATAACTGGTTCATATTATTAATAAGCTACGATGTACTGTAAATACATACTACATCTATAATATTCCATGTGAATAATTATTTTTTTTCCATTTTTATTGAAGATTATGGCGCGATTGAACCGAATGACGGAACAAGAAATCCAGGAACTCATCAATCAGCGAGTGAATGACAGAATGTTATGGGTCGAGGCTGCAAGAGGTGCTGCAGTTAACCCAAATCCTCGTGTGGGATGCACTTACAAAACTTTTCAAGGTTGCAAGCCCTCATCATTCAGTGGAACAGAAGGACCGGACGGTTTAACCCGGTGGATCGAAAAGATTGAGTCTGTGTTTAAAATCAGTGGTTGTATTGAGAAGGACATGACCAAGTATGCATCGTGCACCTTACAAGATAGTGCACTCACGTGGTGGAAAAACTATGTGAAGGCCGTAGGAGGAGATGTAGCTTATGATACTCCCTGGAAAGAATTCAAAACAATGCTAATCAACGAGTATTGTCCAAGGAACGAGGTTAGGAAGTTGGAAGCTGAATTATGAAGCCTGAAAGTTGTTGGTACTGAACTCACCAACTAAAATCAGCGATTCATGGAATTAGCTTTGCTATGTCCCGAATTGGTACCAACCGAAGAACGGAAGATAGAACTGTACAAAGATGGTTTGCCTAAAAATGTCAAAGCAAATGTTACAGCATCGAAACCCAAGACTATTCACGAAGCCATCACCATGGCGAACGAGTTGATGGACCAGATTATTCTGGATAAGAACACCGATGTCAAGACATCGGGAAACAAAAGAAAGTGGGAAGGTAATCATCAACAATCCAACAAGAAACAAGAAACCACGCAAGGTGCGGGTAGCGGTTCGAACTCAGGTTACAAGGGACGAAATCCTTTATGTAACAGATGCCACAAACATCACTCTGGTTATTGTAATGTGGTGTGCAATAATTGTAATCGAAAAGGTCATATTGCTGAAGATTGTAGGGTTCCCGCTACAAATACAAACGGTACCAAGACTCCTGCCACCAATGTAAATAGAACTGCCTTGGCCACTGTTACTTGTTATGGGTGGGAAACAGGGTCATTATAAGAGTCAATGCCCGAATCCAGAGAAGAATAACGGATCTGCACGTGGAAGAGCATTTGTTATTAATGCTAGAGAGGCGTGCGAAGACCCGGAGCTTGTTACGGGTACGTTTACCATTAATAACTTATCCGCATCTATTATATTTGATACTGGTGCCGATAGAAGTTATGTGAGTAGAGACTTTTACGCTAAATTGAATTGTTCATCATTACCTCTAGATGCTAAGTACATGATTGAGTTAGCTAATGGTAAACTAATTAAAGCCGATAAAATTTGCCGTGATTGTAAAATAAATTTAGCCGGAGAAATATTTAAGATTGATTTGATACCCGTAGAATTAGGAAATTTTGATGTAATAGTCGGCATGGACTGGATGTCCAAAATAGGAGCTGAAGTTGTGTGTGCCAAGAAGGCAATTCGCATTCCTCGTAAGGATAAAACGCCAGTAATGATTTATGGAGAGAAGGGTAACTCAAAGCTAAAACTCATTAGTTGTTTGAAAGCTCAAAAGTGCTTGAAGAAAGGGTGTTATGCTATCTTAGCACATATTAATAAAGTCGAAAAGAAGGAAAAAGTGAAGAGCATCAATGGCGTGCCTGTGGCAAGAGATTTTCCTGAAGTCTTTCCGGAAGAGTTGCCGGGATTACCTCCATTTAGATCTGTAGAATTTCAAATAGATCTAGTACCAGGAGCTGCACCAGTGGCTCGTGCTCCATATAGACTTGCACCATCTGAGTTAAAAGAACTTCAGAGTCAGTTAAAAGAATTACTGGACCATGGATTCATACGACCAAGTACTTCACCGTGGGGAGATCCGATTTTATTCGTCAAGAAGAAAGACGGATCTTTCCGAATGTGTATAGATTATCGTGAATTAAATAAGTTAACTATCAAGAATCGGTATCCACTACCGAGAATTGATGACTTATTTGATCAATTTCAAGGATCATGCATTTACTCGAAAATTGACCTAAGGTCGGGCTATCATCAACTACGCGTCAAAGAAGAAGATATTCCGAAAACTGCTTTTCGGACATGCTACGGTCATTATGAATTTTTGGTCATGCCGTTTGGATTAACGAATGCGCCAGCTGTATTCATGGACCTCATGAATCGAGTTTGTAGTCCGTATTTAGATAAGTTTGTTATCGTTTTCATTGACGATATTCTTATCTATTCCAAGAGTGAGCAAGAGCATGAGCAGCATTTAAGGTTGGTATTAGAATTGTTAAGAAAAGAACAGTTATACGCCAAATTTTCTAAGTGTGCATTTTGGTTGATAGAAGTGCAATTTCTTGGCCACGTTGTTAGTAGCAAAGGAATTCAGGTTGATCCAGCTAAAATTGAGGCCATTGAAAAATGGGAGACTCCTAAGACACCAACGCAGATACGCCAATTTTTGGGTTTAGCTGGTTATTATATAAGGTTTATTCAAGATTTTTCCCGAATAGCTAAACCATTAACAGCATTAACGCAAAAAGGGAAGAAGTACGAATGAACTTCTGAGCAGGAAAGTGCATTTCAATTACTGAAGAAGAAGTTGACTACAGCACCTATTTTATCGTTACCTGAAGGGAACGATGATTTTGAGATATATTGTGACGCTTCACGACAAGGTTTTGGTTGCGTCCTTATGCAACGGAAGAAAGTTATAGCATACGCATCCCGACAATTGAAGATTCATGAGCGGAATTATACGACGCATGATTTAGAATTGGGAGCAGTAGTGTTTGCATTGAAGATATGGAGACACTATTTATATGGGGTTAAATGCACTGTGTTTACTGATCATAAAAGCCTTCAACATATTTTTGATCAGAAACAGCTGAACATGAGGTAACATAGGTGGGTCGAGCTGATAAACGACTATGATTGTGAGATTCGCTATCATCCCGGGAAAGCGAATGTAGTGGCCGACGCTCTAAGCAGAAAGGAACGGGAACCAATTCGAGTACGAGCAATGAACATAAAAATTCCAATGAATCTCAACTCACAAATCAAAGAGGCTCAACGAGAAGCTCTTACTAAAGAAAACATAGGAAATGAAATAATGAAGAAGTATGAGAAGCAACTCGTTATGCGGGAAGACGGAATTCGATATTTTGCAAACCGTATTTGGGTACCGAAGTTGGGTGGATTAAGGAAGTTGATATTGAATGAGGCACATAAGACAAGATACTCAATACATCCTGGAGTTGGAAAGATGTATCAAGATCTTAAGACGCATTATTGGTGGCCTAATTTGAAGACAGACGTTGCAACATATGTTGGGGAATGTTTAACTTGTTCCAAAGTCAAAGCAGAACACCAGAAGCCGTCAGGGTTACTTCAACAACCAGAAATCCTAGAATGGAAATGGGATGGTATTACCATGGATTTCATCACAAAGTTACCTAAGACTGCCTGGGGTTATGACACCATTTGGGTAACAGTTGATCGTCTCACCAAATCTGCACATTTCTTGCCTATAAAGGAAACAGATAGAATGGAGAAACTATTACGATTATACATAAAGGAAATTGTTTCAAGGCATGGAATACCTATTTCCATTATATCCGATCGTGATAGTAGATTTACATCAAAGTTTTGGCAATCACTACAGGAGGCCCTGGGAACTCGTTTGGATATGAGCACCGCATATCATCCACAAACTGACGGGTAGAGTGAAAGAACAATTCAGACTCTTGAAGACATGCTCAGGGCATGTGTGATTGATTTTGGAAATGGATGGAATAAGTATCTACCATTAGCAGAATTCTCGTATAATAACAGTTATCATGCGAGCATTAAAGCTGCACCATTTGAAGCACTGTATGGAAGGAAGTGTAGATCCCCTATCTGTTGGAATGAAGTAGGATATCGACAATTAACTGGTCCCGAGATCATACACGAAACGACAGAGAAGATAGTACAAATCAAGGAGAGATTGAAAACAGCCTGTAGTCGCCAAAAGAGCTACGCGGATGTTCGAAGGAAACCATTAGAGTTTCAGATCGGTGACATGGTAATGCTAAAGGTGTCACCTTGTAAAGGTGTAATACGTTTTGGAAAAAGGGGTAAACTGAACCCAAGGTATGTAGGCCCGTACAAGATCATCGAACGCATCAGACCGGTAGCCTATCGACTCGAGTTACCACAACAACTCGTCGGAGTACATAATTCATTTCACGTCACAAACCTCAAGAAATATCTTGCAAAGGAAGATCTCACCATTCCTCTTGAAGAAATCCAAGTCGATGAGAAACTACAATTCATAGAAGAACCAGTCGAAATCATGGACCGTGAAGTTAAACGGCTCAAGCAGAGCAACATACCAATCGTTAAGGTTCGTTGGAATGCTCGAAGAGGTCCCGAGTTTAATTGGGAACGAGAGGATCAGATGAAACAAAAATACCCACATTTGTTTCCCGAGAACGCAAAATAGGTACAACTTTAAAATTTCGGGACGAAATTTATTTAACGGGTAGGTACTGTAACGACCCGGATTTTTCCGATCGTTTTACACTTATAAGATTAATATTTACATAAATTAAACCTTACTAACATGATAAGCAATCTAAATTATTGAGACTTATGTTTTTGAAAAGAGTTTTACACAACGTTTGACCGTCCAATTTGACCGATGATATCACGAACTATATAACATACGATAATTATACGTTTGTGAATATATATGTATTTTTATATATTTAACATGATCTAAGAATGTTTTAACATCTCATTGTGTACTAATAACAATGAGTTATAAGTATATTTTGAGACTACTAACTTAAGTTTTCAAAACGATAACTATATGTGACGTTCTTCGACTTAAATACTTAAAACTTATAATGCTTATACATGTATCGTATAGATATGTATTTTATCACTTTTAAAGGATTTATATACATAAAACAATATAAGTATATTTACAAAAGATAGCTATATTTGAATCCTCGTTCCGTTTTCTCAAGATTTTTAAACGTATATCTTGGGTATATGTACCCGTATCATACCCAGCTTCTATACGTATTTACTATTGGTATATACACATCACAATCACTTTATTAGCAGCCATGAGTCAGGCAATTTTGGATCTTAGCATGCATGATTAATCAATTTGGCATATTACAAGACTTTTGCACAATATTACAAATTTATACATCTTTTCACCACCATTTATACTCCATTCCATTTTCATTTTTACTACACATTTTCTCTAACTAAAATCACACTCTTAGGAACCTTAAGTGTTCTTCACAATCTCAGCAAATAACCATGAAGATCTAGCTTCAAAAACAACCCTTAATCATCATAAGAAAATCCATTCAAGAACACTTCAAAAATCCTTCCAAGTAAACAAGTTTACTTCCAACCTTTCAATCCAACTCCACCACTCTTTTGATTCTAGGATTTTTCTCATCTCTTACAGTAACTTTGTCCAAGTAACTTGAGGTAGTAACCTTATTCATAATCTTATTCAATTCATATTCATATAGCTATCTTATTTTGTGGTATAAAATTTTAACAACAAGAACATAGTTTGAATGATTTCAAACTTGTTCGCAAACTAAATAGATCCTTCTAACTTGACTTTTAAAACACTTCAAGACCTGAAATATATCATAATGATATGCTAACTTAACAAGATATAACTTGGTTTTACAAAGAACACCTTAAAAACTGAATCTACGTCGTCGGAGTGCAACCGGGGGCTGTTTTGGGTTGGATAATTAAAAACCATCTTAAGCTTTGAATTGGAAGTTCATGTTCTGGAAAAATGATATTTCTTATGAATATGTTAACACATAAAAATTTCATGGTTTAACTCAAAGTGTAAGTATTTTTAGAAAAATGATCATTAAATGTTGTTTTTATGATGGAAAATGATCACTTTCATAAGTTTCACCAAAGTTTGACCTATAACCTGTGATTTCGAATACAACCTAAGGTATTTTCAGTTCATATTCTTAAAATTTGACTCGATCCAAGGAAGTGGCAAGTTGAACCAACAAAAACAGAGTTGTAATGAAGAAACTACGACTAAAACAAGATCGGGTATCCGAAGCTAGTTTAGCTACGAAAATATTTGGAGAAAAATTAAATTAATCATATATTTCTAATTAATATGATATTTCATATATATTTACTTATGATTTGATTTTATATATTTCAGGACCACCCGTAAACAACACGAGAAGATTAATCATAAGACCTCATGATTGTACGCAACACGTCATTTGACAACACGGTACTTTATGTACGCAACACGTCACTTGACAACATGGTACCATGGGTCGAGATTAATTCTGATCAATACGAATACGATGGGGTCTTTATTTATTTTATTTAAGCAACTAATTGTGGACCACTAACATCGGACTGCTAACTACGGACTAAGAAAATATTAAAAGTATTAAAAGTATGTATGTATGTATATATATATATATATATATATATATATATATATATATATATATATATATATATATATATATATATATATATATATATATATATATATATATGTAACGATTACTTAAAAAGAAAATATGTTGATATATTATATATATGGTTAGGTTCGTGATATCTATCGGAGACCAAGTCGTGATAAATACCTTCAAGGCAAAAGTGAGTATATAGTCCCACTTTTAAACTCTAAAGATTTCGGGATGAGAATACATGCATTTTATGATTTACGTTATGGACACAAGTGATTAAAAATATATATTCTACGTTGAGTTGTACCACTGGCATACTTCCCTGTAACTTGGTAACTATTATTTACATGAGGTATTGTAAACGCGAATCCTGTTGATAGATCTATCGGGCCTGACAACCCCAACCGGACTGGACGACCAGTATTCAACGGTTGCACAGTACTTCGTTTCGGTAGCTACACTTGGTACGGTGTAGTAAGATTTCATAATAAAGGGAATATGCGACGTTGATTAAATGTTAAGTATGGTTATCAAGTGCTCAACAACTTAGAATATTTTTATTAAAACGTTTATATATGAAATCTTGTGGTCTATATTTATAACGCTGCCGGCATTAAACCTATATCTCACCAACTTTATGTTGACGTTTTAAGCATGTTTATTCTCAGGTGATAACTAAAAGCTTCCGCTGCAACATGTTGAATTTAAGCAAGATCTTGAGTATGCATATTTGTGTCAAAAATAAAACTGCATATCGGAGGATTTGTAATGTAAAATATGTTGGAGGTCGTATTGTTATTATCACATGTAAAGTTTGTAAGTCTAAGATTATCGCTAAACGATAATCATTATTAAGTTGTTTAAACTTTGTATTTGTAATAAAAGCTATGGTTTGTATTGTATAAACGAATGCAGTTTTTGAAAAATGTCGCATATAGAGGTCAATACCTCGCGATGAAATCATATGTTATTTTATTCGTCCTTATGGTTAAGGTCGGGTTATGACATCCACAATTTCAAGCGGTTCCTCCACAAAATGAAGTTTGTCATCAATAGTAAGTTCCTCGAGAGGGATGACGAGTTCGGGTTCGAGAAAACACTTCTTCAAGTTCGATACATGGAAAGTAGGATGAACGGAGCTCAGTTGAGGCGGAAGATCTAAACGATAAGCAACGGTTCTAACACGCTCCAAGATTTCGAAAGGACCAATATACCGCGAATTTAGTTTTCCGCATTTCCCGAAACGGATTACACCTTTCCAAAGCGCGACTTTTAACATTACGCGGTCACCGACTTGAAATTCGAGGTTGTTGCATCTTTTGTCAGTGTAGCTCTTTTGACGACTATGGGCCGTCCGGAGCCTATCTCGGATTTGAACGATCTTCTCAGTTGTTTCATGAATGAGTTCGGGTCCGGTGATTTGTGTGTCGCCTACTTCGGCCCAACAAAGAGGTGAAAGATATTTTCGGCCATATAATGCTTCGAATGGTGCGGCGTTAATACTCGCGTGATAACTATTGTTGTAGGAGAATTCAGCGAGAGGCAAGTGCTTGTCCCAAGCTTTTCTGAAATCGATAACACAAGCTCGTAGCATGTCTTCCAAGGTTTGAATTGTGCGTTCGCTTTGTCCGTAGGTTTGTAGATGATATGCGGTGCTCATGTCTAAACGCGTTCCCAACGCTTCTTGTATAGTACGCCAAAATCTAGAAACAAAACGGCCATCTCGGTCTGAAATAATCGATAAAGGCACACCGTGACGGGCTACGATCTCTTTAATGTAAAGTTGTGCAAGTTTTTCCATGTTGTCGGTTTCCTTTATGGCTAGGAAGTGCGCGGATTTGGTAAGACGGTCAACAATAACCCAAATAGTATCATAACCGCCCACCTTCTTTGGTAGCTTGGTGATAAAATCCATCGTTATCCTTTCCCACTTCCATTGCGGGATTTCGGGTTGTTGAAGTAGTCCGGACGGTCTTTGATGTTCGGCTTTGACCTTGGAGCAAGTTAGGCATTTTCCAACATAAGTAGCGACGTCCCTTTTAATGTTCGGCCACCAATATTGTTCCTTGAGGTCGAGGTACATCTTATTGGCACCGGGGTGAATCGAATATCTTGACTTATGGGCTTCGTCTAGAATAAGGCTTCGCAAGTCCCCATAACTAGGCACCCAAATTCTTCCCGCGAAATATCGAAGTCCGGTCTCCTTAACTTCGAATCGAGAGGTGAGGACGTTCAATTGTTTGAGAGAGATGTTTTCATCCTTGAGAGCCTCGTCTTGGGCTACACGAATTTGACTATTGAGGTTGGTGTGAATGGTGATGTTTAAAGCTCAGACACGAAGAGGCACCGCTCTTTCCTTTCGACTTAAGGCATCGGCTACTACGTTTGCCTTCCCGGGATGGTAACGAAGCTCACAATCATAATCGTCTAAAGTTTCAATCCACCGGCGTTGTCTCATGTTTAGTTGTTTTTGATCGAAGATGTGTTGAAGGCTTTTGTGATCGGTGAAGATAGTACTCTTGGTTCCATAAAGATAGTGTCTCCACATTTTAAGTGCAAAGACAACGGCTCCAAGTTCGAGATCATGTGTCGTATAGTTCCGTTCATGAATTTTCAATTGTCGAGAGGCATAAGCAATGACTTTCTTTCGTTGCATCAATACACACCCAAAACCATGTTTCGAGGAATCGCAATATACCACAAAATCATCATTGCCTTCGGGAAGTGACAGGATAGGAGCGGTGGTTAGCTTTGTCTTCAAGACTTAAAACGCGGATTCTTGCTCAGTCGCCCAAATGAATTTCTTTCCTTTGTGAGTTAACGCGGTTAGAGGACGTGCAACCAAAGAGAAGTTTTCGATGAATCTACTATAGTACCCGGCGAGACCCAAGAATTGACGAATGTGAGTAGGAGTAGTAGGAGTCTCCCATTTACTAATGGCTTCGATTTTTGCGGGATCGACTTTAATACCTTGATCACTTACAACATGACCAAGAAATTGAACTTCCTTCAACCAAAATTCACACTTGGAGAATTTGGCATAGAGTCGTTCTTGTCTCAAGAGTTCGAGCACGAGTCGAAGGTGTTGTTTGTGTTCTTCTTCGCTTTTAGAATAGACTAAAATATCATCGATGAACATGATAACGAATTTGTCGAGGTATGGTTTGCACACGCGGTTAATAAGATCCATGAACACCGCCAGTGCGTTAGTGAGACCAAATGGCATTACAAGAAATTCATAACTACCATAATGAGTCCAGAAAGCGGTTTTGGAGACATCTTCCTCCTTAACCCTTAATTGATGATAACCCGAGCGGAGATCGATTTTTGAATATACACGAGATCCTTATAGTTGATCAAAGAGGTCATCGATGCGTGGAAGAGGATATCGGTTCTTAACTGTCAATTTGTTTAGTTCACGATAGTCGATACACATTTGCAGGGATCCATCTTTCTTCTTAACGAATAAAATCAGAGCGCCCCATGGTGAATAGCTAGGTTGGATAAAACCACGGTCAAGTAGTTCTTGAATTTGACTTTGCAATTCTTGCATTTCAGATGGAGCAAGTCTATACTATGCACGTGCTACGGGTGCGGCTCGCGGAATAAGATCGATTTGAAATTCAACTGGTCGATGAGGTGGAAGACCCGACAATTCGTCGGGAAAAACATCGGAAAAGTCACTAACAATTGGCACATCATCGATATGCTTCTCATCGGTCTCGACTTTCTTAACGTGGGCTAGAATCGCAAAACAACCTTTACGAAGGTATTTTTCAACTTTAAAGAACGAAACGAGGTTGAGTCCGGTGCAACTCTTATCGCCATAGACAACCAAGGGTTCACCATTCTCGATAGGAATTTGAATCGCTTTAAGATCACAAAGGATGTGAGATTTCATTTTGGTTAGCCAATCCATACCAATGATTACATCAAAGCTCCCTAGTTCTATAGATATCAAGTCAATTTCAAACTCTTTACCCATTAAGTTTAACGTTCACCCCCGATAAAAATTGTCGGCACTTAATAGTTTCCCGTTGGCCACTTCAATGGTATAAGTAGTATCTAGTGGGAGCGGTGGAGTGCTAAAAGAATGAGTCAAAGTCTTTGTTACAAAACTCTTATCGTCACCCGAATCGAATAAACAAGAGACATAAGAATCGTTGAGAAGAAACGTACCCGTGACTAGTTCATTGTCATCCCAGGCTTCCTCGGTGTTGTTGTTGAAAGCTCATCCGCGTGTATTGGGGGTTAGCTTTCTTCTTTGGGCACGCATTCCTATAATGACCCGGTTGGCCACATTCAAAACAAACACCCAGTCTTGGTGCATTTGGCCCCTTTTGAGCAACGGGAGCGGCGTTTCTACAATCGTTGGCCACATGACCACTCCTTTGACATTTGTTGTAAAATAGCTTGCCACATTCACCATAATGATGTTTGTGGCACTTGTTGCAAAATGGTTTATTCCCGACATAACCTTTCTTGTCGTCGGAGGTGAAAGACTTTTTGGTGAAGGTGTTGTTGTGGTAGTTGCTTGATGGAGTGGCTTTCCATTTTCTTTTGTTGCCACCCGATTTATCCTCGGCCTTAGGTGCCGGTACTACGATTTCATCCACCGTTTCTATCAATTTGCGGGCCATATTCAAATCTTCTTGATGATTAGTGGGTTTGGATGACATTACTCCGTGTTTGATGCTCTTTGGGAGACCATCCATGTAAAGTTCAACCCTTGAAGACTCGGGGTTCACAAGGTTTGGGCACATCATGGCTAATTCAGAAAATCGTTGATTATAAGCCTTGAGATCGTTTCCGACCACTTTTAGAGTCCTTAGCTCTTGTTCGAGCTTTCGGGTTTCTTCACGAGGGAAATATTCGATGATCATCTTTTCCCTTAAATCGACCCAAGAGAGGGCGTGGGCTTCATCGGTACCCACCGATTGTACATAGGTGTTCCACCAAGTGAGCGCGACACCGGCGAAAGTGTGAGTGGAGTACTTGACCTTGTCCTGGTTCCGACAACTGCTTATGCTAAAGACGGCTTCCGTATGCTCAAACCATCAGGTGAGCACAATCGGTCCTCCTGTTCCATCGAAAGTGTGAGGTTTGCACCCCATGAAAGCTTTATAGGAGCATCCCTCGTTTGAATTACTGGCTCCATTGTTGTTGTTGTGGTTGTTGTTATTGTTATTGTTGTTGGATGAGTGACCGGCCATGGCCGCATCTACGGCGGTGGCTATCATCTGTTGGAGAGCTTGTTCGGGTGTTTCATGACTTGGTACACGAGGAGGCATTGTTCCTTCAAAACACAAGAATATCGTTGATTAGTATTCTCAATAATACTAACCGTGATATGGAATGAGGATAAAGAGAAAATTTTCCTTGACTCGCCTTAAATTCTTTATGTCATAATGTTGGAACGTTCATATGAGTCACCGTAATATAATCCCGGAAATTATATTACCCTAATTCATATGTGCATTCGACATTATTTCACTAAGTCAAGGTGACGTGTCAATCAAATTAAACTACGTGAGATTTAGATGGAATAAAAGTTAGATATGAATAGAAGAGTTCGAGTATAAATGCACAAGTAGTCAAGTAATTCCTACTTCAAGTGTATATGCCGGTTGTAGTCTAGACTCACTAATGTACCCTATGACTCGGGGTTGACACCAATGAACTCTAAATCCCTACAACCATGGCTCTGATACCATCTGTAGCGACCCGACAAAATCGTCATTGATGGCGCCGTCTAATTAGGTCCCGTTATGTTGTCAAAAGTCTTTAAAACAACGTTTGACCAAAATATGTCACATTCATTTCAATTATAAAGATGTTTCAAAGTTTACAAAGTAGTTCAACGTCTAAACATGTTAAAACGTTTTAAGTACAATTGAAACCTATGCGACACAAATTAAGTTAAGTCAAAAGACGCCCCACGTATGCATGTATACTCGACATCCAAGCAAGTATTAAAAATAATGTGCGGAAGCATGTATCACCTAGCGTTCAAGGACCTGAGAAAACATATAGAAAACTGTCAACGAAAAACGTTGGCGAAATCATAGGTGTAATAGTAACGTTGTTTTTTAACCACAAGATTTAATATAGTTGATTATCCAAATCGTTTGTAATCCAAAAGTATGTTCGCGAGCACCCAATTATCAAGACTTAACTGTTTTGTACCCTGTTACGTAGTGTTAGAACATACACTATACTCGAAAATATATTTCATCCGCTAACGGTAGCGAACTGTCCGAATGAAGGCTTGTCAAGCCCAGTGTGATCACATAACATAAATTCACGTTTACACCCTGCAAGTGTAACTAATGATAATTGAATTGAGGCTTTTTGTTCAAACTCGCTGTGGAATGTTTGTTTTCGTACTTGTGTTCAAAGCATAAATATATGATACGTATATGTTTCTCATCCCATGATTTAAAAGCATAAAAGTTATTGAAAGATGGGACTATGATCTCACCTTGGTTGCACGAATAGTAAAATGTACTTCACAAAGTAACGTGTGCAAGAACGAATGCTAGTCTTGACCTAAACAAATAGGTTTGTATCAATATCGGTAAACAAGGTCGGTCAATGTGTTCAATTAGTCCTATGACTCATTACGACTCGATTAATATAGCATGTAAGTTAAATTGTCAAGTTTCATGCAATATACAAGTATAAAAGTACGTTAGAACGATCGCATAAGCATTTGGTTAAGTTTGAATAAAAGTCAACTTTCGTCGAGCTAAAGTCAACGGGGTCGAGTCGGGTATCCGACAAATTTCCTATGATGAGAAATCATATATAAGCATGATGGCCAAAACTCATGTTAATCGAAGTTGCGAGTAAGCGAAGAAATGAAATAAAATAAAAAAAATTTGGGACAGGGGATGTGCGCGGCGCGCATTAAAGCGTGAAACCAGGTCAGAAATAATTCCAGGGGTCAAGCATCTGCATCCTCCAAATTGCGCGGCGCGTGCAATAATGCACGGCGCGCATTACTACCTAAAAGGTGCTGTTTGATGAAATTTTGTTAAGTCTCGAACCAAACATCAAATAAACATAACTCATGAACCGAAAACATTCAAAATGCATACCATACACCGTTGGAAAGGTAATTTAACGAGGAACACAACTAAACACATTTCATCAACCAAAATCATCATTTACAATAATCAAATCCAAGTTAAAAGCTCATTAAATGGCCACCATAAATGCTTTCAAGTTCATAAATGCACTTTGATGATTCGGGAATTAAATGCACACATATAATACGCCTTTTTGTAGGTAATCATGCATACAATGCTAATAAACACTTACAATTAACCTTGCAAAGAATTCAATGCATTTAAATTCCATTTTACTTCTGTCAAACCCTAACCCAAAATCACAAAATCAATAATCATTTTAATGAAGTGTTCTTAATCAACCTACACATCAAATTGAAGCTAGTGATGCTAGTAACACATTTAATACATGCACTTTTAACATCTAACAACATTTAAGCAACCAAATCTCAAGATCAAACACACCCATTTTAAGGTTAAGCTAGTTACATCAAAATAACAAGAACAAGCATACAAATCATATATTCATGTTAGACTTGAGCCATAGACACTAATTAACACTTTTATAAGTTAAAAACATCAAGAACAAAGAATCTAGTGATTTTAGAAAGTTACCCAAACTTGATAAAATCGGTATAGAATTGAAGAGGAAGATGCAAGGATTCCAAATATATAATTTGTTTTGATGTTTGATTGCTAGATTGAGAATGGATGATGAATCTTTGATTTGGAGTTTTAAGAGAAAAGATGAAAGTATTAAGAAAAAAGAAAAAGGAAATGGATAATGAATGGAGGAGATGGATGTTGACTCTTTGACCTAGTCATGAGTTTGGTCAAATGACAACATTGGTCCCTCAAGTTTGAAGCGGGTGCGTGTATTAACCAAACGAATTACCTAAACGAAATATTTTAAAACGCGTATTAATGGAAGATGTTATAATTTATAACGGACTTTAAATAAATAAACGGAAAGTAAACGGAAAAAGGCAGGATGTTACACAGAGTCTCATAGATCCATCCTTCTTCTTTACAAACAGTACTGGAGCTCCCCATGGCGACGAGCTCGATCGAATGAATCCTTTATCTAAAAGCTCTTGCAGTTGACTAGATAACTCTTGCAATTCGGGTGGTGCAAGTCTATACGGTGCACGCGCCACTGGCGCCGCTCCAGGAACTAAATCAATCTGTAACTCTACATCTCTAGGCGGAGGTAATCCGGGTAACTCATCGGGAAAAACATTAGGAAATTCTCAAACAATGGGCATATCTTCGAGTTTCTTGCCTTCAGATTCAGTTTTGCTTACATGAACCAGCATTGCAAGACAGCCCATTCTCATGTGTTTCTGCACCTTCAAACAGTTAATGAAATGTAACGACGTATTGCTTCTCTCTCCATACACCATTAAAGGTTCACCTTCAGTAACAGGAATGCAAATTGCTTTCTGATGACAAACAATGTCGGCTCTATTCTCGGCTAACCAATCCATTCCAACCACAAGGTCGAAACTTTCTAGTTTAATCGGTATCACATCTATCTTAAACGACATTCCAGCCAAAGTCAAAGTACAATCACGGTAAACCTTATCAGCACTCATTAGATTACCATTTCCTAGCTCTATAGAATATAAGTTTTCTAATGACGATACAGCATTCTTAAGATTATGGCAAAAATCTCTAGACACAAAGCTTCTATCAGCTCCGGAATCGAAAAGTACATAAACATGTTGATTATCGAGAATAAACGTCAACGTGACTAGCTTAGGATTATCACGAGCTTCACTGGAGTTAATGTTGAAAGCTATTCCTCTTGCAGGTTCATTAGTCTTACTAGCAGTTGGGCAATCCTTCCGGAAATGATCTTCCTTTCCGCACCCATAACACATATTTGTACTAGTTTTACACTCGGCAGCCAAATGTACATTCCTCTTGCACTTATCACACCTTCTCAAACAATCCCCCGGATGATGCCTATTACACTTAGCACACAACGGGAACTTTTCCTTATAACCAGAATTAGCATTTGGGGTTGCAGCATTACTCTTAGCAGTATCTTGTTTCTTAAAGGGCTGCTGACTATAATTCTTCCCTGAGTTATTGTTATTGTTCCATTTCCACTTATTATCATGAGTTTTAGTCTCAATTGAGGCAGGAGTCTTTCCTCGCTGTTCAACTTGATCGATTAGCTCATTAGCCATCTTGACAGCTTCTTGTATAGTTCTCGGCTTCGAAGTAGTCACACCACTTTGAATCTTCTCGGTCAAATCGTTCGCATAAAGAGTGATCTTGCGGCGTTCAGGAGTAACCTTATGTGGACACATGAGAGCCAACTCAAAGAATCTCTTGTTGTAGCTAGTCAAATCAGTAGCCACTAGCTTCAGGTTTTGGAGTTCTCGCTCCATCTTAGCAGTTTCGGTGTAGGGACAATACTCTTCGATCATCCGTCGTTTCAAATCCTCCCATGGAGTCTCAAAAGCCTGATCCATACCTACGGAATTTGCATAAGTATTCCACCATGTCAAGGCGCCATCTGATAACTTAGAAGTTGCAAAATTCGTTCTATCCGCATCTCTATAACCACTGATACGGAAGACTGACTCGAGCTTCTCAAACCAACGAGTCAAACCAACTGGACCTTCGGTGCCATTAAATGAGCTTGGTTCACAACTCGAGAAAGTCTTGTACGTACACCCTGCTTGTCCATTGTTCTGAGTATTGGTCGTATCCTAGTTTCGCTGATTCGTAGCGTTCACATTGTTGCTATTGGTTCCATTACGGAGTTCTGCCACGGCCTCGGTCAATCCTTCGGTAATCCACCAACGAACATCAGCTTGGGAAACTTGCTTGGGCGCCATTATCTTTCTGGTCAAGATAATACATTCGGTTAGTGTCAATGAAATCGATATATAAAATATACTAGCAACGGAATGATGCATAGTAACTATTATTAAATCATAGTGATTCTAGTAGCACTAGTGATATGTAGTAGCGATACATAGCGTTTAGTAGTAGCACTAATATGAACAATGTACACTAGTAACATTATCACTAATTAGCAATAGTAGTAGCAACACTAAGTATAAATCGTCATTAATAAACCAATACTTAAAGAAACAAACTTCTTTTTCAATTATCATGCATAACCAACGAAAGTAACATATTCCTCATGTCATAAGTAAAACCACATAAGTAAAGCCACATCTAACAATGTATGTGCGAACATCATATAATAAACAATAAAAATCAAATAATGTTTAATAGCGTGGAACAAATCTAGTCGAGCGATCTCTGTTTGCGTTTCTGGAGTTCCTTCAACAAGTACTCGACCATTTTCTTCAAATTTTCGACTCGCAATGTGAGGTCACTAGGGTTGTTGTCATTAGCAGCAGCAGTAGGGGTACTAGGTTTAGAAGTAGATGTAGAAGCGTCATAGGGATGAAAACGGTGACACATCTCAAGTGACTGGTTATCATAGCGAAAACTCTTATAAAATGGGTTATTACGCTGAGCAGGTCCTTTCGGTATCCTACGGTGGCCTCTCGGTCCTTAGGGGTTAACATAATCGGGTTTGACAAAAGGTGACTGGGGTGAATCGGGTACATCAGGTTCGGATTCGGATTCTGGTTCCGATTCTTTCTCGGAATCCTCTACCGGTTCCTTTCCTTTAGGCTCATTCTCATGTTCGGTTTCCATCTCGGGTTCCGATTCGGCATCTTCCACAAACTCGAGTATCGTGATTCTTTGCGCTTGCACGGTTTCCTCGAATTCTGTGTCAGAGTCAATAAGAATGATAGGATTAGAAGAAGTCATCTAGCACTCAAAGAAAAACACAAAGTTAGTCATTTAGTAATCATGCCATAATAGATATCAAGTAACATAGTAATTTATTTAACTAGGGTTCATGTAACTTAACAAGTCTAAGGTTACAGTCTAGACGCACTAGTTGTCCTAACGTTCGACTCTCTAATGCAGCCTAGTCCTAGGTAACCGATCTGCTCTGATACCAAATGTAATACCCCGTCAGAATCCACTAACGGAATATCAAGTCCTGGTCCCACAGTTTAGCGGTCACGCCCTCTATATGAGACGTTTCCGAAAAGTATTCGCATTAATCATTAAAACAAAGTCATTTAATAAAGAAAATGTAACTGGAAACATTTGATGTCAATGACTAATGTATATGAACCCAAACATCTTAAAAGAAAAACTGTTTAAATGCGAATATTTGTTCTTGAAATGAAAATGATAAAACATGCTGGACGCCGTCCAGTTCTAGCAGCAAACAACATATAACTTCAATTAAAGCGGAAGCACTAGCTCTATGTACCTGAGATGAAACATGCAAAACGTCAATGAAAAACGTTGAGTGAATCTACATGTTTAGTAAATCATTTCTTAAGTTAGGCCACAAGATTTTTCTTAGAAAACATCGTAGGAAAAGTATACATTATCATCAGCACTTGATTATAAAGCTTTAACCTTTGCGTGAGCCGAGCACAAGTCTTTAGTTTACCCTATACTGGCGATACACCGATCAAGTGTACGTGTTACAACTACATAAGCAAATGTTTAACATTGCGGTGAGGTTTGTCAAACCTAACGGTACCGTCCCTATAAGTCGGGCTTACAAAATAATTAATATAATCAAGCTAAGGGATTTTTGATCTGAACTCATATGTATATTCTTAGTAAGTTACTTGTGCCAAACACTTAAAACATTTGTAAAAAGCATGCATCTCATCCCTGTAAAACATAGTAGGGACTGTAGACTCACCTTAGCAAAAGCACTCGTAAAGATCTTAGCAAATCGTACTGTTGTCGAAACTCTCGACTGAACAACACAACCTAATCAAGTAAATCATCTTAAGTATACACTAATAGGTCATACTTCATCAACCCATAGTGTACGCAAAGTCCTAGTGCTCAGACTGACTCAACGAACAAGTAAAAGTCAACTAATCCAAGCAAGTCAACAAAAGTCAACCCAAGTCAAACCAAAAGTCAACTCGGTCAAAGTGGTCAACTAAAGTCAAACATCTCAGTAGGTCATGCAAACATGGTCAACAAGTCAAACCTAGGTCATATAACATGTTATAGCTCGTAGTTTAGCAAATCGCATTTTCCACACCTTGTAGCATACTTTAGAAATTCGTATGTCGTAAAGAGATCCTACTATAGCACATAGCACATAAATCATATAATTATGATCAACTCCAGATCATAACTAGACTTAAAAGCGATTCCAAAAAGTCTGGTCAAAGCCTCATACGATAATTAAAAGTCAGAAGTCAGAAGGGATTAAGTATGAGTTCATTACAGAAATTTCTGCTCGCGCGTCAGTTTTAAAACATTTTTCAAATAAAATAGAAAATAGATTTTGACGAACGGCAAATTGATGTCATCTCAAAATATCTCAGAGTTTAAGTGATAAAATAATCAGAAGCATTGCTTTAGCCAATTCGTACAGATTTGCAAAATATTACAGACTCATCAGTTTTTGACCATCAATCGGAAATATCATTTAGACGAGCATATATCTCATGGCAAATCACATTCTCGCAAGTTCGCATACAAATGAACATGTCAAGTAATATATAAACTAATATATTCCAGAAGATCAAAGTCTAAATCAATTCCTAGTTCATTCTAGAAATTTTTATGTGAACTTAAAAACTGATTCAGCATACTTTACAAATCAAATCTTCGTTTTATCATATTGGGAGCATTACATAACCTTTCGACGCAAATCTTTAGTCCAAATTGCATAACTTTTCACAAGGAATACAATAGTACACCTTATATAAGCTAAAACACAAAGCATGTAACTCAGAAAATTCGGATATCATGCAAACCCTAACGAAAACTTCGATTAAGCATATCTTGAGCATACGATAACGAAATCACGCAAAATCGGAGTCTAAAATTAATAACTTTTAGATATCTTTCTAATTAAACATATTACAAAGTCAGATCTCATGTCAATTAAATCAGATCATCAATAAACAAATTCTTTTTTCGAACAAACAACGTTAATTACGCAATCAATCAACAATTAACAACATCAATCACCATTAATTGAGCACTAGACCTGATTACACTATGTAATTGAACAAAAAACTGAATTAATGAAATTAGGGTTACTAGCTATACCTCAAACGATCAATTAAACGACAATACTAGACGTAGAACGATGCGTAGAACAACTTTGATGCACAAGGTTTCTTCCAATTTTTGATTTTTGATGGTGTTCTTGGGTGGTGGTGGTCGACGACACAAAGAGAGGGGGAGAGGGAAAACAAATCGGCCAAGAAAAAAGAAAATAAGGGTTTGTGGGTTTCCCTAGCTTTAAATTCTTTGGATTAGGCCCTAATTCACACTAACTAGTGACCCACTACACAAACTAAGTCCATTAAAGGGGTGGTGATGGTGGGTCCGGCCGATGGGGCCCTATAGGGGAGTCCTGGGCTCGTTTTGCTAATTTACTTGAATGCGCGTGGTCCGTTTCGTTGCCGTTAATCGTACCAGGTCTCCGGAACATTAACTAATCGTTGAAACGCAATCACCGAGTTTAATTCATTAAGTAAATAATAAATTAAAAATAATCTTCTTAAAGTCAATAATTATCGTAAATAATTATTGTGTCGTTTTTCTGAGTTCCGTAAACTGAAAAGCTTTCTAGACGATAAACTTAATCGTAACGTTTCTAGTTATTTCGCTAACCGAAATAAGTTCGTAAATTAATGTAACATATTAATTCAAACATTCCTCTAATAAGTATGTATTTAATTCTATTAAACACACAAATCTAAGTAATCACCGTTAAATACTTAACGGACAATTAACGATAGTAAATGGAAAAAGTCGGGTTGTTACAGATGACCAAGTAACCGCCGTACCGGGAACGAAGGTATTCAATACAATACCGCATGCCGCATACCGCATATAAAGTATGCTCATACGCACGCTAGCGATTGCCCGCACACGTATAGTATGCGCATGCGGGTTGCGGTATCATTAGAATAGAAGATAACTACCTTAGAATAGAAGATAAGTCGTTTCTTTAACTACGAGTCATGAAAAAAAATTCTCCACTCTCACCGGAAGAGAAAGTCATCACTCTTTACTCCAGAGTAGAGAGTTTGCTTTCATGAACACCAGGGCCGGTCCCGAGAATTTGAGTGTCCTGGACGAAATGAAAAAAGGGCCTTTAGACCCTAATGAATAATATAAGCTAATTAAAAAAAAACGACAAATATATCAATCGTTAAAGATGTCTTAAAGATTATTAATGTTACTTTATTCAATAAATGAAACACACTAACTATACACATACAATATAATTTATTGATCTTCAATGCTCTGTCATAGCCTCTCTTTATCTGTTGTCCACTTGATAAGTGATAAGTAATGTGTTTTATCCCACATTGGTGAGGAATCAAACAAGAATACACTATAAATTAATAACTTGGGCCATAATAAATAAGCAACAAAAACTATATCTATTCATTTGGGCTTAACTTATCTACATTTTTAAAAGTCTTGAACAGTTGGGCTTGGTAATTTTTGTGATCAATAAATAATATTGAGCCCCTAAAATTATTGGGCCCGGGGCAAATGTACACCTTGTACCCTCCGGGCCGGCCCTAATGAACACCTCCGGCCGAAAATTAAATATTAATAAATTTTTTTTTTCAAATTAAAAAGATGTCATTAAGTGTCACTAAAATGTTTAGAAACATTTTTCAAATAATAACATGTGTAAAATTTGGTCGTCGTCATCCAACTTCCGATCAGCTTTATGAATTTACTGTTACGTCGTCATCAAAGTTCTCTCTCACATATCGTTCCCCAACTCACCATCGATCACAAAATCAAATCTCTCTGCAAAAACAACCAACTTTCCGATGCCATACATCTCCTCAACTCAATTCATTCCCAAAAACACAATCTCACCAAAAAACCATTTTTGTACGCCACTCTCTTACAAACTTGCACGAGCTCACATTCCTTCAATCATGGTCTCCAATTACACTCTCACGTCATAAAAACCGGACTCGAAACCGACCGTTTCGTTGGCAACAGTTTGCTCGCTCTTTACTTTAAACTATGCACTGATTTCGTCCAAACTGAACGTGTTTTCAATGGACTTTATTATAAAGACGTTGTTTCTTGGACGTCTATGATATCAGGTTTTATTCATGTTGGAAAACCTCGGTGTTCGGTTAATTTATGTAAAACAATGCTGGGAATTGGTGTTGAACCGAATGTGTTTACATTGTCTTCGGTTATAAAAGCGTGTGCTGTGATTGGTGATGTTAATCTTGGTTGAGTGTTTCATGCGATTGTGTGTGGACGTGGGTTCGATACCAATCACGTGTTTGAGAGCTCGTTGATTGATATGTATGGGAGAAATTATGCTTCTTATGATGCACGGAAGGTGTTTGATGAAATGCTTGAACCAGATTCGATATGTTGGACTTCAGTTATTTCTGCTTTTACGAGAAATGATCTGTTCGAACAAGCATTGGGATTTTTTCTCTTAATGTTGAGGAAGTATCGAATGTCGCCAGACGGGTTTACTTTTGGAACTGTATTAACTGCTTGTGGTAACTTAGGAAGGTTAAAACAAGGGAAAGAAGTTCATTGTAAAGTCGTTACGTCTGGAATTCGTGATAATGTGGTTGTTGACAGCAGCTTAGTTGACATGTATGGTAAATGCGGTTCATTAGATGAATCTCATAAGGTTTTTGATCGAATGAGTAAAAGAAATTCGGTTAATTGGTGTGCGTTGCTTAATGGTTACTGCCAAAAGGGTGATTTCGATACCGTTATTGAGATCTTTAGAACAATTGATAAGGTTGATTTATATAGTTTTGGAACTATAATTCACGCTTGTGCGTGTTTAGGAGTTGTGCGAGGTTGGTTACTGCTAAAGAGGGCTGTAGCCCTCCCACTAATTATAAGCGTAATTTCTATATGTTTCAAGGGTAATGTTTTGTTGATTAATATTTCTATAACCTATTCTAGCCAGGCGTAAAAGTCAAAAATTTTAGTCACTCATCTAAATCAAATTTTGACCCCCACCTCACATATGCCCTCGATCTAATCACTCGAGTATATTATTTAATTGGTTATATTCAACAATGAAAAACGAAAAGAAAAAAGAAAAAAAAAAAAAAACATTGACTTCTATGTAACATTTTTTATGAAATGATATTGCTAAAATAATATATTAGATTATTTATTTCTACTAATGTAATTATGTTTGTTCAATACTTTAATACACGTTGTTTGGTAATTTATTATACAGTATATACATGTTGAAAGGTTTGATGTTTATATTTATAAGCATGTAACGATATTATAGTTTTTTTATAAGCATGTAAGGATATTATAATTTTTTTTATATTTGCCCTCCTAAAATATATCTTCAAGTTCCGCCAAAAGAGGTTCATTGCCAGTATTTACGAAAGCATGCACATCAATGCGTAATTATAGAATCAGCTTTGGTTGATCTGTATGCAAAATGTGGTTATATAGATTATGCGTATCGAATTTTTAATGATATGCAGGTCAGATATTTGATAACATGGAATTCAATAATTGGCGGGTTTGCTCAGAATGGGCGAGGTTTAGATGCGATTAAGATGTTTAACGATATGATCGATGAGGGAGTTGAGCCCGACAGTATTAGTTTCATTGGTGTACTTAATGCTTGTAGTCATTCGGGTTTAGTAGACGATTATTAGGCTTATGAAAGAAAGGGGAGTTAATAAAACACTAGGGAAAAGCTGGATTGATATTGATGGAATCCAAGAATTATATTCAATGACTAGGAAAAGTCAGAAACGGTCTCGGGATATTTCGTTTAGGTCATGTATCTGAGTAAAAAAAATATTCCCCTCCGCAGGCTGAACACACAAAACTTTGTCTGATTTTTAAGATAAGTGATGAAGTGTAATTAGTGCATGTTTGATAGAAACCCCAATAACCACAACAGATTATGAAATAAAGCAGCAAATTGTGAAGAACAAGTTAATAATGAAATAATAATATGAAGAACAGAGGATGATAAATGGATGAAATGTTTATTAAGTGAAGAAGAAATACAAGAGGGTTCAGTGATGCACAAGAGGGTTCAGTGGCACTGGCAGGCAATCTTCAAGTGTTATTTATTTATTTGATATAACTTGAATTTATTAAAACATGAGCTGGTAAATACTTCAATTTGCTGCTGATATTGTTGATTTCATCCAGACACAAAGCGAATCGTCACCTGCGTTGATTGGACACCTGTTAAGAGGGCTCATTGTCCAGTACTACATTGCTGATCTTGATAAAGATTCAAGTGGAAGTAAGTTATTAGAATTGATTTGATAATGTTTTCAAAGCATCTTGATAACTCTTTATGTATTAGTTGCAAGTTTGATAATAAAAGAGTTAGCAATTTAGATAACCTTCATTGATTTAGAACCTAAAAGGCTGTAGTTTTATATGGTTGTAACTCAAGTTGAAAAAAATTAGGTTATCTAACTCATATTTTGGTATGCTACTTATATGGTTTTTAAGTATGTAAATGGGTCAAGTGGGTTAAGTTAGTCAATACAACAACAAGGTTCGTATAAGTTATAGATTATAACAGCATCCCCATAGCTGATTAGTTGGGTCAAATATCCAATTCATCCCCATACATGAATGGTCGTGTTGTTTTTGCAATCATCCATGTTTGACTAACTATGTTTGTTACCTTTATAGTATCTGATTTCTGAATGCTACTCAAAATTCACTAAAATAGAAGTCTTTAAACATTACGTTTAATAAAAATATATATTGTTTGGATTATCCTCATCTAATGTCACATGTTGAACAAGAACGGGCTAATTTACTTCATGGCGTCTCGTTTGTATCGTTTTTTTTTTTTTTTTTTTTTTACTTTCTGGCCGGAGGTCCCTGGAAGCAATCTCTCTATCTGACGAATATAGAGAGAAAGGAATTTCTCTACTCTTGGGAGTGTTACACTCGGGGTGGAGAAATGATCGCTCTTTATTCTAGGATAGAGGAAGGATTGTCTACGATCAACCTCCCCCATACCCCACATTAGTGGGATTGGGTATTGTTGTTGTTGTTGTTATTGTTACTTCAAAAAGAACTTCAAGAATTCTGTTAATATCAGTTTTTATTAAACATCTATTGTCCAAGTATGCTGTATTCATGACCATATGATATTTGTGTGTTGAATTAATGTAACACATACTATGTTGTATTGTCATGTATAACCTGTGTTGTGTTATGTTGCTCTTGACTATAAAGTCAAACTGTGTACAGATACAAATGCTTCAAATGATAATTCGGCCTTGGAACCAAAAAGGGCCTTCCAATTAAGCTGGATAATCCGGCTTCTTCGGTTGTTTACTTTGTTGTTTGTTCTATCTTGATGTTAGGATGTTAGTTTGTGTATGCCTTTATTTTTACAGTCCCTTTGTTGTATTGTTTTGTTGCGTTTAGTTATGCCTTTTTGGTTTAAGTTTCTGTTTCCAATGTGCCCGGTTAGAGTTAGTTAGGTCTAGTTGTTGTTTTTGGACTAGCATGTTTACTTTTAGTGAGCCGTTTTGTTTGGATTTTTTAATGTATCGATTTTGAAGTTCTTTCATTTTTTTGACGAAATTATTTTACTTTTAACCGTGATCGTTATTTTAGTAAAAAAAAGAAAATGGTTCAAATGAAATGTGGCTGCTTCTGGTTGGTTTACTATTAAAAGATGACGGTTTCAAACGTGAGAGATTTTATTCCAGCTATGTATAGCATGAATGTAAGTACATGAATACTTTGACTTGATATGTATTTCTAGCATCATTCATAGATTCATTATAATAAAACAAAGATTATGGCTCCTACGAATTCATGTTTCGGGTTAATTACGTCAATATGAAAATTTTGTTAACCTCTTTGTGGAGTTGTAACTAGTTCAAAATGACATAGTGTAAAGTGCTTGGTTACACTTAACACAACATTTAACCCAATCTACCTGCTTCTTTCATACCTGATCTGTTCGATTTTACCATTTTCACGCATTTCAGTTGATTTTTACTTGATCATCCTAGTTCACATAATCCGGTCAGGATTGTCATGTCTACTAGAGACATTTAATGTCTGATTACCAGCCTTACAACAATAACCATAACCAAGTTTAATCAAACAATGTTATGACTTGTGATTAAAAAAACCACTTTCTTTCAAAATTTAACAAATAGCATATACATGACTCAGTAGACATGTTTCTATCACCTGCACTCATGCAGTAGTAGTCTAATTCTATCACATATACACACATGTAACTAACTGTAAATTTGATTACATCCAGATACATTTACAGAGTATAACCTGATTCATCATCATCGTCTTCAGTATCATTCAAGGCCAGTATTCAATCTATATACAAGCCTATAACAGTGTACACTGTAGTTTATACGAATAAACTTTCAGACGTTTCTTCTACCTCGTCTTCATTCTCAGATTCCGTCAAAGATTCTGTATTAAAAACCAAGTTCATCTCTTGATTAACAAGTTCTGCAAGATCATGCCTATTCATAACTTTATAACCATCTATAACTGCTTTAAACAACGACTCGTTCGGATCAAGTTCTCCAGATTTTAACTTACTATATACCCGTTTTACCCCTTCCGACATACCAGCTTTCGCATAACAACCAACCAAATATATATAAGTAACAACATCTGCTTCCAAACCTTCATCTTGCATCCTCAAAAACATCTTAAACGCATCGTCGATTCTCCCTAAACTCCCATACACATATATCGCAACATTATATACAAAACGATCCAAACCCGTCTCAAATTTCACAACTTTTTCAAAAAATTCTAACGCATACGTATGCATACCTAATACCGAAAACACAACCGTTATCACCGATTGACTTGCATACGGTTTACCGTCCCGGTACGCAATCTCGAGCTGTTCCACTCCTTCGGTTTGAATCCCGCCTTTTCTCAACACGGTGAATAACACTTTGAAAGTTCCGTTCGTGGGGACCACCTTTTGCGTTACAATCATGTCATGCAACATTTCACCACATTTGACTAATTGACCGCTCGTCGCATAACAAGCCATCACTTTGTTAAAAGACGAGCAATCGATTAATAACCCACAATTTTTCATCTCTTTAGCAACTTCTATAGCTTCATCTAACATGCCCATGTTTTTATAAACATACATCATCGTTGCAAACGAAACTGAATCCGCTTGACGGTTTTTTCGTAAATAATCAAATATCGTTTTGGCTTCTGATACCATGCCTAAATCTGCATAAAGACTAAGCATACTGTTTGATGCTACAACATCGGGACCGTTTGGTAACTGTTTCATCTTTTGATAGATCATTCGTGCACCATCGATTACACCACTTTTACTATACGCCTTAATTAAAGTAGTTAATACAACTTGATTAGCAGGTAATCCCGATTCTTGCATAATCCCGAAATACCTTAACGCTTCATCAAGTTCACTACTTTCTGCAAATCCGTTTATTAACGAACCGTAAACAACTTCGTTAGGTTTAACTCCCGATTTCATCATTTCTTGATAAATCTCGTCAGCTTCCGTTAGCATTCGTAAACGCGCATAACTTGCAATAACGCTAGAAAACGTTAAACACGAGGGTTTAAAACCCACTTCAATCATTTCACCTAAAAGATGTCGAGCGTCATCAACCAAATCGCCCCCTGAAAACATCTGAATCAACGAATTGTACGTGCATTCGTCTGGCCAAATCCCTTGACTTTTCATACCTTTAAACAGCGAAAACGCTTTATTGTAAAATTTTGCTATGCCATACGCTTTGATCATCACGTTATATTCCACAATATCTTTTTCTCGTTCGCAACCAAAAACGTACTCGGCTTCAGCCCAAAGTCCCTTTTGAGCGTACGCATCAATAACAGCTGCATACGTTTTTGACGACAATTGACCATTCTTTCGACATTTTTCAAACAGCAAATTCGCAAGCTCGGTTAACCCTTTGTCTAAATACATTTTAACGACTAACGGAACAGACTGTCTATCAATATATAAACCTGATTCGTCAATTTCCCTAATCACATTTTCAACTTCACGAACCATTTTCCTCTCGCTCAAAATTTGAAGAACAGCTCTGTAAGTAACAACATCGGGAAACAAACCAACCTCTCGTATCATCTTATAACAACGTAACGCTTCATCTATGTTGCCTGCGTCAGCATATAACGACAAAAAAATGTTGTACGTTTTAGTATCTGGACGTATTCCCCTTTCTTCCATTTCACTCAACAAAGTTTCGGCTTCTGATAAATTCCCATTACTCCCGCACGTAAATATCATCGTATTAAATGTAATCGTATCCATTGCAATTCCCGATTTCAGCATCTCATTAAAAACATCACCCGCTTCTTTCAATCGACCAGCTTTTGCATACAAATCAATCAAAGTATTGTAAGTAGCCGTTAATCGAGGCTTTTGAGTACCGTTTTCCACCTCAAATTGAACCATACTTTTTGTATGATCTCGTCCTCCGGTTCTAAAAAGCTCGGTCAACAAAAAACGGGTCAAACTAACCGGGTCCGAACCCGAATCTGAATCCGCCATAGAATCCAGATCCAAATCATCCAAATCAACTTTCCCCACACACCAATCTTTATAAAACCAATCAGCACGATCATACTCACCTCCATCTTTCAAAACTCGAACAACCGTATTCATTGTAACTTCATCGGGAAAAATAGCCCTAATTTTCATATGCTTAATCCATAAAAGGGCTTCTTTTACAAACCCTGCTTTTCCGTACACATCAACAAGCATTCCATACGTATTATTAGTCGGTAAAATGCCGTTTTTTGCCATATCAATCCAACACCGTCTTAATTCATCCCACTTTCTTGAACGACCAAGCACTCGAAGAACGACGTTATAGTGAATCACATTAGGCAAATAATCGGGTTGCGATTTCATCCAATCGAAAACTCTAACAACCTTTTCCCAATTTCTCTGTTCTTTAAGAATCACAGTCTGTTCTTTAGGATTCAGCTTCCCATAATATAAATCTAGGGTTTTATCGACATCATCTTCCGAATCCAAAGACTTCAAAATTGAAGGCAGTATACCCCCAAATTTCTTCTTATTACTTGTATTGTTACTATTATAATTATAAGTATAATTGCTTACGCTATTTCTAATAGTACTAATTCTAGTGGGTACAAGATACTTCTTTTGTGAATTAGCTTGAAGTTTGAAGTTAAACCCTAGATAAACCCTAGTATGAATTTTATCAGGGTTTACGTAAAACCCTTGAACAGAAATCAAATTAAAAGAAGAAGGATGAAGAGTTTGAAGCTTACATGGTGAATAAACTGCTTGGGGGTTGTTCATAGATTCACGGCTTATATCTCTATGACTGTAAATTTTAAGCATTATTATGGCGGCTTTTTTTCCACTGCAGGTTACAACACAGTTGGTTCTAATAAACAAGCATTTTGTTCCTCTCATTATTTTTTGTTTTTATTTAAAATAGTTGCTTTAAGACCCCTTAACTTATTCCAATTTTATAATTACATCTCTTAACTTTTTTTTTTCTTTATTTCTTTTGAAAAGCAAGTAAGATGTATATATTTATAATGAAGTAGGGTACAAACAAAGACATCGGCCATACAAGGATAAGGCCGAGCCAAAAAAATTCACGATCTACAACTTAGGATGCAAAGGATGCATCCCACCCGACGTTATACATTAACAATCTAAATAAACATATGGATTTACAAGTCAATTGAGTCAATTGATGTTTTTTTCTTTGAGTATCTAACTTTTTCTTTTTTAAGTTAGATACTATAGAAAAATATACCTAATCTAATGAGAAATATAAATAAATATATAAATTTATTTAAAAATTTTCTATAAAGAACAAAATTAATGACCTAATGACACAAGATGAATCGTTCTCAAATTGATTAACTATGAGTGACATTAGGATATACTTTTATATCTTTTATTATGAACATGATATAAAAAAATTGTTTGGTTGGAAAAAGTAATGGTGTTAACTGTGAACAGAATATATATCTCGAGGTCGGCAAATATCATGAATACATATGTTGCCAGTTGGTTAGAAGTGTTGATATAAGCTTTTGATAAATCTATCAATTGATTAGTTGTACTGTACAACGTGTTAATGCATTTATGTGTAGTAGTTCACTTATTTAACAATTAAAATTTTAAGTCATACAAAAATACATGATTAGTCTACCGCTTGTTCTTTGTTGCACATTACCACTTGTGCAGTTTACTGTATGGATCATTTTCTCGAATACAAACTGCTGGAGTTTATATAGATTATATTAACATTATAATTACATTCAATCATAAGAATATTTTGTGCGAATTGTTAGACCAATGTGGTTCAATCTTCAGAGAACAGAATGAAAGTAGTATAAACGTGTACATTTGCGTTAAACGGATCCACTAGAAGTTTCTAAACAGCTGTTGTATTTAATCTATTGTTAAGACTGTCGTAAATGCTATAACGCTTTGCCATCACGATAACGCTGACATCATAGTTGATTTTGTAGCTTCACGTTTCATCGTTGCAGCTTTTCCACTACCACGGAAATACAAATAAACTTGCTGCAAATCCCAAAACAAACAATTACTACATTTTTACATATGACAACAAAATTAAAGATGAAAAAATAACTTCACCAAAAACACACATTAATGTGTGCATTCAAACCTGAATGACCCATATGCTGATTGCTGTCTCTATAGCAAAAAGTGCAAATCCAATGAAGTACAAGCCCTGCGGGACAAAAACATGCCTATTTTAGCATCTACATAAAATGTTAAACATATTGTTTGATGAATTTTACCACACTTTGAACCATTATAAAAATAATGAATTCTGATACACTTACCCCAAGTGCAGCATTCCAACCGAGATAATCAAAAGCAGGCATAAATCCCCTGTAATTAGAACCATAAATAAAAACTTAGTATCATTCATTTCCACATAACTTATCATTCAACATTATACAAATTAAAAAAAAATAAAAGCTTACGCGAGAGATCTCCCTTTGATAAATATTGGAGGAGCAAGTGTAGCTAAAATACAGAAGATGATGTGACACTACAAAACAGGATTAATAGTCATCTTTAAAAAAAAAAAAAAAAAAAAAAAAAAAAAAAACCATGACAAAACAGTATTAACATATAAAACTTCAACCGTCCCTAAAAGTGACTAAGTAATGTTACAGTGATATTATCACTGTAACAAGTAATAGGACTACTTACAATGTAAGTCAAGAAAAAGAAAGTAAACTTTATAGCGCTATCGGTCCTGTTAAAAAAAATAATAATAACAAAAAAAAAGAATATTAAAGAGTAGTTCTAAAATTTGTGTTTTCTTAACAAGCTTGTAGTTATACCTCATGGCTCGATATAAAGGACGATACCACAAAAGGTACGATCCGGGTACTCCTGTTATAATGTATATTACAGCAAGTAACCATATCGAAGCACCTGTATATGAGTAGTTTAAGTTAAACCAATTAAATACTGACAAAAGAAACCGAAATTATTAGTCAAAAGGTTTGAATTAACATACTTTCCCCTTGAAACCAGGCCGCAGTCACAGCTATAAAATTCCACATAAGGCACAATATAAGGCCTGCAATCATGATTGTTCAAACTTTCAGATTCCAGCACGCATTTGAAAAATCAACGATGATACTTAAAGATAGAGAAGGTCATATTTACGTACCCAACCAGGACCCAAACGCGACATATTGTATCTTTTGTAGATGAATAGGGATTTCGGTTGCAATGTCATGATGAATTACAGGGTAAAAAGGTGGCCAATTTTTCACTTCTACAACAACTCCAGCTGCAATAAGACATTTTTAAGATGTAAGAAACTTTATTTTATTGAGTATCGGCATCAGATTAAAGAGATAAAGAAGATAGTTGAATTACAGCGTGCGATTGCCTCCTCCCTTTTTTGTAATTCCTGCACAAAAGTAGCGTTACGTAAGAAAAAAAGCACAACAAGCACTTCAAGTGCAACGAATACTTAACATTGTTTGTCAGGATTATCACATTGTAATAATCGTATGTGATACTGAAGGGGTTCCCGCCCCACCCGTGAAAAAGAATTTAGTGTAATATTTTTAAATTTTAGAGGTAAAAGTTTTTTTTTTTTTTTTTTTTTTTCAAATATTATTCGCCCCCAACTTATTATTTTCGCCCTTCATATTACGATCTTCAAGTTCAGCCACTATACGTCTACACCTAAGATAAATGGCTGCTACTCTTTCACCAATAGTGGCACCATGCTACTAGTCATTTAGACTAGTTAGTGTAATATGAGAGTTTAAGCTTCAAAATAATACTGAATCCGTGGTTTTTATTAACGATGTTCAATATACCATACTAGTATATTGTTCATGTGTTTTAATTTTTATTTTAGTATATTGTTCATATGTTTTAAGTTTTATATTATGACAGGACAAGACACACTATTTATATAGACACAGTATTATAGGCATGTTATTTTTTGTCACCGGTGATTAAAAATTTTGGCTTCGCCAATGCCAAATTTCACATTCCTAACATAACTGTTAATGAAAATGCACCTCTTCCCTCCTTTTCAAATCAGCCTCTTTAGCTTGGAGTTCTTTTTCCTTGGCTTTCAAATCCTAAATGCATGATAAAATTATATACATAAATGTACACATTCTAGGACATCTATATATGGCAAATATATCGGCATAAACGATCTAAATGATCTGAAATCCAAGTTGTATGTACGTACCATGGTGTTATCAGAAGGAACACTAATAGTTGTACCGCCACGTTCATATTCAACACGTTCTTGTGGAAGCGGTGATAGTGTTGAGCTAGACCCAGAACTCTGACCGTTTCCCTGATTGATTAAATTATTATCAAGAAATACACAAAAAGATGAAATTTATTGTTACATAAAACAATATTTTGCATATTTTGAAGTTGTGATGTGGTCCAGCGGTTGGTGGCCTGACTCCTTTAGGGGAGGTCACGAGTTCGACCCCCGTTGACTACATATTAACCCACAATTTCATCCTAGCCATGAAGTTCCACCCATGACACCTTTCCCACATCGCGTTGCGGGGTAAAGGGGAGGGTGAGTTTTACCATCCATGCCCCGTATAGTGGTTAAGTCCCCTGGGTGATCCTAACGGCTGTCCAAAAAAAAATATTTTGCATATTTAGGGTATCTGTTGCAATTTTTTATGTACCTAACATGCTAAAATGTTGATTGATTAAGAAGTAGATTAGAAACAGATAGAACAACCATGCTGAACACGTCTCCTAAAACCCATCGTTATCATTACAAAATATATCAACGTACTTATTGATTAAAATGAAAGAAAATTACAATTCAATTTTAGAAAAAACAATTTAGATGATGAAAATTATATTAATTAATGTCGAATTACCGCAAATGGATTGACTCGTTCCTCGTCATAAGGATTAGAATCCTGACGACTACCCATCGATCACAATCTAACTACAATTTGATAATTTATATATGATTACGCACGTATTTATGTTGTGTTTGAATACAAATTGATCAGGAATTGAATAGGATGGTAATTATTCTGTTCTGTTATGTTCTGTTCTGTTTGTTTTTGTTTTGTTAACATATTTTGTGGAATAAAAATGTGAAGATTTTATGGGGTGAGCCAACAATATAAAAAGCTTTCGATCTTTAATTTCGTATGGTAAATATTCATCAGATTTTGCCTATTTTTGTGCTTAAATCGCAACACCTTTAGGCTTTGTCAAACACATTTGCTAAGAATAATAATTCATAATCCATAAACATTACAGCATACCATAAAAATAATTGGTTTCTAGGGCGACTTTGTGTATAAATCCTGCTTAATTAACAACCTTTATGTCCACAAATCACTTGTAAGCAGTACTAAAAAACCTCTTGATAGTAGATAAGTTTAAGATCCTTAACAGAACTTTATTACTCGTGCACCGAGGCGTCTCGAACTGGCTCATCGTTGCACCATTGCCAATAAAATGTTCCATGATCTTCTTGAACGTGCCACGTTCAACTACACAAAGTTCTAACGGTCCAATCGAGTTTATTTTCCTCGATACAACATAACCATGATCCACAAACGCTGAATCCATTTCATTGCAACATTTTGCTAAAATGTGTTCACTAACTTCACCTTTAATCTCCCAATAGACTACATAGTTGTTAGGATATTAGGACCAAACAACGCAAGTGATTCTTCAAGATCACTCACCCACTTAATGAACGAAAGAATATAAATGCGAAAAAGTAAATCGACACAAGATATAACGTGGTTATATGCAATCGTTGTGATTGCTTTAGTCCACGGACCAACTAGAGATCGTTTAATTACTGAATATTTGAGAGTGGTGTATTACAATGAGATACAATGAGCTCCATTTATAGGAGAAACAAGAACACTTAAGAAACTAGCAAGGAATCTTCATCATGACAAGTAATTATCATGTTTGCCAACTAACTAGCTTTACACCCTTGAATTAGCATGATCACAGCCTCAATTCAAGGTGTAAAGTATCCACTTTGCACCTAAAGCAAAAGGAGAATCAAACAAAATCGGATCCCACATGAAAAAAGGTTGCCAGCTGCTGCCAGCAAACGTGCGCGCCGTGCACACTTAAACGTGCGCGCCGTGCACACTCCCAAACTTCGAGCAAGCCTTCTGATCAAAACTTCTCTAGTGCGCGCAGGGAGCGCGCCGCGCACCATCACCGCGCACAATCAACTTGCTCTGTTTTTGATCTGTTTTTCTTTGTTTCACGCTTACCGAAATCTGCAAAATCCGTGCAAGTGTTTTTTTTCTCGTTTTGTATAAATGTCTCCATACTCTAACAAATCTCCCACTTGGAGACTTTGAACAAAACTCCAATCATATCAATGAATTAACCAAGAACATTAAACCACCTTCGATTACCGCCAAATACCATTTGGGACACGCACGCTCAACACATACTTCGGATGAGTAGACTTTCGATAAAAGGTCTTCAATACTACTTGTTAAACTTGTAACACCATTCACATCTCTAGTTGGGGTCTTCTCTCATCAATTCATGAGAAGACCAATTGAGGTAATGCAAAACCTCAATTTCTCCGTTGTAACCACCTTAGTAAATATATCGGCATGATTCTTCGTACCAAGGATTTTCTCCAAGAATAAAGTGCCATCATTTATATGTTGTCGAATAAAATGATACCTTATCTTGATGTGTTTCGTTCGACTATGAAACACCGGATTCTTCCCAAGATGAACCGTACTTTGATTATCACAATACAAGACGCAATAGTCTTGTCTTTTACCCAACTCGCCTAAGAAGTTCTTCAACCAGACTAGCTCTTTAGAAGCTTCCGCAATAGCCATGTATTCGGCTTCGGTGGTTGACAAAGCAACACTCTTTTGCAATCGAGATAACCAACTAATCGCCGTCTTCCCCATTGTGAAAACATAACCCGTAGTGCTTTTTCCTGAATCATCACATCCACCCAAATTAGCATCCGCATAACCTCTAAGTATGAGATTGTTTTTGGAGAAACACAATCCCATATTAGAAGTACCTTTCAAATAATGAAGCAACCATTTGACCGCTTCCCAATGCTCTTTCCCCGGATTAGACATATAACGACTTACAACTCCCACTGCTTGAGCAATATCGGGTCTTGTACAAACCATGGCATACATAATACTACCCACGGCCGATGCATATGGAACCTTTTCCATATCCTTCTTGTCTCTTTCCGTTTTTGGTGATTGACTTTTCGATAACTTTAAGGTGCTTCCCAAAGGCATAGAACGAGCCTTTGAATCTTCCATGTTGAACCTCTCTACTACTTTCTCAATATATTTGGATTGAGACAAGTATAGAGTACTCTTTACATGATCGCGCACAATACTCATACCAAGTATTTGCCTAGCACCGCCAAGATCTTTCATCTCGAATTCTCAGGAAAGTAATCCCTTCAACTTGTTAATTTCAGACATGTTTGAACCTGCAAGAAACATGTCATCAACATACAACAATAAGATTATGTAAGAAGACTTGAATTTCTTCAAGTAGCAACAGTGATCCGCTTCACATCTTAAGAAACCAATCTTCTTCCTAAACTCGTCAAACTTCAAGTAATTGCCGAGGTGCTTGCTTCAATCCATACAAACTTTTATTTAGCTTACAAACCCACTTCTCTTTACCGTTTACCTCAAAGCCCTTCCTTTTGTTGAAAGCCTTTGACTACCAAACGAGCCTTGTACCTTTTCTTGCCATCCGACTCATTCTTGATTCGATACACCCATTTGTTTTGCAACGCCCTTTTATCATGAGGTAACTTCACTAGTGACCAAGTTTTATTCTTCTCAAGTGACCCCATCTCTTCTTTCATGGAAAGCTCCCATTGTATGAATTCTTTTGTTTTCCTTGCCTCAAAGTAACTTTCAGGTTCACCATTCTCGGTATAGAGCAAGTAGTTTGCTAATGGAGAATACCTAAGATTAGGTTTGGGCACTCTAGTCGAGCGTCTTGGTGTAGGAGTAACCGGAATGGTTGGACCGGTTTCATTTGTGTCCTCCTCATCACTAGAGCTCGTACTATGTTCGGAATCATCACCGCTTTTCGAATCATCCCCATCATTAGCATTTTCCGACGCCTCACCGTTATTTGGCAATTCATTGTTTCCCAAACTCCCACTAGAACCTGCAAGATCATCAATAGAAACATCGTCAAAAGTAACTTGACTCGGTTTAGGACTCCCCGTTTCCGGTTTACCATAGACCGAATCTTCATCAAAAGTAACATCTCGCGAACGAATTACTTTTCTAGTTTCGTTGTCCCAACAACGATAGCCCATTTCATCCGACCCGTAGCCTACGAAAATACACTTCTTTGACTTAGCTTCAAGCTTGTCTTTATCCGCATCTTTGGTCTTCACATATGCATTACACCCAAAGATCCTAAGGTGACCATAACTCACCTTCTTGCCTTGCCATTCTTCCTCGGGAATTCGGAAACCTAACGGTGTTGAGGGTCCCCTATTTATCAAATAAGCCGCCGTATTGATCGCATCCGCCCAAAACATTTTAGGCAAATAGGCATGTAGTCTCATACTCTTAGCCCTTTCATTTAACGTACGATTCATACGTTCGGCGACCCCATTGTGTTGCGGATGCTACCGGTACCGTTTTCAACATTCTAATACCGAGCTTTGCACAATGGTCCTTAAACTCAAGACTACCATATTCTCCTCCATTATCCGACTTCAAGCACTTAACCTTCAAGTTAGTCTCATTTTCTACCATAGCTTTCCACTTCACAAAAGTATTAAATACATCGGATTTAGCTTTAAGAAAATAAACCCATACCTTTCGAGTGGAGTCGTCAATGAAGGTGACATAATAGCGAGAACCTCCATGTGATTCTACATTGGTTGGACCAAACACATCCGTATGAACGAGCTCCAATTTCTTCAACTTAGGTGCATTCCCCAATTTCCCAAAAGTCACCTTCTTTTGCTTCCCATAAACACATGGTTTGCAAAACCCAAGTTCTACTTTCTTCAAATCCGGAATCCTCCACTCGAAACAAGCATCTTCATACCCTTCTCACTCATATGCCCGAGTCTTCGGTGCCATAGAGTTGATTCGGACTCAACATTAACCGTAGCAACCACCGTGTCTTCATCAAACACTTCAACCATATAAAGTGTTCCCCTTTTATGCCCACTGAAATGTCCCGTTCTTATTGATTAAAAACGTTCCATATTAATTGATTTCGTTGCGAGGTTTTGACCTCTATATGAGACGTTTTTCAAAGACTGCATTCATTTTAAAACAAACCATAACCTTTATTTCATCAATAAAGGTTTAAAAAGCTTTACGTAGATTATCAAATAATGATAATCTAAAATATCCTGTTTACACACGACCATTACATAATGGTTTACAATACAAATATGTTACAACAAAATAAGTTTCTTGAATGCAGTTTTTACACAATATCATACAAGCATGGACTCCAAATCTCGTCCTTATTTAAGTATGTGATAGCGGAAGCTCTTAATAATCACCTGAGAATAAACATGCTTAAAACGTCAACAAAAATGTTGGTGAGTTATAGGTTTAACCTATATATATCAAATCATAATAATAGACCACAAGATTTCATATTTCAATACACATCCCATACATAGAGATAAAAATCATTCATATGGTGAACACCTGGTAACCGACATTAACAAGATGCATATATAAGAATATCCCCATCATTCCGGGACACCCTTCGGATATGATATAAATTTCGAAGTACTAAAGCATCCGGTACTTTGGATGGGGTTTGTTAGGCCCAATAGATCTATCTTTAGGATTCGCGTCAATTAGGGTGTCTGTTCCCTAATTCTTAGATTACCAGACTTAATAAAAAGGGGCATATTCGATTTTGATAATTCAACCATAGAATGTAGTTTCACGTACTTGTGTCTATTTTGTAAATCATTTATAAAACCTGCATGTATTCTCATCCCAAAAATATTAGATTTTAAAAGTGGGACTATAACTCACTTTCACAGATTTTTACTTCGTCGGGAAGTAAGACTTGACCACTGGTTGATTCACGAACCTATAACAATATATACATATATATCAAAGTATGTTCAAAATATATTTACAACACTTTTAATATATTTTGATGTTTTAATTTTATTAAGTCAGCTGTCCTCGTTAGTAACCTACAACTAGTTGTCCACAGTTAGATGTACAAAAATAAATCGATAAATATTATCTTGAATCAATCCACGACCCAGTGTATACGTATCTCAGTATTGATCACAACTCAAACTATATATATTTTGGAATCAACCTCAACCCTGTATAGCTAACTCCAACATTCACATATAGAGTGTCTATGGTTGTTCCGAAATATATATAGATGTGTCGACATGATAGGTCGAAACATTGTATACGTGTCTATGGTATCTCAAGATTACATAATATACAATACAAGTTGATTAAGTTATGGTTGGAATAGATTTGTTACCAATTTTCACGTAGCTAAAATGAGAAAAATTATCCAATCTTGTTTTACCCATAACTTCTTCATTTTAAATCCGTTTTGAGTGAATCAAATTGCTATGGTTTCATATTGAACTCTATTTTATGAATCTAAACAGAAAAAGTATAGGTTTATAGTCGGAAAAATAAGTTACAAGTCGTTTTTGTAAAGGTAGTCATTTCAGTCGAAAGAACGACGTCTAGATGACCATTTTAGAAAACATACTTCCACTTTGAGTTTAACCATAATTTTTGGATATAGTTTCATGTTCATAATAAAAATCATTTTCTCAGAATAACAACTTTTAAATCAAAGTTTATCATAGTTTTTAATTAACTAACCCAAAACAGCCCGCGGTGTTACTACGACGGCGTAAATCCGGTTTTACGGTGTTTTTCGTGTTTCCAGGTTTTAAATCATTAAGTTAGCATATCATATAGATATAGAACATGTGTTTAGTTGATTTTAAAAGTCAAGTTAGAAGGATTAACTTTTGTTTGCGAACAAGTTTAGAATTAACTAAACTTTGTTCTAGTGATTACAAGTTTAAACCTTCGAATAAGATAGCTTTATATGTATGAATCGAATGATGTTATGAACATCATTACTACCTTAAGTTCCTTGGATAAACCTACTGGAAAAGAGAAAAATGGATCTAGCTTCAACAGATCCTTGGATGGCTCGAAGTTCTTGAAGCAGAATCATGACACGAAAACAAGTTCAAGTAAGATCATCACTTGAAATAAGATTGTTATAGTTATAGAAATTGAACCAAAGTTTAAATATGATTATTACCTTGTATTAGAATGATAACCTACTATAAGAAACAAAGATTTATTGAGGTTGGATGATCACCTTACAAGATTGGAAGTGAGCTAGCAAACTTGAAAGTATTCTTGATTTTATGTAACTAGAACTTGTAGAATTTATGAAGAACACTTAGAACTTGAAGATAGAACTTGAGAGAGATCAATTAGATGAAGAAAATTGAAGAATTAAAGTGTTTGTAGGTATTTTTGGTCGTTGGTGTATGGATTAGATATAAAGGATATGTAATTTTGTTTTCATGTAAATAAGTCATGAATGATTACTCATATTTTTGTAATTTTATGAGATATTTCATGCTAGTTGCCAAATGATGGTTCCCACATGTGTTAGGTGACTCACATGGTCTGCTAAGAGCTGATCATTGGAGTGTATATACCAATAATACATACATCTAAAAGCTATGTATTATACGAGTACGAATACGGGTGCATACGAGTAGAATTGTTGATGAAACTGAACGAGGATGTAATTGTAAGCATTTTTGTTAAGTAGAAGTATTTTGATAATTGTATTGAAGTCTTTCAAAAGTGTATAAATACATATTAAAACACTACATGTATATACATTTTAACTGAGTCGTTAAGTCATCGTTAGTCGTTACATGTAAGTGTTGTTTTGAAACCTTTAGGTTAATGATCTTGTTAAATGTTGTTAACCCAATGTTTATAATATCAAATGAGATTTTAAATTATTATATTATCATGATATTATCATGTATGAATATCTCTTAATATGATATATATACATTAAATGTCTTTACAACGATAATCGTTACATATATGTCTCGTTTAAAAATCATTAAGTTAGTAGTCTTGTTTTTACATATGTAGTTCATTGTTAATATACTTAATGATATGTTTACTTATCATAGTATCATGTTAAATATATATATATATATATCCATATATATGTCATCATATAGTTTTTACAAGTTTTAACGTTCGTGAATCACCGGTCAACTTGGGTGGTCAATTGTCTATATGAAACATATTTCAATTAATCAAGTCTTAACAAGTTTGATTGCTTAAAATGTTGGAAACATTTAATCATGTAAATATCAATCTCAATTAATATATATAAACATGGAAAAGTTCGGGTCACTACAGTACCTACCCGTTAAATAAATTTCGTCCCGAAATTTTAAGCTGTTGAAGGTGTTGACGAATCTTCTAGAAATAGATGCGGGTATTTCTTCTTCATCTGATCTTCACGCTCCCAGGTGAACTCGGGTCCTCTACGAGCATTCCATCGAACCTTAACAATTGGTATCTTGTTTTGCTTAAGTCTTTTAACCTCACGATCCATTATTTCGACGGGTTCTTCGATGAATTGAAGTTTTTCGTTGATTTGGATTTCATCTAACGGAATAGTGAGATCTTCTTTAGCAAAACATTTCTTCAAATTCGAGACGTGGAAAGTGTTATGTACAGACGCGAGTTGTTGAGGTAACTCTAGTCGGTAAGCTACTGGTCCGACACGATCAATAATCTTGAATGGTCCAATATACCTTGGATTTAATTTCCCTCGTTTACCAAATCGAACAACGCCTTTCCAAGGTGCAACTTTAAGCATGACCATCTCTCCAATTTCAAATTCTATATCTTTTCTTTTAATGTCAGCGTAGCTCTTTTGTCGACTTTGGGCGGTTTTCAACCGTTGTTGAATTTGGATGATCTTCTCGGTAGTTTCTTGTATAATCTCCGGACCCGTAATCTGTCTATCCCCCACTTCACTCCAACAAATCGGAGACCTGCACTTTCTACCATAAAGTGCTTCAAACGGCGCCATCTCAATGCTTGAATGGTAGCTGTTGTTGTAGGAAAATTCTGCTAACGGTAGATGTCGATCCCAACTGTTTCCGAAATCAATAACACATGCTCGTAGCATGTCTTCAAGCGTTTGTATCGTCCTTTCGCTCTGCCCATCAGTTTGTGGATGATAGGCAGTACTCATGTCTAGACGAGTTCCTAATGCTTGCTGTAATGTCTGCCAGAATCTTGAAATAAATCTGCCATCCCTATCAGAGATAATAGAGATTGGTATTCCATGTCTGGAGATGACTTCCTTCAAATACAGTCGTGCTAACTTCTCCATCTTGTCATCTTCTCTTATTGGCAGGAAGTGTGCTGATTTGGTGAGACGATCAACTATTACCCAAATAGTATCAAAACCACTTGCAGTCCTTGGAAATTTAGTGATGAAATCCATGGTAATGTTTTCCCATTTCCATTCTGGGATTTCGGGTTGTTGAAGTAGACCTGATGGTTTCTGATGCTCAGCTTTGACCTTAGAACACGTCAAACATTCACCTACGTATTTAGCAACATCGGCTTTCATACCCGGCCACCAAAAATGTTTCTTGAGATCCTTGTACATCTTCCCCGTTCCAGGATGTATTGAGTATCTGGTTTTATGAGCTTCTTTAAGTACCATTTCTCTCATATCTCCAAATTTTGGTACCCAAATCCTTTCAGCCCTATACCGGGTTCCGTCTTCCCGAATATTAAGATGCTTTTCCGATCCTTTGGGTATTTCATCCTTTAAATTTCCCTCTTTTAAAACTCCTTGTTGCGCCTCCTTTATTTGAGTAGTAAGGTTATTATGAATCATTATATTCATAGATTTTACTCGAATGGGTTCTCTGTCCTTCCTGCTCAAGGCATCGGCTACCACATTTGCCTTCTCCGGGTGGTAACGAATCTCAAAGTCGTAATCATTCAACAATTCAATCCACCTACGCTGCCTCATATTCAGTTGTTTCTGATTAAATATGTGTTGAAGACTTTTGTGGTCGGTATATATAATACTTTTGACCCCATATAAGTAGTGCCTCCAAGTCTTTAATGCAAAAACAACCGCGCCTAATTCCAAATCATGCGTTGTATAATTTTGTTCGTGAATCTTCAATTGTCTAGACGCATAAGCAATCACCTTCGTTCGTTGCATTAATACACAACCGAGACCTTGCTTTGATGCGTCACAATAAATCACAAAATCATCATTCCCTTCAGGCAATGACAATATAGGTGCCGTAGTTAGCTTTTTCTTCAATAACTGAAACGCTTTCTCTTGTTCATCATTCCATTCAAATTTCTTCCCTTTATGCGTTAATGCAGTCAAGGGTTTTGCTATTCTGGAAAAGTCTTGGATGAACCTTCTGTAGTAACCAGCTAGTCCTAAAAACTGGCGTATGTGTTTCGGAGTTTTCGGGGTTTCCCACTTTTCAACAGTTTCTATCTTTGCCGGATCCACCTTAATACCTTCTTTGTTCACTATGTGACCGAGGAATTGAACTTCTTCCAACCAAAATGCACACTTTAAAAACTTAGCGTACAATTCTTCCTTCCTCAATACTTCTAACACCTTTCTCAAATGTTCACCGTGTTCTTGGTCATTCTTTGAGTAAATAAGTATGTCATCAATGAAAACAATGACAAACTTGTCAAGGTATGGTCCACACACTCGATTCATAAGGTCCATGAACACAGCTGGTGCATTAGTTAAACCAAACGGCATGACCATAAACTCATAATGACCGTAACGTGTTCTGAAAGCAGTCTTTGGAATATCATCTTCTTTCACCCGCATTTGATGATACCCGGAACGTAAGTCAATCTTTGAATAAACAGACGAGCCTTGTAGTTGATCAAATAAGTCGTCGATTCTCGGTAGTGGGTAGCGGTTCTTGATGGTAAGTTTGTTCAACTCTCGGTAGTCGATACACAACCTGAATGTACCATCTTTCTTCTTGACAAACAAAACAGGAGCTCCCCACGGTGATGTGCTTGGTCGAATGAAACCACGCTCTAAAAGTTCTTGTAATTGGCTTTGCAGTTCTTTCATCTCGCTGGGTGCGAGTCTGTAAGGAGCACGAGCTATTGGTGCAGCTCCTGGTACAAGATCTATTTGAAATTCAACGGATCGATGTGGGGGTAATCCCGGTAATTCTTTCGGAAATACATCGGGAAATTCTTTTGCAATGGGAACATCATTGATGCTCTTTTCTTCAGTTTGTACTTTCTCGACCTGTGCTAGAACAGCATAGCAACCTTTTCTTATTAGTTTTTGTGCCTTCAAATTACTAATAAGATGTAACTTCGTGTTGCCCTTTTCTCCGTACACCATTAAGGGTTTTCCTTTTTCTCGTATAATGCGAATTGCATTTTTGTAACAAACGATCTCCGCTTTCACTTCTTTCAACCAGTCCATACCGATTATCACATCAAAACTCCCTAACTCTACTGGTATCAAATCAATCTTAAATGTTTCGCTAACCAGTTTAATTTCTCGATTCCGACATATATTATCTGCTGAAATTAATTTACCATTTGCTAATTCGAGTAAAAATTTAGTATCCAAAGGCGTCAATGGACAACTTAATTTAGCACAAAAATCTCTACTCATATAGCTTCTATCCGCACCCGAATCAAATAAAACGTAAGCAGATTTATTGTCAATAAGAAACGTACCCGTAACAAGCTCCGGGTCTTCCTGTGCCTCTGCCGCATTAATATTGAAAACTCTTCCACGGCCTTGTCCATTCGTGTTCTCCTGGTTCGGGCAATTTCTAATAATGTGGCCCGGTTTTCCACATTTATAACAAACTACATTGGCATAACTTGCTCCGACACTACTTGCTCCGCCATTACTCGTTCCGACACCATTTGTTTCTTTCGTTCTATTAACCCCTGGTCCGTAGACCTCACACTTCGCCGCGCTATGACCATTTCTTTTACACTTGTTGCAAAATTTGGTGCAGAACCCCGAGTGATTCTTTTCACACCTTTGGCATAGCTGCTTCTGATTGTTGTTGTTGTTGCAGTTATTATTGTTGTTGGGATGATTGTTGTAGTTGCTGTTGTTGTTGTTGTTGTTGTTGTTGTTGGGCCGTTTGTTGTAGTTGCAATTGATGTTGCGATTGTTGGGATAATTGTTGCGATTATTGTTGTAATTGCTGTTGTTGTTGTATTGGTGATTCTTATCACCGTTTTCCTCCCACTTTCTTTTGACTTGCTTCACATTGGTCTCTTCAGCAGTCTGTTCTTTAATTCTTTCTTCAATCTGGTTCACTAGTTTGTGAGCCATTCTACATGCCTGTTGTATGGAGGCGGGCTCGTGTGAACTTATATCTTCTTGGATTCTTTCCGGTAATCCTTTCACAAACGCGTCGATCTTCTCTTCCTCATCTTCGAATGCTCCCGGACACAATAGGCACAATTCTGTGAATCGTCTTTCATACGTGGTAATATCAAATCCTTGGGTTCGTAACCCTCTAAGTTCTGTCTTGAGCTTATTGACCTCGGTTCTGGGACGGTACTTCTCGTTCATCAAGTGCTTGAATGCTGACCACGGTAGTGCGTACGCATCGTCTTGTCCCACTTGCTCTAGATAGGTATTCCACCATGTTAACGCAGAACCTGTGAAGGTATGCGTAGCGTACTTTACTTTGTCCTCTTCAGTACACTTACTTATGGCAAACACCGATTCGACCTTCTCGGTCCACCGTTTCAATCCGATTGGTCCTTCGGTTCCATCAAATTCCAAAGGTTTGCAGGCAGTGAATTCTTTGTAGGTGCATCCTACACGATTTCCTGTACTGCTAGATCCAAGGTTATTGTTGGTATGTAGCGCAGCCTGTACTGCGGCTATGTTTGAAGCTAGAAAAGTACGGAATTCCTCTTCATTCATATTCACGGTGTGTCGAGTAGTCGGTGCCATTTCCTTCAAAATAGTCAAATGGAACAAGTTAATCATACAGAATATTAAGAGTAGTTAATAGTATTTCGTAGCATAATATGAACTCATTTATAAAAGCTTTTTCTTCATATTAGCGTTTTATAAGTTTAAATTCGGGTAGTACCTACCCGTTAAGTTCATACTTAGTAGCTAATATACAATTCAACTACTACAATTCTATATGAAAAACTGATTATAATAATATTTCGCGTTCAAACTTTTATACAATATTTTACAAACTTACAATACCGCTTATTTTACATAAAGCATGAAATATAGCACACAATAACTTCGATACAAGATAGTTGTGAAGATAATTCTAGCTAGTACACAAGTCGTTCAGCAAAGGCAATAAAGACACGTAATTCATACGTCCAGAAACAAGTCATGCATTCTGGTTTTACTAGGACTACTTCCCATCCTTGGTCTTGTGGAACATAACCGTTATGGCCATTGATAAGACAGCGTGTTGTAACGTCATCAAAGGGACGAGGGTTACGTAATGACCAACAGTCTCGTAATAACCTAAAAACCTCATTTCTTACCCCAATTACCGACTCCATCACTTGTGGGAATGTTTTGTTTAATAGTTGTAGCCCGATGTTCTTGTTCTCACTTTGGTGAGAAGCGAACATTACTAACCCGTAAGCATAACATGCTTCTTTATGTTGCATGTTAGCCGCTTTTTCTAAATCACGAAGTCCTATATTCGGATATACTGAGTCAAAATAATTTCTTAACCCGTTGCGTAAAATAGCATTTGGGTTCCCCGCAATATATGCGTCAAAGTAAACACATCGTAACTTATGGATTTCCCAATGTGATATCCCCCATCTTTCGAACGAAAGCCTTTTATAAACCAAGGCATTCTTGGAACTTTCTTCGAATGTCTTACAAACTGATCTCGCCTTAAATAGTTGTGCCGCAGAATTCTGACCGACTCTAGACAAGATTTCATCAATCATGTCTCCGGGTAGGTCTCTTAAAATATTGGGTTGTCTATCCATTTTGTGTTTTTATACTGTAAAATAGACAAGAGTTAGATTCATAAAAAAAATACTTATTAATACAAGCAATTTTTACATATATCATAAAGCATAAGCACACTATATTACATATATTACACCACACGAATACAACTATCTTATTCTGACTCGCTTGTTTCTTCTTCTTCGGTTTTGGTTCGTTTTGCCAAGTTTCTAGGGATATATGATGTTCCCCTAATACGAGCCGTCGTTATTGTAACGACCCGCACTTTTTCGATCATTCTATACTTATAAGATTAATATTTACATAGATTAAACCTTACCAACATGATAAGCAATCCAAATTGATGAGATTTATATTTCCGAAAAGAGTTCTACACAACGTTTGACCGTCTAGTTTGACCGATGATATCACGAACTATACAATATATGATAATTATACGTTTGTGTATATATATATGTATATATACATATTTAACATGATTAATGAATGTTTTAATACCTCATTTTATATTAATAACAATAAGTTACAAGTATATTTTGAAACTACTAACTTAAGTTTTCAAAACGATAACTATACGTAACGTTATTTGACATAAATACTTAAGACTTATAATGTTTATACATATATCGTATAAGTAATGTATTTAATCACTTTTAAGAACTTAAATACATAAAATCATATAAGTGTATTCACAAAAGATAGCTATATTTAAATCCTCATTCCATTTTTCACAAAATTTCTATACGTATACCTAGAGTATTTGTACTCGTATCATACCAAGCTTCTATACGTATTTACTATTGGTATATACACATCAAATCACCACCTAACTAGCCCTTATTCATGCCTTATGTATAAGGTAATTACTTTTGAATCATTGCAAGACTAATTACAAAAATACAAACTAAAATTTTGTCATGTTATCCTTAAAGATCACATTTTTAGGAGTATATATGTATCATCATTTTGATCCATTTTTACTACCATTTTCTTATCAAAAACACACACTCTTTCTTACTCTCTAAACTCCATAACAATCCAGCAAATAACCAAGAAGATTTAGCCATAAAAACCATACTAAAACACCATAAGAAAACTCTTACAAAAACACTTCAAGAAAACCTTCCAAGAACACCAACTTACTTCCAATCTTTCATCCACTTCTATCACCCTTTTGATTCTAGCTTCTTACTCCTCTTTTACAGCAAACTTATCCAAGGAACTTGAGGTAGAATCTATGTTCATAATCTTATTCAATTCATATATATATAGCTATCTTATTTTGTGGTACAAAAGTTTAACAACAAGAACATAGTTTGAATGTTTTCAAACTTGTTTGCAAACTAAATAGATCCTTCTAACTTAACTTTTAAAATACTTCAAGACCTGTAATATAACTTATGTATATACTAATTTAACAAGGTAAAACTTGGTTTTTCAAAGTATAAGTATTTTTGGAAAAATGGTCATTAAATGATTTTGTTGTAACAAAAATGTTTAACTTCATATGTTTCACTAATGTTTCACTTATGCCGTATGATTTTGAATACAAACCAAGGTATTTACAGTTCATAGTCTTAAAGAAGAACTCGATCCAAGAAGATGGCAATTTGAATCAACGAAAACGGATTTGTAACGAAGAAACTATGACCGAAACAAAATTGGTTATCCTAGATCATTTCAACTACGGGATCAATTGGAAAAAAATGATATAAATCACATATTTCTAAGATAACATGATATTTTATATATATGTACTTATAATTCAATTTTATATGGTTCAGGATCACCCGTAAACAACACGAGAAGATTAATCATAAGATCCCATGATTGTACGCAACACGTCATTTGACAACACCGGTACTTTATGTACGCAACACGTCATTTGACAACACCGGTACCATGGGTCAAGATTAATCTTGACCAATACATATACGATGGGGTTTTATTTATTTCGTTGGGGGTTTTGTTTATTGCGGGTATATTAAACATCTAAAAACGAACCATTAAAAATTGAATTACTAACATCGGAATGCTAACTACGGACTAAGGAATTATTCAAAGTATTAAAAGTATAACAAGTATATATTTATAACGTTTGTTTAAAAATGAAAACATATTGATATATTATATATGGATAGGTTCGTGATATCAACTGGAAGACCGAGTCAAAATATATATATCATCAAGACAAGAGTGAGTATATAGTCCCACTTTTAAACTCTAAATATTTCGGGATGAGAATACATGTATTTTATGTTTTACGATATGGACACAAGTAACTGAAAAATATGTTCTACGTTGAGTTGTACCACTGGCATACTTCCCTGTAGCTTGGTAACTAATATTTACAGCGGTATTGTAAACGCGAATCCTGTTGATAGATCTATCGGGCCTGACAACCCCAATCGGACTGGACGACCAGTATTCAACGGTTGCACAGTACTTCGTTTTGTGACTACACTTGGTACGGTGTAGTAAGATTTCATATTAAAGGGAATATGCGACGTGAAAATGTTAAGTATGGTTACCAAGTGCTCAACCACTTAGAATATTTTTATTGAAATGTTTATATACGAAATCTTGTGGTCTATATATATATATTGCTGCGCACTAAACCTATATCTCACCAACTTTATGTTGACGTTTTTAAACATGTTTATTCTCAGGTGATAATTAAAGCTTCCGCTGCATTATGTTGAATCTAAGCAGGATCATGCGTACTCATATTTGTGTCAAAAATAAAACTGCATATCCGAGGACGTGTGTTGTAAAATATGCTAGAAATCGTGTTGTTATTATCATTTGTAAAGTTTGTAAGTCGAAGATTATCGTTAAACGATAATCATCTTTTTATTGTCTAAAGCTTGTAACAAAAATAATGGTTTGGTTTGTAATGTATAATATATGCAGTTTTCCTTTTTAAAAATGTCGCATATAGAGGTCAATACCTCGCAATGAAATCATACGTTATCTAACACGTTCTTATGGTTAAGGACGGGTTATGACATGTGGTATCAGAGCGTTGGTCTTAGCGAACCAGGTCTGCATTAGTGTGTCTAACCGAGAAGCCGTTAGGATACATTAGTAAGTCTGGACTTTGACCGGGTCTGATTTAAAAAAAAAAAACCATTGCTTATCACTGTTGGTTAAAATTTATATGTAAATATTATATAAGTACTAATGGGTTAGTTGTTGTGTGATAGATGTCGAGCTCAAAAATTGTTATCACAATCAACGACTCCGAATCAGAATCTTCAGATGGCGTTCCAGTCATTAACCTGTCCGATGACGAAAATGATATCCTTGGGGAAGACTCACAATTTCCGGATGAACCAACTATAGAAATATCGGAAAGTGAATCCGAGGAGGAAAGTGAATCCGAGGAGGAAAGTGAACCCGAGGAGGAAAGTGAACCCGAGGAGGAAAGTGAACCTGAGGAAGAAATACAGGAAATTACAAAAGACGAGTTCGAACTAGGAAAGAAACGAAAGGCTAATGAATTAGAAAATCCAAATCCCGAGTTTAATGAGAATGATGTGGCACCAATTCCACTCAACACTACCACCCCTATCCCCGCTATTCCTATTCGTTCTGTCCCGGCATCCAGTTCTTCAGTCCCACAGCCAAAATATAGGCAGACAGTTAGGATAAGCGTTAAGCAAATCTTTGTGTCTAAACGTCCTAGAAAATAGATCAAACGATGCGCTGCTGTGTCAAACCATGGAACCGAATAATGTTTGGTATAATATTAATAGTGTGGTTTGCTTAATGTTCGATGTAAGATAAGCATATGTAAAATATTGAAGTATGAAATGCAATAATTTTCCATGGTTAAGTATTATTTAGATTGTAGTAATTGATTCTGTACTAAGCTATTAAGTATGAACATTAACGGGTAGGTACTACCCAAGATATAATTATAAAACGCTAATAAGAAGAAAAGGCTTTTATAATAATACCTAGTTCATATTATTAATAAGCTATAATGTACTATAAATACACACTACATCTATAATAATCCATGTGAATAATTATTTTCTTTCATTAGGAAATGGCGCGATTGAATCGAATGACGGAACAAGAAGTCGAGGACTTCATCAACCAGCGAGTGAACGACAGAATGTTATGGGTTGAGGCTGCAAGAGCTGCTGCAGTTAATCCAAATCCTCGTGTAGGATGTACTTACAAGACTTTCCAAGCTTGCAAGCCTTCATCATTCAGTGGAACGGAAGGGCCGATCGGTTTAACCCGATGGATAGAAAAGATGGAGACGGTGTTTAAAATCAGTGGTTGTGATGAAAAAGACATGACCAAGTTTGCATCGTGCACTTTACAAGATAGTGCACTCACATGGTGGAAGAATTATGTGAAGGCGGTAGGAGGAGATGTAGCTTATGATACTCCATGGGAAGAATTCAAAGCAATGATAATCACCGAGTATTGTCCAAGGAATGAGGTTATTAAGTTAGAAGATGAGTTACGAAGTTTGAAGGTGGTTGGTACTGAAATCACCAACTACAACCAGCGATTCATGGAATTAGTTTTGCTATGTCCTGAATTGGTTCCAACCGAAGAACGGAAGATTGAAATGTACAAAGCTGGTTTGCCCAAAAAGGTCAAGGCAAATGTTACAGCATCGAAACCTAAGACAATTCATGAAGCTATAACCATGGCGAACGAGCTAATGGATCAGGTCATTTTGGATAAGAAAACATTCACTGCTGATGTGAAGGTATCGAGCAACAAAAGAAAGTGGAACGGAAATTATGATCGAGGTTACCAACAACAATCTTTTAAGAAATCAGAAACCCCGAAAGGTGCGGGTAGCGGTTCAGGCTTTGGTTACAAAGGACAAAGTCCTTTATGCAACCGTTGTCACAAACATCACTTTGGTTACTGTAGTGTGTTGTGCACCAAATGCAATCGACAGGGACATCTTGCTGAAGATTGTAAGGCTCTCGTTACAAATGCAAATGGTAACAAGACTCCTGCCACCAACGCAAATAGAACTGCTTTGGCTAACATTACTTGTTTTGGGTGTGGAAAACAAGGTCATTATAAGAGCCAGTGCCCGAATCAGAATGGCGAACCTGCACGTGGAAGAGCGTTTGTTATTAATGCTAGAGAGGCACGAGAAGACCCGGAGCTTGTTACGGGTACGTTTACCATTAATAACTTATCAGCATCTATTTTATTTGATACTGGCGCCGATAGAAGCTACGTGTGTATAAATTTTTACACTAAATTGAATTGTTCATCATTACCTTTAGATGCTAAGTACTTGATTGAGTTAGCTAATGGTAAACTAATTGAAGCCGATAAAATTTGTCGTGATTGTGAAATAAATTTAGCCGGAGAAACGTTTAAAATCGACTTAATACCCGTAGAATTAGGAGGTTTTGATGTAATAGTCGGCATGGACTGGATGTCCAAAATAGGAGCGGAAGTTGTTTGTGCCAAGAAGGCAATTCGTATTCCTGGTAAGGATAAAATACCGGTGATGATTTATGGAGAGAAGGATAATTCAAAGCTAAAACTCATTAGCTGTTTGAAAGCCAAGAAGTGTTTAGAAAAGGGATGTTACGCTATTTTAGCACATGTTAATAAAGTCGAAAAGAAAGAAAAGTGCATCAACGACGTGCCTGTGGCAAGAGATTTTCCTGAAGTTTTTCCGGAAGAATTGCCGGGATTACCTCCATTTAGATCGGTAGAATTTCAAATAGATTTAGTACCAGGAGCTGCACCAGTGGCTCGTGCTCCATATAGACTTGCACCGTCCGAGTTAAAAGAACTTCAAAGTCAGTTAAAAGAATTACTGGACCGTGGATTCATACGACCGAGTACTTCACCGTGGGGAGCTCCAATTTTGTTTGTTAAGAAGAAAGATGGATCTTTTAGGATGTGTATAGACTATCGTGAATTAAATAAGTTAACTATCAAGAATCGGTATCCACTACCGAGAATTGATGACTTATTTGATCAATTGCAAGGATCATGTGTTTATTCAAAAATCGACTTAAGATCGGGCTATCATCAACTACGCGTCAAAGAAGAGGACATTCCGAAAACTGCTTTTCGGACACGTTATGGTCATTACGAATTTTTGGTTATGCCGTTTGGATTGACGAATGCGCCCGCTGTATTCATGGACCTCATGAATCGAGTTTGTAGTCCGTATTTAGATAAGTTTGTTATCGTTTTCATTGATGATATTCTTATCTATTCCAAGAGTGAGCAAGAGCATGAAGAGCATTTAAGGTTGATACTGGAGTTGTTGAGAAAAGAACAACTTTATGCTAAATTTTCTAAGTGTGCTTTCTGGTTGAAAGAAGTACAATTTCTTGGCCACGTTGTTAGTAGCAAAGGAATTCAGGTTGATCCAGCAAAAATTGAAGCCATTGAAAAATGGGAGACTCCTAAGACACCAATGCAGATACGCCAATTTTTGGGTTTAGCCGGTTATTATAGAAGGTTTATTCAAGATTTTTCTCGAATAGCTAAGCCGTTGACAGCATTAACGCAAAAAGGGAAGAAATACGAATGGACCTCGGAGCAGGAGAACGCATTTCAATTATTGAAGAAGAAGTTAACTACGGCGCCTATTTTATCGTTACCTGAAGGGAACGATGATTTTGAAATATATTGTGACGCTTCGCGACAAGGTTTTGGTTGTGTTCTTATGCAACGAAAGAAAGTAATTGCATTTGCATCCCGACAATTGAAGATTCACGAGCGGAATTATACGACGCATGATCTAGAACTGGGAGCAGTCGTGTTTGCATTGAAGATGTGGAGACATTACTTGTATGGGGTTAAATTCACTGTGTTTACTGATCATAAAAGCCTTCAACATATTTTCGATCAAAAACAGCTGAACATGAGGCAACGTAGGTGGGTTGAGTTAATAAATGACTATGATTGTGAAATTCGTTATCATCCCGGGAAAGCGAACGTGGTGGCCGACGCTCTAAGCAGAAAGGAACGAGAACCAATTCGAGTACGAGCGATGAACATAAAAATTCGCATGAATCTCAACTCACAAATCAAAGAAGTTCAACGAGAAGCACTTACTAAAGAAAATATAGGAAATGAAATAATGAAGAAGTATGAGAAGCAACTCGTTATGCGGGAAGATGGAATTCGATATTTTGCAAATCGTATTTGGGTACCGAAGTTGGGTGGATTAAGGAAGTTGATATTGAACGAGGCACATAAGACAAGATATTCGATACATCCTGGAGTTGGAAAGATGTACCAAGATCTTAAGACGCATTATTGGTGGCCTAATTTAAAAACAGACGTTGCAACATATGTTGGGGAGTGTTTAACTTGTTCCAAGGTTAAAGCAGAACACCAGAAGCCGTCAGGGTTACTTCAACAACCAGAAATTCCAGAATGGAAATGGGACGGTATTACCATGGATTTCATCACGAAGTTACCAAAGACTGCCTGGGGATACGACACCATTTGGGTGATTGTTGATCGTCTCACCAAGTCTGCACATTTCTTGCCTATAAAGGAAACGGATAGAATGGAGAAACTATTACGATTGTATATAAAGGAAGTTGTTTCAAGGCATGGAATACCTATTTCCATTATATCTGATCGTGATAGTAGATTTACCTCAAAATTCTGGCAATCACTACAGGAGGCACTAGGAACTCGGTTGGATATGAGTACCGCATATCATCCACAAACCGATGGACAGAGTGAGAGAACGATTCAGACTCTCGAAGACATGCTCAGGGCATGTGTGATCGATTTTGGAAACGGATGGGATAAATATCTACCGTTAGCAGAATTCTCGTATAATAATAGTTATCATGCGAGCATTGGAGCTGCGCCATTCGAAGCATTGTACGGAAGGAAGTGTAGATCTCCTATCTGTTGGAATGAAGTAGGAGATCGACATTTAACTGGTCCCGAGATCATACACGAAACGACCGAGAAGATAGTACAAATCAAGGAGAGATTGAAAACATCCCGTAGTCGCCAAAAGAGCTACGCCGATGTTCGAAGGAAACCATTAGAGTTTCAGGTTGGGGACATGGTTATGCTAAAGGTGTCACCTTGGAAAGGTGTAATACGTTTCGGCAAAAGGGGTAAACTGAACCCAAGGTACGTAGGCCCGTTCAAGATCATCGAACGCATTGGACCGGTAGCTTATCGACTCGAGTTACCGCAACAACTCGCCGGAGTACATAATACCTTTCACATCTCGAACCTTAAGAAGTGTCTTGCAAAGGAAGACCTTACCATTCCTCTTGAAGAAATCCATGTCGACGAGAAACTACAATTCGTCGAAGAACCAATCGAAATCATGGACCGTGAAGTTAAAAAGCTCAAACAGAGCAATATACCGATTGTTAAGGTTCGTTGGAATGCTAGAAGAGGTCCCGAGTTTACTTGGGAACGAGAGGATCAGATGAAGCAAAAGTATCCACACTTGTTTCTCGATGACGCAAAATAGGTACAATTCTAAAATTTCGGGACGAAATTTATTTAACGGGGAGGTAATGTAACGACCCGCACTTTTTCGATCATTCTATACTTATAAGATTAATATTTACATAGATTAAACCTTACCAACATGATAAGCAATCCAAATTGATGAGATTTATATTTCCGAAAAGAGTTCTACACAACGTTTGACCGTCTAGTTTGACCGATGATATCACGAACTATACAATATATGATAATTATACGTTTGTGTATATATATATGTATATATACATATTTAACATGATTAATGAATGTTTTAATACCTCATTTTATATTAATAACAATAAGTTACAAGTATATTTTGAAACTACTAACTTAAGTTTTCAAAACGATAACTATACGTAACGTTATTTGACATAAATACTTAAGACTTATAATGTTTATACATATATCGTATAAGTAATGTATTTAATCACTTTTAAGAACTTAAATACATAAAATCATATAAGTGTATTCACAAAAGATAGCTATATTTAAATCCTCATTCCATTTTTCACAAAATTTCTATACGTATACCTAGAGTATTTGTACTCGTATCATACCAAGCTTCTATACGTATTTACTATTGGTATATACACATCAAATCACCACCTAACTAGCCCTTATTCATGCCTTATGTATAAGGTAATTACTTTTGAATCATTGCAAGACTAATTACAAAAATACAAACTAAAATTTTGTCATGTTATCCTTAAAGATCACATTTTTAGGAGTATATATGTATCATCATTTTGATCCATTTTTACTACCATTTTCTTATCAAAAACACACACTCTTTCTTACTCTCTAAACTCCATAACAATCCAGCAAATAACCAAGAAGATTTAGCCATAAAAACCATACTAAAACACCATAAGAAAACTCTTACAAAAACACTTCAAGAAAACCTTCCAAGAACACCAACTTACTTCCAATCTTTCATCCACTTCTATCACCCTTTTGATTCTAGCTTCTTACTCCTCTTTTACAGCAAACTTATCCAAGGAACTTGAGGTAGAATCTATGTTCATAATCTTATTCAATTCATATATATATAGCTATCTTATTTTGTGGTACAAAAGTTTAACAACAAGAACATAGTTTGAATGTTTTCAAACTTGTTTGCAAACTAAATAGATCCTTCTAACTTAACTTTTAAAATACTTCAAGACCTGTAATATAACTTATGTATATACTAATTTAACAAGGTAAAACTTGGTTTTTCAAAGTATAAGTATTTTTGGAAAAATGGTCATTAAATGATTTTGTTGTAACAAAAATGTTTAACTTCATATGTTTCACTAATGTTTCACTTATGCCGTATGATTTTGAATACAAACCAAGGTATTTACAGTTCATAGTCTTAAAGAAGAACTCGATCCAAGAAGATGGCAATTTGAATCAACGAAAACGGATTTGTAACGAAGAAACTATGACCGAAACAAAATTGGTTATCCTAGATCATTTCAACTACGGGATCAATTGGAAAAAAATGATATAAATCACATATTTCTAAGATAACATGATATTTTATATATATGTACTTATAATTCAATTTTATATGGTTCAGGATCACCCGTAAACAACACGAGAAGATTAATCATAAGATCCCATGATTGTACGCAACACGTCATTTGACAACACCGGTACTTTATGTACGCAACACGTCATTTGACAACACCGGTACCATGGGTCAAGATTAATCTTGACCAATACATATACTATGGGGTTTTATTTATTTCGTTGGGGGTTTTGTTTATTGCGGGTATATTAAACATCTAAAAACGAACCATTAAAAATTGAATTACTAACATCGGAATGCTAACTACGGACTAAGGAATTATTCAAAGTATTAAAAGTATAACAAGTATATATTTATAACGTTTGTTTAAAAATGAAAACATATTGATATATTATATATGGATAGGTTCGTGATATCAACCGGAAGACCGAGTCAAAATATATATATCATCAAGACAAGAGTGAGTATATAGTCCCACTTTTAAACTCTAAATATTTCGGGATGAGAATACATGTATTTTATGTTTTACGATATGGACACAAGTAACTGAAAAATATGTTCTACGTTGAGTTGTACCACTGGCATACTTCCCTGTAGCTTGGTAACTAATATTTACAGCGGTATTGTAAACGCGAATCCTGTTGATAGATCTATCGGGCCTGACAACCCCAATCGGACTGGACGACCAGTATTCAACGGTTGCACAGTACTTCGTTTTGTGACTACACTTGGTACGGTGTAGTAAGATTTCATATTAAAGGGAATATGCGACGTGAAAATGTTAAGTATGGTTACCAAGTGCTCAACCACTTAGAATATTTTTATTGAAATGTTTATATACGAAATCTTGTGGTCTATATATATATATTGCTGCGCACTAAACCTATATCTCACCAACTTTATGTTGACGTTTTTAAACATGTTTATTCTCAGGTGATAATTAAAGCTTCCGCTGCATTATGTTGAATCTAAGCAGGATCATGCGTACTCATATTTGTGTCAAAAATAAAACTGCATATCCGAGGACGTGTGTTGTAAAATATGCTAGAAATCGTGTTGTTATTATCATTTGTAAAGTTTGTAAGTCGAAGATTATCGTTAAACGATAATCATCTTTTTATTGTCTAAAGCTTGTAACAAAAATAATGGTTTGGTTTGTAATGTATAATATATGCAGTTTTCCTTTTTAAAAATGTCGCATATAGAGGTCAATACCTCGCAATGAAATCATACGTTATCTAACACGTTCTTATGGTTAAGGACGGGTTATGACAGTTATCCACATTGGTTTAGAAAAACCTGGTGGTTTAGAGGTTCCCGGGTCATTGTTACAACTTAAGGACTTCGGGGGTTGACGATACATATAAAGTTCATCGGGGTTGGAATTAGATTTCCTTATTTTTATACCCTTTCCCTTATTATTTTCTTTTGCCTTTTTAAATTCAGTTGGGGTAATTTCTATAACATCATCGGAATTCTCGTCGGAATCCGATTCATCGGAGAATTGGTAATCTTCCCAATATTTTGCTTCCTTAGCGGAAACACCATTGACCATAATTAACCTTGGTCGGTTGGTTGAGGATTTTCTTTTACTTAACCGTTTTATTATTTCCCCCACCGGTTCTATTTCTTCATCCGGTTCCGATTCTTCTTCCGGTTCCGATTCTTCTTCCGGTTCCGACTCTTCTTCCGGTTCTTCTTTGGGAACTTGTGAATCAGTCCACGAATCATTCCAATTTACATTTGGCTCTTCATTATTATTAGGTGAGTCAATGGGACTTGTTCTAGAGGTAGACATCTATCACATAATATCAAACGCGTTAAGAGATTAATATATCACATAATATTCACATGTTAAAAATATATAGTTTCCAACAAAATTTGTTAAGCAATCATTTTTCAAGTAAACACGGTCGAAGTCCAGACTCACTAATGCATCCTAACAAACTCGATAAGACACACTAATGCAAAATTCTGGTTCTCTAAGACCACGCTCTGATACCAACTGAAATGTCCCGTTCTTATTGGTTAAAAACGTTCCATATTAATTGATTTCGTTGCGAGGTTTTGACCTCTATATGAGACGTTTTTCAGAGACTGCATTCATTTTAAAACAAACCATAACCTTTATTTCATCAATAAAGGTTTAAAAAGCTTTACGTAGATTATCAAATAATGATAATCTAAAATATCCTGTTTACACACGACCATTACATAATGGTTTACAATACAAATATGTTACAACAAAATAAGTTTCTTGAATGCAGTTTTTACACAATATCATACAAGCATGGACTCCAAATCTCGTCCTTATTTAAGTATGCGACAGCGGAAGCTCTTAATAATCACCTGAGAATAAACATGCTTAAAACGTCAACAAAAATGTTGGTGAGTTATAGGTTTAACCTATATATATCAAATCATAATAATAGACCACAAGATTTCATATTTCAATACACATCCCATACATAGAGATAAAAATCATTCATATGGTGAACACCTGGTAACCGACATTAACAAGATGCATATATAAGAATATCCCCATCATTCCGGGACACCCTTCGGATATGATATAAATTTCGAAGTACTAAAGCATCCGGTACTTTGGATGGGGTTTGTTAGGCCCAATAGATCTATCTTTAGGATTCGTGTCAATTAGGGTGTCTGTTCCCTAATTCTTAGATTACCAGACTTAATAAAAAGGGGCATATTCGATTTCGATAATTCAACCATAGAATGTAGTTTCACGTACTTGTGTCTATTTTGTAAATCATTTATAAAACCTGCATGTATTCTCATCCCAAAAATATTAGATTTTAAAAGTGGGACTATAACTCACTTTCACAGATTTTTACTTCGTCGGGAAGTAAGACTTGACCACTGGTTGATTCACGAACCTATAACAATATATACATATATATCAAAGTATGTTCAAAATATATTTACAACACTTTTAATATATTTTGATGTTTTAAGTTTATTAAGTCAGCTGTCCTCGTTAGTAACCTACAACTAGTTGTCCACAGTTAGATGTACAAAAATAAATCGATAAATATTATCTTGAATCAATCCACGACCCAGTGTATACGTATCTCAGTATTGATCACAACTCAAACTATATATATTTTGGAATCAACCTCAACCCTGTATAGCTAACTCCAACATTCACATATAGAGTGTCTATGGTTGTTCCGAAATATATATAGATGTGTCGACATGATAGGTCGAAATATTGTATACGTGTCTATGGTATCTCAAGATTACATAATATACAATACAAGTTGATTAAGTTATGGTTGGAATAGATTTGTTACCAATTTTCACGTAGCTAAAATGAGAAAAATTATCCAATCTTGTTTTACCCATAACTTCTTCATTTTAAATCCGTTTTGAGTGAATCAAATTGCTATGGTTTCATATTGAACTCTATTTTATGAATCTAAACAGAAAAAGTATAGGTTTATAGTCGGAAAAATAAGTTACAAGTCATTTTTGTAAAGGTAGTCATTTCAGTCGAAAGAACGACGTCTAGATGACCATTTTAGAAAACATACTTCCACTTTGAGTTTAACCATAATTTTTGGATATAGTTTCATGTTCATAATAAAAATCATTTTCTCAGAATAACAACTTTTAAATCAAAGTTTATCATAGTTTTTAATTAACTAACCCAAAACAGCCCGCGGTGTTACTACGACGGATTAAATCCGGTTTTACGGTGTTTTTCTTGTTTCCAGGTTTTAAATCATTAAGTTAGCATATCATATAGATATAGAACATGTGTTTAGTTGATTTTAAAAGTCAAGTTAGAAGGATTAACTTTTGTTTGCGAACAAGTTTAGAATTAACTAAACTTTGTTCTAGTGATTACAAGTTTAAACCTTCGAATAAGATAGCTTTATATGTATGAATCGAATGATGTTATGAACATCATTACTACCTTAAGTTCCTTGGATAAACCTACTGGAAAAGAGAAAAATGGATCTAGCTTCAACAGATCCTTGGATGGCTCGAAGTTCTTGAAGCAGAATCATGACACGAAAACAAGTTCAAGTAAGATCATCACTTGAAATAAGATTGTTATAGTTATAGAAATTGAACCAAAGTTTGAATATGATTATTACCTTGTATTAGAATGATAACCTACTATAAGAAACAAAGATTTATTGAGGTTGGATGATCACCTTACAAGATTGGAAGTGAGCTAGCAAACTTGAAAGTATTCTTGATTTTATGTAACTAGAACTTGTAGAATTTATGAAGAACACTTAGAACTTGAAGATAGAACTTGAGAGAGATCAATTAGATGAAGAAAATTGAAGAATGAAAGTGTTTGTAGGTATTTTTGGTCGTTGGTGTATGGATTAGATATAAAGGATATGTAATTTTGTTTTCATGTAAATAAGTCATGAATGATTACTCATATTTTTGTAATTTTATGAGATATTTCATGCTAGTTGCCAAATGATGGTTCCCACATGTGTTAGGTGACTCACATGGGCTGCTAAGAGCTGATCATTGGAGTGTATATACCAATAATACATACATCTAAAAGCTGTGTATTATACGAGTACGAATACGGGTGCATACGAGTAGAATTGTTGATGAAACTGAACGAGGATGTAATTGTAAGCATTTTTGTTAAGTAGAAGTATTTTGATAATTGTATTGAAGTCTTTCAAAAGTGTATAAATACATATTAAAACACTACATGTATATACATTTTAACTGAGTCGTTAAGTCATCGTTAGTCGTTACATGTAAGTGTTGTTTTGAAACCTTTAGGTTAATTATCTTGTTAAATGTTGTTAACCCAATGTTTATAATATCAAATGAGATTTTAAATTATTATATTATCATGATATTATCATGTATGAATATCTCTTAATATGATATATATACATTAAATGTCTTTACAACGATAATCGTTACATATATGTCTCGTTTAAAAATCATTAAGTTAGTAGTCTTGTTTTTACATATGTAGTTCATTGTTAATATACTTAATGATATGTTTACTTATCATAGTATCATGTTAAATATATATATATATATCCATATATATGTCATCATATAGTTTTTACAAGTTTTAACGTTCGTGAATCACCGGTCAACTTGGGTGGTCAATTGTCTATATGAAACATATTTCAATTAATCAAGTCTTAACAAGTTTGATTGCTTAACATGTTGGAAACATTTAATCATGTAAATATCAATCTCAATTAATATATATAAAAATGGAAAAGTTCGGGTCACTACACCCACGAGCCACAATACTACTACCCTTAACCACCTTCCATTGGCGGTTTTCAAAAGTAACCGCGTTACCTTCATCATCTAATTGACTAACCAAAATAAGTTTCCTTTTCAATTTAGGAATGTACCTTACGTTCTTCAAAGTCCAATTAGAACCAAGAGTAGTATTCAAAATAACATCTCCAATGCCCTCTATATTGAGTTGCTTGTTGTCCGCCAATCTCACCTTGCCTTGGTATGAACGAAAATTCTTCATCATGCTTTTGATATGAGTAGCATGAAACGAAGCTCCCGAATCCAAAATCCAAGACTCCATAGAATTTTCAACACTACACAAAAGTGCATCATCACTTTCCCCTTCGGCCAAGTTTACACCTTTCGTGGAACCATTTTTGCAATTCCTTTGAAAGTGCCCCTTTTGATTGCAACCCCAACAAGTAACTTCACTTCTATCCTTCGATGGATACCTCTTCTTAGACTTCTTCCTACCCTTCTTCTCACCGCGTTCAAATTTTCTACCCCGGTTGTCGGTACTTAACAAAGAACCGGATGTCGATTCCCCCGAATTTCTCCTACGAGTATCTTCACCAAGAATCAAGTCCCTTATTCCTTCAAACGCTAGCTTAGTAGTTCCCGTAGAGCTACTAACCGTGGTAACCGTACCCGACCAACTTTCCGGTAATGATGAAAGAAAGATAAGTGCTTTTAGTTCATCATCAAACTTAATCTCTACCAATTCAAGTCTTGAAACGATATTATTAAATTCATTGATATGATCCGTTGCACTCGTACCTTCCTTCATTTTAGTATTAAACAATTGACGCATGAGAAATACCTTATTTGCAGCTGTAGGTTTCTCATACATGTTAGAGAGTGCTTTCAAGCAAGCAAACGTCGTCTTCTCATTCACAACGTTGTATGCAACGTTCTTAGCAAGTGAAAGACGAATAGCACCCAAAGCTTGACGATCCAAAAGCATCCAATCGGCATCATTCATGCTTTAGGGCTTGGTCTCTAACAAGGGTTGGTGTAGCTTCTTTTGATACAAGTAATCTTCAATTTGCATCTTCCAAAAGCCAAAGTCTCTCCCATCGAATCGGTCGATTCTAAACTTCCCATCTTCCGCCATCGTTCCCTTAACGAAACCTTGTGCTCTAGATACCAGTTGTTAGGATATTGGGACTCAAACAACGCAAGTGATTATTCAAGATCACTCACCCATTTAATGAACGAAAGAATATAAATGTGAAAAAGTAAATCGACACAAGATATAACGTGGTTATATGCAATCGTTGTGATTGCTTTAGTCCACGGACCAACTAGAGATCGTTTATTTACTGAATATTTGAGAGTGGTGTATTACAATGAGATACAATGAGCTCCATTTACAGGAGAAACAAGAACACTTAAGAAACTAGCAAGGAATCTTCATCATGACAAGTAATTATCATGTTTGCCAACTAACTAGCTTTACACCCTTGAATTAGCATGATCACAGCCTCAATTCAAGGTGTAAAGTATCCACTTTGCACCTAAAGCAAAAGGAGAATCAAACAAAATCGGATCCCACATGAAAAAAGGTTGCCAGCTGCTGCCAGCAAACGTGCGCGTCGTGCACACTTAAACGTGCGCGCCGTGCACACTCCCAAACTTCGAGCAAGCCTTCTGATCAAAACTTCTCTAGTGCGCGCAGGGAGCGCGCCTTGCACCATCACCGCGCACAATCAACTTGCTCTGTTTTTGATCTGTTTTTCTCTGTTTCACGCTTACCGAAATCTGCAAAATCCGTGCAAGTGTTTTTTTTCTCGTTTTGTATAAATGTCTCCATACTTTAACAATAGTGACCTGGCTGGTTTTTGATATTAGCATGGCTTGTGAAATCGATTAGTTCGGCTTGAGACTTGAGAAGCAGTTGGGAACCCTTTTGGACTGCAAGTTGAAGGTCTTTTTCAGTGTTTTTGTCAACGTTAACAGTTAGGATTAGTTTTCGTCTACATAGAAAGTTGAGTTTTGGAGTTCCTTTGTAAAAATCAGCCACTTCCACTACATCTCCTAATCTGTATCTGTAAAGACCTGAAATTAAGACATTGCTTTTTAATTAACAATAGTAAGCTTTTTGTGTAATTTTTAACAAGTTGAATGTTTTAAATTTATATTTATATTTATATATTATATATAAAGAAAGATAAACATACAACATGCCCTACATATTATCTCAGTTTAAATCAAAACTTAAACACTTAAGGAAGGCTTTTCTTGTAAATGTTTAACTGAAATATTTCCGTGAATACTTTCAACCATTTCTGTTATGATCTCAATATGAGAGTATTTGATGTGTATGTGATGGTTTAGTCTTTCTATTAAGGGATATATATATAGGCTATAAACAGTGGTGAATTTAGGATAAAAAATGAATGAGGTCCCGAATTTTCTTTTCAAAGCAAATTATATTTAAAGAAGACTTTAGTGGTTATTGACATATAAAAAACTATACATCTTAAAAATATATGAGATCTTATTGTTAAATTTAGTATGTGAGACAAATTTTAAGTGATACTTTGTAAAAAATAATCCATAAGTAGTGGAGTCACGAGACTCGTTGGGTAGGTTCTCCCCTGGATATAAATACATACATTCCCTACTACTCGACACATAACCTTGATACTTAGAACTCCCTTAGATCCTTTTCATTCCCTACACACCTAAGTTCACCATACCAAAACTTGATGGAAAGCTTTTGTTACATTAATACGAAACCTACGTGTTAGTCGAGTTAAAGCTGTTGGTGATTTTAGCATGATCCAACATATCATTTTAGTGATTGGATTACTAAGTTGAAAGTGTTTTCGAACCATTGATACGTTACAAGAATTCGGAGAGTGTGGAGTACACGTTCGTAAAACGTGAGATGGTTTGATGTATCCTTTGGACTTGGAAATAATGTATGGAACTTGAGGAATGCGAAACGAGACTTGAAAAGGCAATACGCTCGAAAAACTTTAAGCCCAAAATTGAGGTGCTGGACGCAGGGTTAAGCCGCGGCGCGGCTCATAAGGTGTTTTGAGGGTCGAGAGTTTATCAAAAACAAGATGGCTGGAGACTTCATTTGAAATGTCCCGTTCATATTGATTATAAACGTTCCATATTAATTGATTTCGTCGCAAGGTTTTGACCTCTATATGAGACGTTTTTCAAAGACTGCATTCATTTTTAAAACAACCATAACCTTTATTTTATCGATAAAGGTTTAAAAAGCATTACGTAGATTATCAAATAATGATAATCTAAAATATACCGTTTACACACGACCATTACATAATGGTTTACAATAAGAATATATTACATCAAAAATAAGTTTCTTGAATGCAGTTTTTACATAATATCATACAAGCATGGACTCCAAATCTTGTCCTAATTTTAGTATGCAACAACGGAAGCTCTTAATAATCACCTGAGAATAAACATGCTTAAAACGTCAACAAAAATGTTGGTGAGTTATAGGTTTAACCTATATATTATCAAATCATAATAATAGACCACAAGATTTCATATTTCAATATACATCCTATACATAGAGATAAAATTCATTCATATGGTGTACACCTGGTAACCGACATTAACAAGATGCATATAAGAATATCCCCTATCATTCCGGGAAATCCTTCGGACATGATATAAACGAATTCGAAGTACTAAAGCATCCGGTACTTTGGATGGGGTTCGTTAGGCCCAATAGATCTATCTTTAGGATTCGCGTCAATTAGTAGATCGGTTTACTAATTCTTAGGTTACCAAGAAAAAGGGGTGATAATGCTAAAAACGAACATATATTTCATAGCATTATCCCTCAAGAAAGACAAGCTTTTAGTTGCAATTGTTCTATTTACAAGTGATATTCGTTTAAATAATAAAAGGTGAAGACAAAAGACAGATTCGACGAATTGAAGACGCAAACGACCAAAAAGCTCAAAAGCTCAAAGTACAATCCAAGTGGTTCAAATTATTGATGAGAAACGTCTCAAAATTACAAGAGTACGAGCCGCAAAATGCAAAGTACAAGATATTAAATTGTACGCAAGGACGTTCGAAAATCCAGAACCGGGACCAAAGTCAACTCTCAACGCTCAACGCAACGGACTAAAAATTACAAGTCAACTATGCACATGAATACAATATAATATATAATTAATTCTTAAAAATTATATATATATTATATTATATATTAAAACCGTCGGCAAGAAGAAAACAACCAAATGTGAGCTGTCCCAGGAGGCCATGCGATCTCATGGCCAGAAGGCACAAAATCCATGCGATCGCATGGGCATCAGAATCTGGCCAAATCTATAAATTGCAACGTTTTTCAGCGAATTATGTACATCTTTATCTATCTCTCTCTCAACGTATAAATAAATAAATATATATATATATATATATATATATATATATATATATATATATATATATATATATATATATATATATATATATATATATATATATATATATATATATATATATATATATATATATATTATAATTTTAATTTTAATTTTAATAATAAGGGTATGTTAGCGAATGTTGTAAGGGTGTAAGTCAAAATTCTGTCCGTGTAACGCTACGCTATTTTTAATCATTGTAAGTTATGTTCAACCTTTTTAAATTAATGTCTCGTAGCTAAGTTATTATTATGCTTATTTAATGCCGAAGTAATCGTGATGTTGGGCAAAATATTAAAATTAGGTAATTGGGCTTTGTACCATAATTGGGGTTTGGACAAAAGAACGACACTTGTGGAAATTAGACTATGGGCTATTAATGGGCTTTATATTTGTTTAATTAAATGATAGTTTGTTAATTTAATATAAAGATTTACAATTGGACGTACCTATAAATAACCATATACACTCGATCGGACACGATGGGCGGGATATTTATAAGTACTAATAATCGTTCATTTAACCGGACACGAGAATGGATTAATAGTTAATGGACTTATTAAAACAGGGGTGAATTATATACAAGGACACTTGGTGTAATTATAGTTTAAGTCCCCAATTAGTTGGAATATTTGACTTCGGATATAAGGATAATTTGACGTGGACACTCGTACTTTATATTTATGACTGATGGACTGTTATGGACAAAAATCAGACGGACATATTGAATAATCTAGGACAAAGGACAATTAACCCATGGTAATAAACTAAAATCAACAAGTCAAACATCATGATTACGGAAGTTTAAATAAGCATAATTCATTTATTTCATATTTAATTGCACTTTTAATTATCGCACTTTTATTTACTGTCACTTTATTTAAATGCACTTTTAATTATCGCAACTTTATTTATTGTCATTTACTTTACGCACTTTTATTTATCGCAATTTCATTATTGTCTTTTACTTTACGCTTAAAATTAAGTTATATTTATTTTTAATATTTTACATTAGGTTTTAACTGCGACTAAAGTTTTAAAATCGACAAACCGGTCATTAAACGGTAAAAAAAACCCCTTTTATAATAATAATACTACTCCTATATATATATTTTTATACAAATATAGTTGTTAAAAATATAGCGTTAAAATTGGCAAGTTCCCTGTGGATGAACCGGACTTACTAAAAACTACACTACTGTACGATTAGGTACACTGCCTATAAGTGTTGTAGTAAGGTTTAGGTATATCCACTCTATAAATAAATAAATAACTTGTGTAAAATTGTATCGTATTTAATAGTATTTTGTAGTAAAAATATAACTATTTCGTATACGCCTCGCATAACATCAAGTATTTTTGGCGCCACTGCAGGAGAACTGCTTAAACGCCGGAAGCGAAACGCTATAAAAAAAAAGATTCTTAGTTTACTTTTGTAAAAATACGCTTTTGTAAAAATACGTTTTAAATATAAAAAAAAATACAAAAATATAAAAAGAAAAATAAAATATATATATTTTTTTAGAGTTTGTTAAATATATATAAAATTATAAAGTTTTTTTATTTTTATTTTAGTTTTTAAATATAAGTATTTTATTATTTTATATAAATATTTATATATATTAAAAACAGAAAAACAGGAAAAAAAATATATATATATAAAAGTATACGGCCCGAGAACTGTAGCAGCCCAACTTCTGGCCTGCAATCTTAAGCCATGCGACCGCATGGTATTACAACGGTCAGCTCATGCGATCGCATGAGCTGATTTGATAGCCCCGGTACCTTAGTCAACAAATTAGGGTTACGTTTTTATTATTATTATTATTATTATTATTATTATTATTATTATTATTATTATTATTATTATTATTATTATTATTATTATTAATAATTAGGGTTAATTATTATATTATTTAGTATTAGTTTTAGTTAATTTGTATTTTTAAGTTTAATTAGTTTTATTAATATATAAAAATTAATACTTTTATAAAATAAATATAAAAATAATATTTTTATAAAAATAAGTTATTTTATCACTTTTTATATTTATATCTTTTTAATCGTTTAAGCGTAATTTTATAATTTTTCATTCGTACTTAGTTTTAAATTTAGTATTTTCCATAGTAGCTCTAGATTTTTAGGATTTGCCGTAAAATCCCTTAAGTACTTTTTCTTTAGACTAAGATTTAGGTGCTTTAGAATTTTGCGACGCCGTTTTAAATTTTAGTACTTTTTAATTTATTGCCGTTTTGGATATAGTATTTCTTTTAAGCTTTAATATTTTTAGAAGCAACTTTTAATTCTTAGTTTTTAGACTTTAAGTTTCGACGCGCTACGTTCTTTTTATTATTTTTCGACCTTTTATTTTTCGACGTTTTTCGACGCGCTCTTTTTCTTTCTTATTTCTCGACGCTCTAGTTTTTAGGACTTAGAATTTTTTCTATTTCTTCTCTAAAATTTCTTTAAATTTCAACGAAAAATTATTTTAAGTGGTTAAATTGATAGACATCCAAAATTTTCTGGTTCGTAGTAATAGTTGGATTTGTTAGTGGCGAGTTGTGGGCTTCCGATTTAAAGGGTCCTGGCTACCTGCTGCATCTATTGGCTATTCGAAATGTGGACAAAATCAGAAAAGTCTATTAATTTGATAACTTATATAATTTTTATCTTTATAACTAATAGGATATTCAGTGAATGCACCGAGCAAAACGTTCACCACCTTTCATACGTTTACCACCTGTAACTCGATCAAGACATCTAGCCAATATTTTCGCCGTTGATTTTTCTTTAGAATCGTCATCTAGTCAACCAAGTACTCCAATTCAAATTTCCGATAATCCATTTTTGAACCCGACCTCACAATTGAGAATACGGAGGATATTCAGGGAAAACTCAGAGATCCTGAACGACTAATCATTCCTCCTGAATCACAAACCGTTAAATCAGAATCCTCTAGTGATTCAGATTCAACAAACTCAATCATGGAAAATCTAGAACCTCTAAGTATGGAAGATCGAATGAGAGCCACACGCATGGGCCAAGGTCACGCCATTATTAAGCCAGACATTAATGCACCAGATTATGAAATCAAAGGACAAATCCTACACATGGTAACTAATCAATGCCAATATAGTAGTACGCCAAAAGAAGATCCAAACGAACATCTTCGAACCTTCAATAGGATTTGTACTCTATTCAAAATCAGAGAAGTTGAGAATGAACAGATATATCTCATGTTATTTCCCTAGACTTTAAAGGGAGAAGCCAAAGATTGGTTAGAATCGTTACCTGAAGGGGCGATTGATACATGGGATGTTTTAGTTGAGAAATTTCTTAAAAGATTCTTTCCGGCATCTAAAGCCGTGAGACTTCAAGGAGAAATTGTTACGTTCGCGCAAAAGCCAAATGAAACATTATATGAGGCGTGGACAAGATTTGGAAAGTTGTTGAGAGGATGTCCTCAACATGGTTTAGACACTTATCAAATAGTACAAATATTCTACCAAGGATGCGACATTACTACACGAAAAGACATCGACATAGCAGCTGGTGGTTCCATTATGAAGAAAACCGCAACTGAAGCTTACAAAATTATTGATAACACATCCTCCCACTCACATGAGTGGCATCAAGAAAAAGACATCGTTAGATCATCTAAAGTGGCTAGAGCCGATTCTAGCCATGACTTTGATTCCGTTTCTGCAAAAATAGATGCTTTCGAGAGACGAATGGAAAAGATGAATAAAGATATTCACGCAATACGAATCAGTTGTGAGCAATGCGGTGGACCACACTTAACAAAAGATTGTCACATCGAGCAAACGATGGAATAACGAGAGAATGTTTCCTACATGAACCAAAGGCCGGGAAATAATTATCAAAATAATTATCAACCTCCAAGGCCAAACTTCAATCGAAATCAAAACATTCTTTACAATCTAAATGGACCCAACAATAACTCGTACAACCAACAAGGTTCGAATAACCAACCAACTCAAAACAACACTTTCAATCAACAAAGACCTGGCTTGTATAAACCAACACAACAAACCGAAGAGAAAAAGCCAAATCTGGAAGAAATGATGGCAAAGCTAATGGAATCTCAAACACAATTTATAACATCTTAAACCCAAACAAATGAGAGGTTTGATCAGTCATTAAGAACTCAACAAGCTTTCATTTTGAATCTAGAAAAATACGTAGGTACTCTTGCTAGCATGATGAGTGAGAGGGAACAAGGAAAGTTACCGAGTAATACTGAAGTAAATCCTCGAAATGAGAATGTTAATATGGTGTCAACGAATTCTGAAAAACCATCATCAGAAGATGGGAAGTTTTAGATGTGAGTAACAATGAAGAAGTTACAACACCACCACCACCCGAGTATGTAAAGCCAGTGGTGGTACCATACAGACCACCCATCCCGTTTCCAAGAAAAGGAGTTGAATATGATCAAGTAATATGTAATAAAGTTTGTGATATCTCTGGAAAGAAGAAGAAGAATAAGAACGTGCAAGAAACAAAAACCGTAAAAGTAAACCCGGTAAAGACAGTTCCACCAAAACCTCCACCCAGGTTGGGTGATCCGGGTGAATTTATTGTTCCTTATCTACTTAGTGATTGTGTCATGTATGATGCACTAGCAGATTTAGGTGCAAGTGTGAGTGTTATGCCTCTTTCATTATATAAGAGATTAGGAGTAGGTGAGTTAAGTCCAACGGAGATGAGTGTTCGACTCTTTGATCAAACCATTAGGCACCCAGTTGGAATTGCTGACAACCTACCCGTTCAAGTGGGTAATTTAACCTTTCTAGTCGAATTCATTATCATTGACATAGAAGAGGACCCAAACATTCCTCTAATTTTAGGTCGACCATTCTTAGCGTCCATCGGGGCGTTATTTGATGTAAGAGAGGGTAGAATGACACTTAGTAATGATGAGAAATCGATCACCTTTATGATTCGAAAGTCTAAATCTCCACCAACCAAAACCGTTGAACCAGCAAAAACGGTTGGTAAGAACCATGTTATTTTACCAACTCCAACGGTAGTGCTTAGCAATAATAAAACGCCTAAGTGTGGGGAAAATGAAGTAACACCTAATGATGACCTGATAACAAAGAACCCCGTTGTTGATACGAAATTAAATGATCCCATTATTAATAGTTCTATGAAGAAACTTATTAAACGGATTCGCGCTGCTAGAATCAAGGGGAACTTTAAGTTATGTAACTGGTTAGTATCCAATCTATCGCCTAAAGAAAAGGCAAAACTAGTTGAATTTGTGGATATTACACAGGAATCCGACCAATGGCTTAAAGCAAAAGTTACAGATATGCAAGTTGATTATGGCCCAAAAGAAATTGACAATGAAGTTAATCACAATTTCGACACCACAGCTACCTAAGTGTGGGGAGATTCAAATGTTCTAAAAAGAAAACGTTGTCTAGAGTTAGTTGTTCTGTTCTCGTGTAGTTCCGAGAATGGAATCCGATTGATCTTTTCCACTAGCAGACACTAAAGAACTAGTTTTCTCCCTCCATTCTGAATTTTTGTTTTATAGGGTTTGTATGAAATTAATACGCTTTTTAAATTTAAGTTTTGTGTGAATTTAAAAACAAAATTTACTTTATTTCATTAAGTTTAAAAAATGATTTCTACAATTCATCGTAAGTTGAAGACTAGGTCATGGAACCGAAATTGCTTTACCTGAGGGCGGAGCGAAAAATTTTGTTATCATTATTTTTAATTTTATTGATCTAAAGTATACCAAAAAAATTAAAAAACCCAAAAATCTTTGCTTTTAAAACAATCGCTTTAAAAACGACAAATTTTAAATTTTGTCGAGGGACGGACTAGGTAAACATACCGAAACTACCTAAAGTAAAAGGAAACAAAATTTTAAAAATCATTCAATTAAATTGTTTTAATAAATAAAGGTTTTATAAAAAGAATATATATATATATATATATATATATATATATATATATATTTTATATATATATATATATATATATATATATATATATATGTTTGTAGTTTATCTGATGTACAAAACATGGTAAAACATCGCACTTTCAAAGACTGACATTAAGTTCAACAAAAGCTACTAATTTTGACGATAAGAGGAAAAACATATGTGAAATTACAACAAAAGAAAAACGATGAGGCGCGCCATCTATCATTCGACGAGCTTAGAAATTTCAAACTCGGTATTTTTAATCACTTTTCTATACTAATCACCTTCATGAATTTATAATTATAGTCTGATTTCATGCAAATGAGGGCATTGCAAGATCTCAAGTGTGGGGAAGGGTTATAAATTCTCTCAGGTTTACACTTAGTTTAATTGCCAAATTTTGTGAAAATTTGAAAAATTTTCAACTAAATGAATTCAAAATCATGTTTATACATATTTATGAACGATAAAATTAGGTGTTAATGCCGAAATTATTGTTACCTCGGAGAGAACATAAATGGAGAAACAACCCAAAATGTTAGAATTCATTTAAAATGAAATAGAGGAGAATAAAAAGGCAAAGAAAAGAATAAATAAAAGCTAAGTGTAGGAAGAATTTACCAAATTTTTTAAAACATATATCACATATTTTTGTACAAGATTATTGCAGGTACTTTTGTTTTGGACGATTTTAATCAGTTTTACCTGATTTACTGTAATATATTTAAAAGAAAGATGAATCTACACGATGAATCAATTCCATCATTAAAAGGAAGTAAAGTCTTCCGAAAAAGACACGCGCTTCTTGATTTAGGTCAGGAAGTTGTCGTCAAGACCAGCTGTAGGTTGACGAAAAATCTAGAAAAGTCATCTCTAAAATTAGCTGGAAATCCACGGACCTCAGCATCAAACAGGGTCATTAAGTGGTCAGACTTATCCTAACCATGAGAGGATCTGTCTCGTAAAATGGGGAGGGCGCCGTGCAAATTAGCTTGATAAGACTAATGAATCAGACCCCCAGAAAGGATAATCTCCTTAAAGATTAAAAATCAGCTTTTAAGACTGATATTACTCAATCCTTGAGATTGACCTTAAAAATTGAGAATTACAAACTCATGAAATTCAATGATATCTAAACTCGAGCTTGTACGAGAAAATATTTTGATCAAATTACAAACCGATTTGTTTTCTGAAAACCCTATTTTCAATGCGTTCATTACCATTGAACGTAAAATCCTAGGAATTCACCTGGAATTCATTAGGTCACCTGAACCAAATCGGGTGTCAACCGTAAGAATGGTGGTTGCGTAGCATGGTCGAAGACAGGACCTTGTGCCAGACCGAAAAACTATAGGGTGATCTTTACTATTGCTCCTACAAAGGATAGTAATTGCATTCGACACGATATAGACCATAATCAAAAGCATGTCACGGGACATTGCCTCAACAGTTTCTTGTTCAACGCTTTCCTTTACAACCGGACAGTAGTTTACCAAAAGGTAATATACGAAACAAGTATACTGGACGTGTTGCTTTCCTAATACAAGGTTAGCAAGTGGATGACACAAAACCGCAAGTTTTGAGCTAAAATTTCAAATATGAAACCCACACAACCCACAAAAACATTTTGCAAACACCGGTGAAGGGTTATTCCGGAAAACTTATCTAGGATAAAAGCTAGATTTAACTTTCAAAAGATCAAATGTTTTCATAAAGATCCAATTTCCTTAAAGGATCTAAATTTTCATAGTCAAGTGAGACTGTAAACCACATCGTTATTATTGTTCATACCGCCGTATAAAAATCACTGATGTACAAAGTGTGAAGAATAAAGAAGTGATTCTAGTACTTTTATTTCAAGACTATATTGCTTGAGGAAAAGCAACGCTCAAGTGTGGGAATATTTGATAATGCTAAAAACGAACATATATTTCATAGCATTATCCCTCAAGAAAGACAAGCTTTTAGTTGCAATTGTTCTATTTACAAGTGATATTCGTTTAAATAATAAAAGGTGAAAACAAAAGACAGATTCGACGAATTGAAAAAGCTCAAAAGTACAAAGTACAATCCAAGTGGTTCAAATTATTGATGAGAAACGTCTCAAAATTACAAGAGTATGAGCCGCAAAACGCAAAGTACAAGATATTAAATTGTACGCAATGACATTCGAAAATCCGGAACCGGGACCAGAGTCAACTCTCAACGCTCGACGCAACGGACTAAAAATTACAAGTCAACTATGCACATGAATATAATATAATATATAATTAATTCTTAAAAATTATATATATATATTATATTATATATTAAAACCGTCGGCAAGAAGAAAACAACCAAATGTGAGCTATCCCAGGGGGCCATGCGATCGCATGGCCAGAAGGCATAAAATCCATGCGATCGCATGGGCATCAGAATCTGGCCACATCTATAAATTGCAACGTTTTTCAACGAATTATGTACATCTTTATCTATCTCTCTCTCAACGTGTATATATATATATATATATATATATATATATATATATATATATATATTATAATTTTAATTTTAATTATAAGGGTATGTTAGCGAATGTTGTAAGGGTGTAAGTCAAAATTCTGTCCGTGTAACGCTACGCTATTTTTAATCATTGTAAGTTATGTTCAACCTTTTTAAATTAATGTCTCGTAGCTAAGTTATTATTATGCTTATTTAATGCCGAAGTAATCGTGATGTTGGGCTAAATATTAAAATTGGGTAATTGGGCTTTGTACCATAATTGGGGTTTGGAAAAAAGAACGACACTTGTGGAAATTAGACTATGGGCTATTAATGGGCTTTATATTTGTTTAATTAAATGATAGTTTGTTAATTTAATATAAATATTTACAATTGGACGTACCTATAAATAACCATATACACTCGATCGGACACGATGGGCGGGATATTTATAAGTACTAATAATCGTTCATTTAACCGAACACGAGAATGGATTAATAGTTAATGGACTTATTAAAACAGGGGTGAATTATATACAAGGACACTTGGTGTAATTATAGTTTAAGTCCCCAATTAGTTGGAATATTTGACTTCGAATATAAGGATAATTTGACGAGGACACTCGCACTTTATATTTATGACTGATGGACTGTTATGGTCAAAAACCAGATGGACATATTGAATAATCCAGGACAAAGGACAATTAACCCATGGTTATAAACTAAAATCAACAAGTCAAACATCATGATTACGGAAGTTTAAATAAACATAATTCCTTTATTTCATATTTAATTGCACTTTTAATTATCGCACTTTTATTTACTGTCATTTTATTTAAATGCACTTTTAATTATCGTACTTTTTAATTATCTCAACTTTATTTATTGTCATTTACTTTACGCACTTTTATTTATCGCAATTTCATTATTGTCTTTTACTTTACGCTTAAAATTAAGTTATATTTATTTTTAATATTTTACATTAGGTTTTAACTGCGACTAAAGTTTTAAAATCGACAAACCAGTCATTAAATGGTAAAAAAACCCCTTTTATAATAATAATATTACTCATATATATATATTTTTATACAAATATAGTTGTTAAAAATATAGCGTTAAAATTGGCAAGTTCCCTGTGGACGAATCGGACTTTCTAAAAACCACACTACTGTACGATTAGGTACACTGCCTATAAGTGTTGTAGTAAGGTTTAGGTATATCCACTCTATAAATAAATAAATAACTTGTGTAAAATTGTATCGTATTTAATAGTATTTTGTAGTAAAAATATAACTATTTCGTATACACCTCGCATAACATCAAGGGGCATATTCGGCTTCGATCATTCACCCATATAATGTAGTTTCAATTACTTGTGTCTATTTCGTAAAACATTTATAAAACTGCATGTATTCTCATCCCAAAATATTAGATTTTAAAAGTGGGACTATAACTCACTTTCACAGATTTTTACTTCGTCGGGAAGTAAGACTTGGCCACTGGTCGATTCACGAACCTATAACAAATATGTACATATATATCAAAGTATGTTCAAAATATATTTACACCATTTTTAATACATTTTAATGTTTTAAGTTTATTAAGTCAGCTGTCCTCGTTAGTAACCTACAATTAGTTGTCCACAATTAGATGTACAGAAATAAATCGATATATATATTATCTTGAATCAATCCACGACCCAGTGTATACATGTCTCAGGCTAGATCACAACTCAAAGTAAATATATTTTTGGAATCAACCTCAACCCTGTATAGCTAACTCCAACATTACTGCATATAGAGTGTCTATGGTTGTTCCAAATAATATATATACATGGGTCGATATGATATGTCAAAACATTTGCATACGTCTCTATGGTATCCCAAGATTACATTAGAATACATGTATAATACAATATAAGTTAGCTAGGATATGATTTGTATAGAATTGTTACAATATTTCCCGTAGCTACAACAATAAAAAAATATACAATCTTGTTTTACCCATAACTTCTTCGTTTTAAATCCGATTTAAGTGAATCAAATTGCTATGGTTTCATATTGAACTCTATTTTATGAATCTAAACATAAAAAGTATAGGTTTATAGTCGAAAAAATAAGTTACAAGTAATTTTTGTAAAGGTAGTCATTTCAGTCGAAAGAACGACGTCTAGATGACCATTTTGGAAAACATACTTCCACTTTGAGTTTAACCATGATTTTTGGATATAGTTTCATGTTCATTAGAAAAATCATTTTCCCAGAAGAACAACTTTTAAATCAAAGTTTATCATAGTTTTTAATTAACTAACCCAAAACAGCCCGCGGTGTTACTACGACGACGTATATCCGGTTTTACGGTGTTTTTCGTGTTTTCCGATTTTAAATCATTAAGTTAGCATATCATATAGATATAGAACATGTGTTTAGTTGATTTTAAAAGTCAAGTTAGAAGTATTAACTTTTTTTTGCGAACAAGTTTAGAATTAACTAAACTATGTTCTAGTGATTACATGTTCAAATCTTCGAATAAGATAGGTTTATATGTATGAATCGAATGATGTTATGAACATCATTACTACCTAAAGTTTAGTAGGTAAACCTATTTTAAGTGACAAGAAATGATCTAGCTTCAAAGGATCTTGGATGGCTGGAAAGTTCTTGAAGTAGAATCATGACACGAAAACAAGTTCAAGTAAGATTATCACTCGAATTAAGATAGTTATAGTTATAGGAATTGAATCAAAGTTTGTATATGAGTATTACCTTAATTTGGAATGATATCTTACTGTAAACAACAAGGATTTCTTAAGGTTGGATGATCATTTTACAAGATTGGAAGTGAGCTAGTAAACTTGGAAGTATTCTTGATTTTATGAAACTAGAACTTGTAGAATTTATGAAGAACACTTAGAACTTGAAGATGGAACTTGAGAGAGATCAATTAGATGAAGAAAATTGAAGAATGAAAGTGTTTGTAGGTATTTTTGGTCGTTGGTATATGGATTAGATATAAAGGATATGTAATTTTGTTTTCATGTAAATAAGTCATGAATGATTACTAATATTTTTGTAATTTTATGAGATATTTCATGCTAGTTGCCAAATGATGGTTCCCACATGTGTTAGGTGACTCAAATGGGCTGCTAAGAGCTGATCATTGGTGAAATGTCTCGTTCATATAGATTATAAACGTTCCATATTAATTGATTTCGTTGCGAGGTTTTGACCTCTATATGAGACGTTTTTCAAAGACTGCATTCATTTTTAAAACAACCATAACATTTATTTTATCAATAAAGGTTTCAAAAGCATTACGTAGATTATCAAATAATGATAATCTAAAATATACTGTTTACACACGACCATTACATAATGGTTTACAATAGAAATATATTACATCGACATATGTTTCTTGAATGCAGTTTTTACATAATATCATACAAACATGGACTCCAAATCTTGTCCTTATTTTAGTATGCAACAGCGGAAGCTCTTAATATTCACCTGAGAATAAACATGCTTTAAACGTCAATAAAAATGTTGGTGAGTTATAGGTTTAACCTATATATATCAAATCATAAGAATAGACCACAAGATTTCATATTTCAATATACATCCCATACATAGAGATAAAAATCATTCATATGGTGAACACCTGGTAACCGACATTAACAAGATGCATATATAAGAATATCCCCATCATTTCGGGACACCCTTCAGATATGATATAAATTTTGAAGTACTAAAGCATCCGGTACTTTGGATGGGGTTTGTAAGGCCCAATAGATCTGTCTTTAGGATTCGCGCCAATTAGGGTGTCTGTTCCCTAATTCTTAGATTACCAGACTTAATAAAAAGGGGCATATTCGATTTCGATAATTCAACCATAGAATGTAGTTTCACGTACTTGTATCTATTTTGTAAATCATTTATAAAACCTGCATGTATTCTCATCCCAAAAATATTAGATTTTAAAAGTGGGACTATAACTCACTTTCACAGATTTTTACTTCGTCGGGAAGTAAGACTTGGCCACTGGTCGATTCACGAACCTATAAAAAATATGTACATATATATCAAAGTATATTCAAAATATATTTACAACACTTTTAATACATTTTGATGTTTTAAGTTTATTAAGTCAGCTGTCCTCGTTAGTAACCTACAACTAGTTGTCTAACGTTAGATGTACAGAAATAAATCGATATATATATTATCTTGAATCAATCCACGACCCAGTGTATACACGTCTCAGGCTAGATCACAAATAAAAGTATATATATTTTTGGAATCAACCTCAACCCTGTATAGCTAACTCCCACATTACTGCATATAGAGTGTCTATAGTTGTTCCAAATAATATATACACATGGGTCGATATGATATGTCAAAACATTTGCATACATGTCTATGGTATCCCAAAATTACATAATATATTAGAATACATGTATAATACAATATAAGTTAGCTAGGATATGATTAATATAGATTTGTTACCAATTTTCACGTTGCTACAACAAGAAAAATTATCCAATCTTGTTTTACCCATAACTTCTTCATTTTAAATCCGTTTTGAGTGAATCAAATTGCTATGATTTCATGTTGAACTCTATTTTATGAATCTAAACAGAAAAAGTATAGGTTTATAGTCGGAAATATAAGTTAAAAGTCATTTTTGTAAAGGTAGTCATTTCAGTCGAAAGAACGACGTCTAGATGACCATTTTAGAAAACATACTTTCACTTTGAGTTTAACCATGATCTTTGGATATAGTTTAATGTTCATAAGAAAAATCATTTTCCCAGAAGAAAAACTTTTAAATCAAAGTTTATCATAGTTTTTAATTAACTAACCCAAAACAGCCTGCGGTGTTACTACGACGACGTATGTCCGGTTTTACAGTGTTCTTCGTGTTTCTAGGTTTTAAATCATTAAGTTAGCATATCATATAGATATAGAACATGTGTTTAGTTGATTTTAAAAGTCAAGTTAGAAGGATTAACTTTTGTTTGCGAACAAGTTTAGAATTAACTAAACTATGTTCTAGTGATTACAAGTTTAAACCTTCGAATAAGATAGCTTTATATGTATGAATTGAATGATGTTATGAACATCATTACTACCGCAAGTTTTCTGGATAAAGCTACTAGAAATGAGAAAAATGGATCTAGCTTCAAAGGATCCTTGGATGGCTTGAAAGTTCTTGAAGCAGAATCATGACACGAAAACAAGTTCAAGTAAGATTTCCACTCGAAATAAGATTGTTATAGTTATAGAAATTGAATCAAAGTTTGAATATGAGTATTACCTTCTATTAGAAAGATATCTTACTGTAAATAATAAAGATTTCTTGAGGTTGGATGATCACTCTACAAGATTGGATGTAAGCTAGTAAACTTGGAAGTATTCTTGATTTTATGAAACTAGAACTTGTAGAATTTATGAAGAACACTTAGAACTTGAAGATAGAACTTGAGAGAGATTAATTAGATGAAGAAAATTGAAGAATGAAAGTGTTTGTAGGTGTTTTTGGTCGTTGGTATATGGATTAGATATAAAGGATGTGTAATTTTGTTTACATGTAAATAAGTCATGAATGATTACTCATATTTTTGTAATTTTATGAGATATTTCATGCTAGTTTCCAAATGATGGTTCCCACATGTGTTAGGTGACTCACATGGTCTTCTAAGAGCTTATCATTGGATTGTATATACCAATAGTACATACATCTAAAAGCTGTGTATTGTACGAGTACGAATACGGGTGCATACAAGTAGAATTGTTGATGAAACTGAACGAGGATGTAATTGTAAGCATTTTTGTTAAGTAGAAGTATTTTGATAAGTGTCTTGAAGTCTTTCAAAAGTGTATGAGTACATACTAAAACACTACATGTATATACATTTTAACTGAGTCGTTAAGTCATCGTTAGTCGTTATATGTAAGTGTTGTTTTGAAACCTTTAGGTTAACGATCTTGTTAAATGTTGTTAACCCATTGTATTAGAACAAATGAGATGTTAAATTATTACATTATCATGATATCATGATGTATTAATATATCTTAATATGATATATATACATTAAATGTCGTTACAACGATAATCGTTACATATATGTCTCGTTTCAAAATCATTAAGTTAGTAGTCTTGTTTTTACATATGTAGTTCATTGTTAATATACTTAATGATATGTTTACTTATCATAATATCATGTTAACTATATATATATCCATATATATGTCATCATATAGTTTTTACAATTTTTAACGTTCGTGAATCGCCGGTCAACTTGGGTGGTCAATTGTCTATATGAAATCTATTTCAATTAATCAAGTCTTAACAAGTTTGATCGCTTAACATGTTGGAAAAATTTAGTAATGTAAATATCAATCTCAATTAATATATATAAACATGGAAAAGTTCAGGTCACTACAGTACCTACCCGTTAAATAAATTTCGTCCCGAAATTTTAAGCTGTTGAAGGTGTTGACGAATCTTCTGGAAATAGATGCGAGTATTTCTTCTTCATCTGATCTTCTCATTCCCAGGTAAACTCGGGTCCTCTACGAGCATTCCATCGAACCTTAACAATCGGTATCTTATTTTGTTTAAGTCTCTTAACCTCACGATCAATTATTTCAACGGGTTCTTCAATGAATTGAAGTTTTTCATTGATTTGGATTTCGTCCAACGTAATAGTGCGATCTTCTTTAGCAAAACATTTCTTCAAATTCGAGACGTGGAAAGTGTTATGTACATTCGCAAGTTGTTGAGGTAACTTAAGTCGGTAAGCTACTGGTCCGACACGATCAATAATCTTGAATGGTCCAATATACCTTGAATTTAATTTCCTCCGTTTACCAAATCGAACAACATCTTTCCAAGGTGCAACCTTAAGCATGACCATTTCTCTAATTTCAAATTCTATGTCTTTTCTTTTAATGTCGGCGCAGCTCTTTTGTCAACTTTGGGCGGTTTTCAACCGTTGTCGAATTTGGATGATCTTCTCGGTAGTTTCTTGTATTATCTCCGGACCCATAATCTGTCTATCCCCCACTTCACTCTAACAAATCAGAGACCTGCACTTTCTACCATAAAGTGCTTCAAACGGCGCCATCTCAATGCTTGAATGATAGATGTTGTTGTAGGAAAATTCTGCTTGGCAATTTAGTAATGAAATCCATGGTAATGTTTTCCCATTTCCATTCCGGGATTTCAGGTTGTTGTAGTAGACCTGATGGTTTCTGATGTTCAGCTTTGACCTTAGAACACGTCAAACATTCTCCTACATATTTAGCAATATCGGCTTTCATACCTGGCCACCAAAAATATTTCTTAAGATCCTTGTACATCTTCCCCGTTCCAGGATGTATTGAGTATCTGGTTTTATGAGCTTCTCTAAGTACCATTTCTCTCATATCTCCAAATTTTGGTACCCAAATTCTTTTAGCCCTATACCGGGTTCCGTCTTCCCGAATATTAAGATGCTTCTCCGATCCTTTGGGTATTTCATCCTTTAAATTTCCCTCTTTTAAAACTCCTTGTTGCGCCTCCTTTATTTGAGTAGTAAGGTTAGTGTGAATCATTATATTCATAGATTTTACTCGAATGGGTTCTCTGTCCTTTCTGCTCAAGGCGTCGGCTACCACATTTGCCTTCCCCGGGTGGTAACGAATCTCAAAGTCGTAATCATTCAACAATTCAATCCACCTACGCTGCCTCATATTCAGTTGTTTCTGATTAAATATGTGTTGAAGACTTTTGTGGTCGGTATATATAATACTTTTGACCCCATATAAGTAGTGCCTCCAAGTCTTTAATGCAAAAACAACCGCGCCTAATTCCAAATCATGCGTCGTATAATTTTGCTCGTGAATCTTCAATTGTCTAGACGCATAAGCAATCACCTTCATCCGTTGCTTTAATACACAACCGGGACCTTGCTTTGATGCGTCACAATAAATCACAAAATCATCATTTCCTTCATGAAATGACAATATAGGTGCCGTAGTTAGCTTTTTCTTCAATAATTGAAACGCCTTCTCTTGTTCGTCCTTCCATTCAAATTTCTTCCCTTTATGCGTTAATGCAGTCAAGGGTTTTGCTATTTTGGAGAAATCTTGGATGAATCTTCTGTAGTAACCAGCCAATCCTAAAAATTGACGTATATGCTTCGGAGTTTTTGGGGTTTCCCACTTTTCAACGGTTTTGATCTTTGCCGGGTCCACCTGGATACCTTCTTTGTTCACTATGTGACCGAGGAATTGAATTTCTTCCAACCAAAATGCACACTTTGAAAACTTAGCGTACAGTTTTTCTTTCCTCAATACTTCTAGCACTTTTCTCAAATGTTCTTCATGCTCTTGATCATTCTTTGAGTAAATAAATATGTCATCGATGAAAACAATGACAAACTTGTCAAGATATGGCCCACACACTCGGTTCATAAGGTCCATGAACACAGCTGGTGCATTAGTCAATCCAAACGGCATAACCATAAACTCGTAATGACCATAACGCGTCCTAAAAGCAGTTTTTGGAATATCATCCTCCTTTACTCGCATTTGATGATATCCAGAACGTAAATCGATCTTCGAATAAATTGACGAGCCTTGTAGTTGATCAAATAAGTCGTCAATTCTCGGCAGTGGATCACGGTTTTTGATGGTAAGTTTGTTCAACTCTCTGTCCTAAATGTACCATCCTTCTTCTTGACAAACAAAATAGGAGCTCCCCATGGTGATGTGTTTGGTCGAATGAAACCACGTTCTAATAGTTCTTGCAGTTAGCTTTGCAGTTCTTTCATCTCGTTGGGTGCGAGTCTATAAGGAGCACGAGCTATTGGTGCAGCTCCTGGTACAAGATCTATTTGAAATTCAACGGATCGATGTGGGGGTAATCCCGGTAATTCTTTCAGAAATAAATCGGGAAATTCTTTTGCGACGGGAACATCATTGATGCTCTTTTCTTCAGTTTGTACTTTCTCGACGTGTGCTAGAATAGCATAGCAACCTTTTCTTATTAGTTTTTGTGCCTTCAAATTACTAATAAGATGTAGCTTCGTGTTGCCCTTTTCTCCGTACACCATTAAGGGTTCTCCTTCTTCTCGTACAATGCGAATTGCACTTTTGTAACATACAATCTCTGCTTTCATCTCCTTCAGCCAGTCCATGCCAATTATTACATCAAAACTCCCTAACTCTACTGGTATCAGATCAATCTTAAATATTTCGCTAACCAGTTTAATTTCTCGATTCCGACATATATTATCTGCTGAAATTAATTTACCGTTTGCTAATTCGAGTAAAAATTTACTATCCAACGGCGTCAATGGACAACTTAATTTAGCACAAAAATCTTTACTCATATAGCTTCTATCCGCACCCGAATCAAATAAAACGTAAGCAGATTTATTGTCAATAAGAAACGTACCCGTAACAAGCTCCGGGTCTTCCTGTGCCTCTGCCGCATTAATATTGAAAACTCTTCCACGGCCTTGTCCATTCGTGTTCTCCTGGTTCGGGCAATTTCTAATAATGTGGCTCGGTTTTCCACATTTATAACAAACTACATTGGCATAACTTACTCCCACACTACTTGCTCCGCCATTACTCATTCCGACACCATTTGTTCCTTTCGTTCTGTTAACCCCTGGTCCGTAGACCTCACACTTCGCCGCGCTATGACCATTTATTTTACACTTGTTGCAAAATTTGGTGTAGAACCCCGAGTGATACTTTTCACACCTTTGACATAGCTGCTTCTGATTGTTGTTGTTGTTGCGGTTGTTATTGTTGTTGGGATGATTGTGGTAGTTACTGTTGTTGTTGTTGTTGTTGTTGTTGTTGTTGTTGGGCCATTTGTTGTAGTTGCGATTGATGTTGCGATTGTTGGGATAGTTGTTACGATTATTGTTGTAATTGCTGTTGTTGTTGTATTGGTGATTCTTATCACTGTTTTCCTCCCACTTTCTTTTGACTTGCTTCACATTGGCCTCTTCAGCCGCCTGTTCTTTAATTCTTTCCTCAATCTGGTTCACTAGTTTGTGAGCCATTCTACATGCCTGTTGTATGGAGGCGGGCTCGCGTGAACTTATATCTTCTTGGATTCTTTCTGGTAATCCTTTCACAAACGCGTCGATCTTCTCTTCCTCATCTTCGAACGCTCTCGAACACAATAGGTACAATTCTGCGAATCATCTATCGTACGTGGTAATATCAAATCCTTGGGTTCGTAACCCTCTAAGTTCTGTCTTGAGCTTATTGACCTCGGTTCTGGGACGGTACTTCTCGTTCATCAAGTGCTTGAATGCTGACAACGGTAGTGCGTAAGCATCATCTTGTCCCACTTGCTCTAGATAGGTATTCCACCATGTTAACGCAGTACCTGTGAAGGTATGCGTAGCGTACTTCACTTTGTCCTCTTCAGTACACTTACTTATGGCAAACACCGATTCGACCTTCTCGGTCCACCGTTTCAATCCGATCGGTCCTTCAGTTCCATCAAATTCCAAAGGTTTGTAGGCAGTGAATTCTTTGTAGGTGCATCCTACACGATTTCTTGCGCCGTTAGCTGCATTGCTAGATTCGGAGTTATTGTTGGTATGTAGCGCAACCTGTACTGCGGCTATGTTTGAAGCAAGAAAGGCACGAAATTCCTCTTCGCTCATATTCAAGGTGTGTCGAGTAGTCGGTGCCATTTCCTTCAAAATAGTCAAATGAAACGATTTAATCATACAGAATATTAAGAGTAGTCACTAGTATCTCGTAGCATAATATGAACTCATTTATAAAAGTTTTTTCTTCATATTAGCGTTTTATAAGTTTAAATTCGGGTACTACCTACCCGTTAAGTTCATACTTAGTAGCTAATATACAATTCAACTACTACAATTCCATATGAAAAACTGATTATAATAATATATCACATACAAATATTCTTCAAACTTACAACTTCGCTATATTACATATAACATGAAATATAGTACACCATGATACAGGATAGTTTTGAAGATAAATCTAGTTAATAAGCAAGTTGTTCAGCAAAGGAAATAAATGAAATGTCCCGTTCTTATTGATTAAAAACGTTCCATATTAATTGATTTCGTTGCGAGGTTTTGACCTCTATATGAGACGTTTTTCAAAGACTGCATTCATTTTTAAAACAAACCATAACCTTTATTTCATAAATAAAGGTTTAAAAAGCTTTACGTAGATTATCAAATAATGATAATCTAAAATATCCTGTTTACACACGACCATTACATAATGGTTTACAATAGAAATATATTACATCAACATATGTTTCTTGAATGCAGTTTTTACATAATATCATACAAACATGGACTTCAAATCTTGTCCTTATTTTAGTATGCAACAGCGAAAGCTCTTAATATTCACCTGAGAATAAACATGCTTTAAACGTCAACAAAAATTTTGGTGAGTTATAGGTTTAACCTATATATATCAAATCGTAACAATAGACCACAAGATTTCATATTTCAATACACATCCCATACATAGAGATAAAAATCATTCATATGGTGAACACCTGGTAACCGACATTAACAAGATGCATATATAAGAATATCCCCATCATTCCGGGACACCCTTCGGATATGATATAAATTTCGAAGTACTAAAGCATCCGATACTTTGGATGGGGTTTGTTAGGCCCAATAGATCTATCTTTAGGATTCGCGTCAATTAGGGTGTCTGTTCCCTAATTCTTAGATTACCAGACTTAATAAAAAGGGGCATATTCGATTTCGATAATTCAACCATAGAATGTAGTTTCACGTACTTGTGTCTATTTTTGTAAATCGTTTATAAAACCTGCATGTATTCTCATCCCAAAAATATTAGATTTTAAAAGTGGGACTATAACTCACTTTCACAGATTTTTACTTCGTCGAGAAGTAAGACTTGGCCACTGTTGATTCACGAACCTATAATAATATATACATGTATATTAAAGTATGTTCAAAATATATTTACAACACTTTTAATATATTTTGATGTTTTAAGTTTATTAAGTCAGCTGTCCTCGTTAGTAACCTACAACTAGTTGTCCACAGTTAGATATACAGAAATAAATCGATAAATATTATCTTGAATCAATCCACGACCCAGTGTATACGTATCTCAGTATTGATCACAACTCAAACTATACATATTTTGGAATCAACCTCAACCCTGTATAGCTAACTCCAACATTCACATATAGAGTGTCTATGGTTGTTCCGAAATATATATAGATGTGTCGACATGATAGGTCAAAACATTGTATACGTGTCTATGGTATCTCAAGATTACATAATATATAATACAAGTTGATTAAGTTATGGTTGGAATATATTTGTTACCAATTTTCACGTAGCTAAAATGAGAAAAATTATCCAATCTTGTTTTACCCATAACTTCTTCATTTTAAATCCGTTTTGAGTGAATCAAATTGCTATGGTTTCATATTGAACTCTATTTTATGAATCTAAACAGAAAAAGTATAGGTTTATAGTCGGAAAAATAAGTTACAAGTCGTTTTTGTAAAGGTAGTCATTTCAGTCGAAAGTACGACGTCTAGATGACCATTTTAGAAAACATACTTCCACTTTGAGTTTAACAATAATTTTTGGATATAGTTTCATGTTCATAATAAAAATCATTTTCTCAGAATAACAACTTTTAAATCAAAGTTTATCATAGTTTTTAATTAACTAACCCAAAACAGCCCGCGGTGTTACTACGACGGCGTAAATCCGGTTTTACGGTGTTTTTCGTGTTTCCAGGTTTTAAATCATTAAGTTAGCATATCATATAGATATAGAACATGTGTTTAGTTGATTTTAAAAGTCAAGTTAGAAGGATCAACTTTTGTTTGCGAACAAGTTTAGAATTAACTAAACTATGTTCTAGTGATTACAAGTTTAAACCTTCGAATAAGATAGCTTTATATGTATGAATCGAATGATGTTATGAACATCATTACTACCTTAAGTTCCTTGGATAAACCTACTGGAAAAGAGAAAAATGGATCTAGCTTCAACGGATCCTTGGATGGCTCGAAGTTCTTGAAGCAGAATCATGACACGAAAACAAGTTCAAGTAAGATCATCACTTGAAATAAGATTGTTATAGTTATAGAAATTGAACCAAAGTTTGAATATGATTATTACCTTGTATTAGAATTATAACCTACTGTAAGAAACAAAGATTTCTTGAGGTTGGATGATCACCTTACAAGATTGGAAGTGAGCTAGCAAACTTGAAAGTATTCTTGATTTTTTTGAAACTAGAACTTTTGGAATTTATGAAGAACACTTAGAACTTGAAGATAGAACTTGAGAGAGATCAATTAGATGAAGAAAATTGAAGAATGAAAGTGTTTGTAGGTGTTTTTGGTCGTTGGTGTATGGATTAGATATAAAGGATATGTAATTTTGTTTTCATGTAAATAAGTCATGAATGATTACTCATATTTTTGTAATTTTATGAGATATTTCATGCTAGTTGCCAAATGATGGCTCCCACATGTGTTAGGTGACTCACATGGGCTGCTAAGAGCTGATCATTGGAGTGTATATACCAATAGTACATACATCTAAAAGCTGTGTATTGTACGAGTACGAATACGGATGCATACGAGTAGAATTGTTGATGAAACTGAACGAGGATGTAATTGTAAGCATTTTTGTTAAGTAGAAGTATTTTGATAAGTGTCTTGAAGTCTTTCAAAAGTGTATGAATACATATTAAAACACTACATGTATATACATTTTAACTGAGTCATTAAGTCATCGTTAGCCGTTACATGTAAGTGTTGTTTTGAAACCTTTAGGTTAACGATCTTGTTAAATGTTGTTAACCCAATGTTTATAATATCAAATGAGATTTTAAATTATTATATTATCATGATATTATGATGTACGAATATCTCTTAATATGATATATATACATTAAATGTCGTTACAACGATAATCGTTACATATATGTCTCGTTTCAAAATCATTAAGTTAGTAGTCTTGTTTTTACATATGTAGTTCATTATTAATATACTTAATGATATGTTTACTTATCATAGTATCATGTTAACTATATATATATATATCCATATATATGTCATCATATAGTTTTTACAAGTTTTAACGTTCGTGAATCACCGGTCAACTTGGGTGGTCAATTGTCTATATGAAACATATTTCAATTAATCAAGTCTTAACAAGTTTGATTGGTTAACATGTTGGAAACATTTAATCATGTAAATATCAATCTCAATTAATATATATAAACATGGAAAAGTTCGGGTCACTACAGTACCTACCCGTTAAATAAATTTCGTCCCGAAATTTTAAGCTGTTGAAGGTGTTGACTAATATTCTGGAAATAGATGCGGGTATTTCTTCTTCATCTGATCTTCACGCTCCCAGGTGAACTCGGGTCCTCTACGAGCATTCCATCGAACCTTAACAATTGGTATCTTGTTTTGCTTAAGTCTTTTAACCTCACGATCCATTATTTCGACGGGTTCTTCGATGAATTGAAGTTTTTCGTTGATTTGGATTTCATCTAACGGAATAGTGAGATCTTCTTTAGCAAAACATTTCTTCAAATTCGAGACGTGGAAAGTGTTATGTACAGCCGCGAGTTGTTGAGGTAACTCAAGTCGGTAAGCTACTGGTCCGACACGATCAATAATCTTGAATGGTCCAATATACCTTGGATTTAATTTCCCTCGTTTACCAAATCGAACAACGCCTTTCCAAGGTGCAACTTTAAGCATGACCATCTCTCCAATTTCAAATTCTATATCTTTTTTTTATTGTCAGCGTAGCTCTTTTGTCGACTTTGGGCGGTTTTCAACCGTTGTTGAATTTGGATGATCTTCTCGGTAGTTTCTTGTATAATCTCCGGACCCGTAATCTGTCTATCCCCCACTTCACTCCAACAAATTGGAGACCTGCACTTTCTACCATAAAGTGCTTCAAACGGCGCCATCTCAATGCTTGAATGGTAGCTGTTGTTGTAGGAAAATTCTGCTAACGGTAGATGTCGATCCCAACTGTTTCCGAAATCAATAACACATGCTCGTAGCATGTCTTCAAATGTTTGTATCGTCCTTTCTCTCTGCCCATCAGTTTGTGGATGATAGGCAGTACTCATGTCTAGACGAGTTCCTAATGCTTGCTGTAATGTCTGCCAGAATCTTGAAATAAATCTGCCATCCCTATCAGAGATAATAGAGATTGGTATTCCATGTCTGGAGACGACTTCCTTCAAATACAGTCGTGCTAACTTCTCCATCTTGTCATCTTCTCTTATTGGCAGGAAGTGTGCTGATTTGGTGAGACGATCAACTATTACCCAAATAGTATCAAAACCACTTGCAGTCCTTGGCAATTTAGTGATGAAATCCATGGTAATGTTTTCCCATTTCCATTCCGGGATTTCGGGTTGTTGAAGTAGACCTGATGGGTTCTGATGCTTAGCTTTGACCTTAGAACACGTCAAACATTCTCCTACGTATTTAGAAACATCGGCTTTCATACCCGGCCACCAACAATGTTTCTTGAGATCCTTGTACATCTTCTCCGTTCCAGGATGTATTGAGTATCTGGTTTTATGAGTTTCTCTAAGTACCATTTCTCTCATATCTCCAAATTTTGGTACCCAAATCCTTTCAGCCCTATACCGGGTTCCGTCTTCCCGAATATTAAGATGCTTCTCCGATCCTTTGGGTATTTCATCCTTTAAATTTCCCTCTTTTAAAACTCCTTGTTGCGCCTCCTTTATTTGAGTAGTAAGGTTATTATGAATCATTATATTCATAGATTTTACTCGAATGGGTTCTCTGTCCTTCCTGCTCAAGGCATCGGCTACCACATTTGCCTTCCCCGGGTGGTAACGAATCTCAAAGTCGTAATCATTCAATAATTTAATCCACCTACGATGCCTCATATTCAGTTGTTTCTGATTAAATATGTGTTGAAGACTTTTGTGGTCGGTATATATAATACTTTTGACCCCATATAAGTAGTGCCTCCAAGTATTTAATGCAAAAATAACCGCGCCTAATTCCAAATCATGCGTCGTATAATTTTGTTCGTGAATCTTCAATTGTCTAGACGCATAAGCAATCACCTTCGTTCGTTGCATTAATACAAAACCGAGACCTTGCTTTGATGCGTTACAATAAATCACAAAATCATCATTCCCTTCAGGCAATGACAATATAGGTGCCGTAGTTAGCTTTTTCTTCAATAACTGAAACGCTTTCTCTTGTTCATCATTCCATTCAAATTTCTTCCCTTTATGCGTTAATGCAGTCAAGGGTTTTGCTATTCTGGAAAAGTCTTGGATGAACCTTCTGTAGTAACCAGCTAGTCCTAAAAACAGGCGTATGTGTTTCGGAGTTTTCGGGGTTTCCCACTTTTCAACAGTTTCTATCTTTGCCGGATCCACCTTAATACCTTCTTTGTTCACTATGTGACCGAGGAATTGAACTTCTTCCAACCAAAATGCACACTTTGAAAACTTAGCGTACAATTCTTCCTTCCTCAATACTTCTAACACCTTTCTCAAATGTTCACCGTGTTCTTGGTCATTCTTTGAGTAAATAAGTATGTCATCAATGAAAACAATGACAAACTTGTCAAGGTATGGTCCACACACTCGGTTCATAAGGTCCATGAACACAGCTGGTGCATTAGTTAAACCAAACGGCATGACCATAAACTCATAATGACCGTAACGTGTTCTGAAAGCAGTCTTTGGAATATCATCTTCTTTCACCCGCATTTGATGATACCCGAAACGTAAGTCAATCTTTGAATAAACAGACGAGCCTTGTAGTTGATCAAATAAGTCGTCGATTCTCGATAGTGGGTAGCGGTTCTTGATGGTAAGTTTGTTCAACTCTCGGTAGTCGATACACAACCTGAATGTACCATGTTTCTTCTTGACAAACAAAACAGGAGCTCCCCACGGTGATGTGCTTGGTCGAATGAAACCACGCTCTAAAAGTTCTTGTAATTGGCTTTGCAGTTCTTTCATCTCGCTGGGTGCGAGTCTGTACGGAGCACGAGCTATTGGTGCAGCTCCTGGTACAAGATCTATTTGAAATTCAACGGATCGACGTGGGGGTAATCCCGGTAATTCTTTCGGAAATACATCGGAAAATTCTTTTGCAATGGGAACATCATTGATGCTCTTTTCTTCAGTTTGTACTTTTTCGACTTGTGCTAGAACAGCATAGCAACCTTTTCTTATTAGTTTTTGTGCCTTCAAATTACTAATAAGATGTAGCTTCGTGTTGCCCTTTTCTCCGTACACCATTAAGGGTTTTCCTTTTTCTCGTATAATGCGAATTGCATTTTTGTAACAAACGATCTCTGCTTTCACTTCTTTCAACCAGTCCATACCGATTATCACATCAAAACTCCCTAACTCTACTGGTATCAAGTCAATCTTAAATGTTTCGCTAACCAGTTTAATTTCTCGATTCTGACATATATTATCTGCTGAAATTAATTTACCATTTGCTAATTCGAGTAAAAATTTACTATCCAAAGGCGTCAATGGACAACTTAATTTAGCACAAAAATCTCTACTCATATAGCTTCTATCCGCACCCGAATCAAATAAAACGTAAGCAGATTTATTGTCAATAAGAAACGTACCCGTAACAAGCTCTGGGTCTTCCTGTGCCTCTGCCGCATTAATATTGAAAACTCTTCCGCGGCCTTGTCCATTCGTGTTCTCCTGGTTCGGGCAATTTCTAATAATGTGGCCCGGTTTTCCACATTTATAATAAACTACATTGGCATAACTTGCTCCGACACTACTTGCTCCGCCATTACTCGTTCCGACATCATTTGTTCCTTTCGTTCTATTAACCCCTGGTCCGTAGACCTCACACTTCGCCGCACTATGACCATTTCTTTTACACTTGTTGCAAAATTTAGTGCAGAACCCCGAGTGATACTTTTCACACCTTTGGCATAGCTGCTTCTGATTGTTGTTGTTGTTGCGGTTATTATTGTTGTTGGGATGATTGTTGTAGTTGATGTTGTTGTTGTTGGGCCGTTTGTTGTAGTTGCGATTGATGTTGCGATTGTTGGGATAATTTTTGCGATTATTGTTGTAATTGCTGTTGTTGTATTGGTGATTCTTATCACCGTTTTCCTCCCCTTTCTTTTGACTTGCTTCACATTGGCCTCTTCAGCAGTAGGTTCTTTAATTCTTTCTTCAATCTGGTTCACTAGTTTGTGAGCCATTCTACATGCCTGTTGTATGGAGGCGGGCTCGTGTGAACTTATATCTTCTTGGATTCTTTCCGGTAATCCTTTCACAAACGCGTCGATCTTCTCTTCCTCATCTTCGAATGCTCCCGGACACAATAGGCACAATTCTGTGAATCGTCTTTCGTACGTGGTAATATCAAATCCTTGGGTTCGTAACCCTCTAAGTTCTGTCTTGAGCTTATTGACCTCGGTTCTGGGACGGTACTTCTCGTTCATCAAGTGCTTGAATGCTGACCACGGTAGTGCGTACGCATCATCTTGTCCCACTTGCTCTAGATAGGTATTCCACCATGTTAACGCAGAACCTGTTAAGGTATGCGTAGCGTACTTTACTTTGTCCTCTTCAGTACACTTACTTATGGTAAACACCGATTCGACCTTCTCGGTCCACCATTTCAATCTGATCGGTCCTTCGGTTCCTACAAATTCCAAAGGTTTGCAGGCAGTGAATTCTTTGTAGGTGCATCCTACACGATTTCCTGTACTGCTAGATCCAAGGTTATTGTTGGTATGTAGCGCAGCCTGTACTGCGGCTATGTTTGAAGCTAGAAAAGTACGGAATTCCTCTTCATTCATATTCACGGTGTGTCGAGTAGTCGGTGCCATTTCCTTCAAAATAGTCAAATGGAACAAGTTAATCATACAGAATATTAAGAGTAGTTAATAGTATTTCGTAGCATAATATGAACTCATTTATAAAAGCTTTTTCTTCATATTAGCGTTTTATAAGTTTAAATTCGGGTAGTACCTACCCGTTAAGTTCATACTTAGTAGCTAATATACAATTCAACTACTACAATTCTATATGAAAAACTGATTATAATAATATTTCGTGTTCAAACTTTTACACAATATTTTACAAACTTACAATACCGCTTATTTTACATATAGCATGAAATATAGCACACAATAAATTTGATACAAGATGGTTGTGAAGATAATTCTAGCTAGTACACAAGTCGTTCAGCAAAGGCAATAAAGACACGTAATTCATACGTCCAGAAACAAGTCATGCATTCTGGTTTTACTAGGATTACTTCCCATCCTTGGTCTTGTGGAACATAACCGTTATGGCCGTTGATAAGACAGCGTGTTGTAACGTCGTCAAAGGGACGAGGGTTACGTAATGTCCAACAGTCCCGTAACAATCTAAAAACCTCATTTCTTACCCCAATTACCGACTCCGTCACTTGTGGGAACGTTTTGTTTAATAGTTGTAGGCCGATGTTCTTGTTCTCACTTTGGTGAGAAGCGAACATTACTAATCCGTAAGCATAACATGCTTCTTTATGTTGCGTGTTATCCGCTTTTTCTAAATCACGAAGTCCAATATTCGGATATATTGAGTCAAAATAATTTCTTAACCCATTGCGTAAAATAGCATTTGGGTTCCCCGCAATATATGCATCAAAGTAAACACATCGTAACTTATGGATTTCCCAATGTGATATCCCCCATCTTTCGAACGAAAGCCTTTTATAAACCAAGGCATTCTTGGAACGTTCTTTGAATGTCTTACAAACTGATCTCGCCTTAAATAGTTGTGCCGAAGAATTCTGACCGACTCTAGACAAGATTTCATCAATCATGTCTCCGGGTAGGTCTCTTAAAATATTGGGTTGTCTATCCATTATGTGTTTTTATACTGTAAAATAGACAAGAGTTAGATTCATAAAAAAAAATACTTATTAATACAAGCAATTTTTACATATATCATAAAGCATAAGCACACTATATTACTTATATTACACCACACGAATACAACTATCTTATTCCGACTCGCTTGTTTCTTCTTCTTCGGTTTTGGTTCGTTTTGCCAAGTTTCTAGGGATATATTATGTTCCCCTAATACGAGCTGTCGTTATCCACATTGGTTTAGAAAAACCTGGTGGTTTAGAGGTTCCCGGGTCATTGTTACAACTTAAGGACTTCGGGGGTTGACGATACATATAAAGTTCATCGGGGTTGGAATTAGATTTCTCTATTTTTATGCCCTTTCCCTTATTATTTTCTTTTGCCTTTTTAAATTCAGTTGGGGTAATTTCTATAACATCATCGGAATTCTCGTCGGAATCCGATTCATCGGAGAATTGGTAATCCTCCCAATATTTTGCTTCCTTGGCGGAAACACCATTGACCATAATTAACCTTGGTCGGTTGGTTGAGGATTTTCTTTTACTTAACCGTTTTATTATTTCCCCCACCGGTTCTATTTCTTCATCCGGTTCCGATTCTTCTTCCGGTTCCGATTCTTCTTCCGGTTCCGACTCTTCTTCCGGTTCCTCTTCGGGAACTTGTGAATCAGTCCACGAATCATTCCAATTTACATTTAACTCTTCATTATTATTAGGTGAGTCAATGGGACTTGTTCTAGAGGTAGACATCTATCACATAATATCAAACGCGTTAAGAGATTAATATATCACATAATATTCACATGTTAAAAATATATAGTTTCCAACAAAATTTGTTAAGCAATCATTTTTCAAGTAAACACGGTCGAAGTCCAGACTCACTAATGCATCCTAACAAACTAGATAAGACACACTAATGCAAAATTCTGGTTCTTTAAGACCAACGCTCGGATACCAACTGAAATGTCCCGTTCTTATTGATTAAAAACGTTCCATATTAATTGATTTCGTTGCGAGGTTTTTACCTATATATGAGACGTTTTTCAAAGACTGCATTCATTTTTAAAACAAACCATAACCTTTATTTCATAAATAAAGGTTTAAAAAGCTTTACGTAGATTATCAAATAATGATAATCTAAAATATCCTGTTTACACACGACCATTACATAATGGTTTACAATACAAATATGTTACATCGAAATCAGTTTCTTGAATGCAGTTTTTACACAATATCATACAAACATGGACTCCAAATCTTGTCCTTATTTTAGTATGCAATAGCGGAAGCTTTTAGTATTCACCTGAGAATAAACATGCTTTAAACGTCAACAAAAATGTTGGTGAGTTATAGGTTTAACCTATATATATCAAATCGTAACAATAGACCACAAGATTTCATATTTCAATACACATCCCATACATAGAGATAAAAATCATTCATATGGTGAACACCTGGTAACCGACATTAACAAGATGCATATATAAGAATATCCCCATCATTCCGGGACACCCTTCGGATATGATATAAATTTCGAAGTACTAAAGCATCCGATACTTTGGATGGGGTTTGTTAGGCCCAATAGATCTATCTTTAGGATTCGCGTCAATTAGGGTGTCTGTTCCCTAATTCTTAGATTACCAGACTTAATAAAAAGGGGCATATTCGATTTCGATAATTCAACCATAGAATGTAGTTTCACGTACTTGTGTCTATTTTTGTAAATCGTTTATAAAACCTGCATGTATTCTCATCCCAAAAAAATTAGATTTTAAAAGTGGGACTATAACTCACTTTCACAGATTTTTACTTCGTCGGGAAGTAAGACTTGGCCACTGTTGATTCACGAACCTATAACAATATATACATGTATATTAAAGTATGTTCAAAATATATTTACAACACTTTTAATATATTTTGATGTTTTAAGTTTATTAAGTCAGCTGTCCTCGTTAGTAACCTACAACTAGTTGTCCACAGTTAGATATACAGAAATAAATCGATAAATATTATCTTGAATCAATCCACGACCCAGTGTATACGTATCTCAGTATTGATCACAACTCAAACTATACATATTTTGGAATCAACCTCAACCCTGTATAGCTAACTCCAACATTCACATATAGAGTGTCTATGGTTGTTCCGAAATATATATAGATGTGTCGACATGATAGGTCGAAACATTGTATACGTGTCTATGGTATCTCAAGATTACATAATATATAATACAAGTTGATTAAGTTATGGTTGGAATATATTTGTTACCAATTTTCACGTAGCTAAAATGAGAAAAATTATCCAATCTTGTTTTACCCATAACTTCTTCATTTTAAATCCGTTTTGAGTGAATCAAATTGCTATGGTTTCATATTGAACTCTATTTTATGAATCTAAACAGAAAAAGTATAGGTTTATAGTCGGAAAAATAAGTTACAAGTCGTTTTTGTAAAGGTAGTCATTTCAGTCGAAAGTACGACGTCTAGATGACCATTTTAGAAAACATACTTCCACTTTGAGTTTAACCATAATTTTTGGATATAGTTTCATGTTCATAATAAAAATCATTTTCTCAGAATAACAACTTTTAAATCAAAGTTTATCATAGTTTTTAATTAACTAACCCAAAACAGCCCGCGGTGTTACTACGACGGCGTAAATCCGGTTTTACGGTGTTTTTCGTGTTTCCAGGTTTTAAATCATTAAGTTAGCATATCATATAGATATAGAACATGTGTTTAGTTGATTTTAAAAGTCAAGTTAGAAGGATCAACTTTTGTTTGCGAACAAGTTTAGAATTAACTAAACTATGTTCTAGTGATTACAAGTTTAAACCTTCGAATAAGATAGCTTTATATGTATGAATCGAATGATGTTATGAACATCATTACTACCTTAAGTTCCTTGGATAAACCTACTATAAAAGAGAAAAATGGATCTAGCTTCAACGGATCCTTGGATGGCTCGAAGTTCTTGAAGCAGAATCATGACACGAAAACAAGTTCAAGTAAGATCATCACTTGAAATAAGATTGTTATAGTTATAGAAATTGAACCAAAGTTTGAATATGATTATTACCTTGTATTAGAATGATAACCTACTGTAAGAAACAAAGATTTCTTGAGGTTGGATGATCACCTTACAAGATTGGAAGTGAGCTAGCAAACTTGAAAGTATTCTTGATTTTTTTGAAACTAGAACTTTTGGAATTTATGAAGAACACTTGGAACTTGAAGATAGAACTTGAGAGAGATCAATTAGATGAAGAAAATTGAAGAATGAAAGTGTTTGTAGGTGTTTTTGGTCGTTGGTGTATGGATTAGATATAAAGGATATGTAATTTTGTTTTCATGTAAATAAGTCATGAATGATTACTCATATTTTTGTAATTTTATGAGATATTTCATGCTAGTTGCCAAATGATGGCTCCCACATGTGTTAGGTGACTCACATGGGCTGCTAAGAGCTGATCATTGGAGTGTATATACCAATAGTACATACATCTAAAAGCTGTGTATTGTACGAGTACGAATACGGATGCATACGAGTAGAATTGTTGATGAAACTGAACGAGGATGTAATTGTAAGCATTTTTGTTAAGTAGAAGTATTTTGATAAGTGTCTTGAAGTCTTTCAAAAGTGTATGAATACATATTAAAACACTACATGTATATACATTTTAACTGAGTCATTAAGTCATCGTTAGCCATTACATGTAAGTGTTGTTTTGAAACCTTTAGGTTAACGATCTTGTTAAATGTTGTTAACCCAATGTTTATAATATCAAATGAGATTTTAAATTATTATATTATCATGATATTATGATGTACGAATATCTCTTAATATGATATATATACATTAAATGTCGTTACAACGATAATCGTTACATATATGTCTCGTTTCAAAATCATTAAGTTAGTAGTCTTGTTTTTACATATGTAGTTCATTATTAATATACTTAATGATATGTTTACTTATCATAGTATCATGTTAACTATATATATATCCATATATATGTCATCATATAGTTTTTACAAGTTTTAACGTTCGTGAATCACCGGTCAACTTGGGTGGTCAATTGTCTATATGAAACATATTTCAATTAATCAAGTCTTAACAAGTTTGATTGGTTCACATGTTGGAAACATTTAATCATGTAAATATCAATCTCAATTAATATATATAAACATGGAAAAGTTCGGGTCACTACAATAAAGACACGTAATTCATAAGTCCAGAAACAAGTCATGCATTCTGGTTTTACTAAGACGACTTCCCATCCTTGGTCTTGTGGAAAATAACCGTTATGACCATTAGCTAGGCAGCATGTTGTAATGTCGTCAAAAGGACGAGGGTTTCGTAATGTCCAACAGCCCCGTAATAATCTAAAAACCTTGTTTCTCACCCCAACTACTGAATCCGTCACTTGTGGGAAAGTTTTATTTAAAAGCTGCAATCCGATGTTCTTTTTCTCACTTTGGTAAGAAGCGAACATCACTAACCCGTAAGCATAACATGCTTCTTTGTGTTGCATGTTAGAAGCTCTTTCTAAATCACGAAATCCTATGTTGGGATATGTTGAGTCAAAATAGGTTCTTAACCCGTAGCGTAAAATTGCATTTGGGTTCCCCGCATTTAACGCTTTAAAGAAAACACGACGTAACTTAAAGTCTCCCCAATGTGATATACCCCACCTATCAAAGGAAAGCCTTTTATAAACTAAGGCATTTCTGGAAAGTCTTTCAAATGGTTGACAAGTTAATTTGGCCATAAATAAATGTGCTGATGAATTCTGACCGATTCTAGACAAGATTTCCTCAATCATATCCTCTGGTAGGTCTTCTAAAATATTCGGTTGTCTACCCTTAACGTCCATTTTGTTTTTATACTATAAAATAGACAAGGATTAGATTCGTAATAACAAACAATACAAGCAATTTTTACATAGAACATAAAAGTATAAGCACACTACAATACATTTATTACACAACATGCTCACACCCCTCTAATCTGAATCACTGGTTTCTTCTTCTTCTTCTTCGGACTTGGTTCTTTTTCCTAATCTTTTAGGGATATATGATGTTCCTCTAATACGAGTCTTCGTTTTCCACATTGGTTTAGAAAAACCTGGTGGTTTAGAGGTTCCCGGGTTATTGTCACGATATTGAAAATACGGGTGTTGACGGTACATATAAAGTTCATCGGGGTCGGAATCCGATTTCTCTATTTTGATGCCTTTTCCCTTATTATTTTCTTTTGCCTCATTAAATTGGGTCGGGGTAATTTCTATAACATCATCGGAATCCTCATCAGGATCCGATTCATCGGAAAATTGGTAATTTTCCCAATATTTTGCTTCCTTAGCGAAAACACCATTGACCATTATTAACTTTGGTCCATTGGTTGAGGATTTTCTTTTATTTGACCGGTTTTCTGTGGTTCCTACTATTCCCCCCTCCGGAACCTCTTCTTCTTCCGATTCCTCTTCTTCTGGTTTCTCTTCTTCCGGTTCCGTTTCTTCTTCCGATTCTTCGAGAACTTGTGAATCTTGCCAATATATATTCGACTCTTCGTTATTATTAGGTGAGTCAATAGGATTTGTGCTAGAGGTAGACATCTATCACACAATATCAAACATGTTAAGAGATTAATATATCACATAATATTTACATGTTAATAATATATAGTTTCCAACAAAAATGTTAAGCAATCATTTTTAAAGAAAACACGGTCGAAGTCCAGACTCACTAATGCATCCTAACAAACTCGATAAGACACACTAATGCAAATTTTCTGGTTCTCTAAGACCAATGCTCGGATACCAACTGAAATGTCCCGTTCATATAGATTATAAACGTTCCATATTAATTAATTTCGTTGCGAGGTTTTGACCTCTATATGAGACGTTTTTCAAAGACTGCATTCATTTTTAAAACAACCATAACCTTTATTTTATCAATAAAGGTTTCAAAAGCATTACGTAGATGATCAAATAATGATAATCTAAAATATACTGTTTACACACGACCATTACATAATGGTTTACAATAGAAATATATTACATCAACATATGTTTCTTGAATGCAGTTTTTACATAATATCATACAAACATGGACTTCAAATCTTGTCCTTATTTTAGTATGCAACAGCGAAAGCTCTTAATATTCACCTGAGAATAAACATGCTTTAAACGTCAACAAAAATTTTGGTGAGTTATAGGTTTAACCTATATATATCAAATCGTAACAATAGACCACAAGATTTCATATTTCAATATACATCCCATACATAGAGATAAAAATCATTCATATGGTGAACACCTGGTAACCGACATTAACAAGATGCATATATTAGAATATCCCCATCATTCTGGGACACCCTTCGGATATGATATAAATTTCGAAGTACTAAAGCATCCGGTACTTTGGATGGGGTTTGTTAGGCCCAATAGATATATCTTTAGGATTCGCGTCAATTAGGGTGTCTGTTCCCTAATTCTTAGATTACCAGACTTAATAAAAAGGGGCATATTCGATTTCGATAATTCAACCATAGAATGTAGTTTCACGTACTTGTGTCTATTTTGTAAATCATTTATAAAACCTGCATGTATTCTCATCCCAAAAATATTAGATTTTAAAAGTGGGACTATAACTCACTTTCACAGATTTTTACTTTGTCGGGAAGTAAGACTTGGCCACTGGTCAATTCACGAACCTATAACAAATATGTACATATATATCAAAGTATATTCAAAATATATTTACAACACTTTTAATACATTTTGATGTTTTAAGTTTATTTAGTCAGCTGTCCTCGTTAGTAACCTACAACTAGTTGTCCAACGTTAGATGTACAGAAAAAAATTGATATATTTTATCTTGAATCAATCCACGACCCAGTGTATATACGTCTCAGGCTAGATCACAACTCAAAGTATATATATTTTTGGAATCAACCTCAACCGTGTATAGCTAACTCCCACATTACTGCATATAGAGTGTCTATGGTTGTTCCAAATAATATATACACATGGGTCGATATGATATGTCAAAACATTTGCATACGTGTCTATGGTATCCCAAGATTACATAATATATTAGAATACATGTATAATACAATATAAGTTAGCTAGGATATGATTAATATAGATTTGTTACCAATTTTCACGTTGCTACAACAAGAAAAATTATCCAATCTTGTTTTACCCATAACTTCTTCATTTTAAATCCGTTTTGAGTGAATCAAATTGCTATAGTTTCATATTGAACTCTATTTTATGAATCTAAACAGAAAAAGTATAGGTTTATAGTCGAAAATATAAGTTACAAGTCGTTTTTGTAAAGGTAGTCATTTCAGTCGAAAGAACGACGTCTAGATGACCGTTTTAGAAAACATACTTCCACTTTGAGTTTAACCATGATTTTTGGATATAGTTTCATGTTCATAAGAAAAATCATTTTTCCAGAAGAACAACTTTTAAATCAAAGTTTATCATAGTTTTTAATTAACTAACCCAAAACAGCCCGCGGTGTTACTACGACGGCGTATGTCCGGTTTTACAGTGTTCTTCGTGTTTCCAGGTTTTAAATCATTAAGTTAGCATATCATATAGATATATAACATGTATTTAGTTGATTTTAAAAGTCAAGTTAGAAGGATTAACTTTTGTTTGCGAACAAGTTTAGAATTAACTAAACTATGTTCTAGTGATTACAAGTTTAAACCTTCGAATAAGATAGCTTTATATGTATGAATCGAATGATGTTATGAACATCATTACTACCTCAAGTTTTTTGGATAAAGCTACTAGAAATGAGAAAAATGGATCTAGCTTCAAAGGATCCTTGGATGGCTTGAAAGTTCTTGAAGCAGAATCATGACACGAAAACAAGCTCAAGTAAGATTTCCACTCGAAATAAGATTGTTATAGTTATAGAAATTGAATCAAAGTTTGAATGTGAGTATTACCTTGTATTAGAAAGATATCTTACTGTAAATAATAAAGATTTCTTGAGGTTGGATGATCACTCTACAAGATTGGAAGTAAGCTAGCAAACTTGGAAGTATTCTTGATTTTATGAAACTAGAACTTGTAGAATTTATGAAGAACACTTAGAACTTGAAGATAGAACTTGAGAGAGATTAATTAGATGAAGAAAATTGAAGAATGAAAGTGTTTGTAGGTGTTTTTGGTCGTTGGTATATGGATTAGATATAAAGGATGTGTAATTTTGTTTACATGTAAATAAGTCATGAATGATTACTCATATTTTTGTAATTTTATGAGATATTTCATGCTAGTTGCCAAATGATGGTTCCCACATGTGTTAGGTGACTCACATGGGCTGCTAAGAGCTGATCATTGGAGTGTATATACCAATAGTACATACATATAAAAGCTGTGTATTGTACGAGTACGAATACGGGTGCATACGAGTAGAATTGTTGATGAAACTGAACGAGGATGTAATTGTAAGCATTTTTGTTAAGTAGAAGTATTTTGATAAGTGTCTTAAAGTCTTTCAAAAGTGTATGAATATATATTAAAATACTACATGTATATACATTTTAACTGAGTTGTTAAGTCATCGTTAGTCGTTACATGTAAGTGTTGTTTTGAAACCTTTAGGTTAACGATCTTGTTAAATGTTGTTAACCCATTGTTTATTAGATCAAATGAGATGTTAAATTATTACATTATCATGATATCATGATGTATTAATATATCTTAATATGATATATATACATTAAATGTCGTTACAACGATAATCGTTACATATATGTCTCGTTTCAAAATCATTAAGTTAGTAGTCTTGTTTTTACATATGTAGTTTATTGTTAATATACTTAATGATATGTTTACTTATCCTAATATCATGTTAACTATATATATCCATATATATGTCATCATATAGTTTTTACAAGTTTTAACGTTCGTGAATCGCCGGTCAACTTGGGTGGTCAATTGTCTATATGAAACCTATTTCAATTAATCAAGTCTTAACAAGTTTGATTGCTTAACATGTTGGAAACATTTAGTAATGTAAATATCAATCTCAATTAATATATATAAACATGGAAAAGTTCGGGTCACTAAAATTGGAGTGTATATACCAATAGTACATATATCTAAAAGCTGTGTATTGTACGAGTACGAATACGGGTGCATATGAGTAGAATTGTTGATGAAACTGAACGAGGATGTAATTGTAAGAATTTTTGTTAAGTAGAAGTATTTTAATAAGTGTCTTGAAGTCTTTTAAAAGTGTATGAATACATATTAAAACACTACATGTATATACATTTTAACCGAGTCGTTAAGTCATCGTTAGTCGTTACATGTAAATGTTGATTTGAAACCTTTAAGTTAACGATCTTGTTAAATGTTGTTAACCCAATGTTTATTATATCTAATGAGATGTTAAATTATTATATTATCATGATATTATGATATATTAATATATCTTAATATGATATATATACATTTAAATGTCGTTACAACGATAATCGTTACATATATGTCTCGTTTCGAAATCCTTAAGTTAGTAGTCTTGTTTTTACATATGTAGTTCATTGTTAATATACATAATGACATGTTTACTTATCATTTATCATGATTAAACATAGTGTAACAATATCTTAATATGATTCATATGTAATTAGTAAGACGTTGTTATAACGATAATCTTTATATATATCGTTTCGAGTTTCTTAATTCAATAAACACAATTTTATGTATATAACTCATTATTAAAATACCTAATGAGATACTTACTTATCATAATATTATGTTAATTATATATATATATCCACATATATGTCATCATATAGTTTTTACAAGTTTTAGCGTTCGTGAATCACCGGTCAACTTGGGTGGTCAATTGTCTATATGAAATCAATTTCAATTAATCAAGTCTTAACAAGTTTGATTGCTTAACATGTTGGAAACACTTAATCATGTAAATATAAATTTCATTTAATATATATAAACATGGAAAAGTTCGGGTCACTACAGTACCTACCCGTTAAATAAATTTCGTCCCGAAATTTTAAATAGTTGGAGGTGTTGACGTATCTTCTGGAAATAAGTGCGGGTATTTCTTCTTCATCTGATCTTCTTGTTCACAGGTGAACTCGGGTCCTCTACGAGCATTCCATCGAACCTTAACAATTGGTATCTTATTTTGTTTAAGTCTTTTAACCTCACGATCCATTATTTTGACGGGTTCTTCGATGAATTGAAGTTTTTCGTTGATTTGGATTTCGTCTAACGGAATAGTGGAATCCTCTTTAGCAAAACATTTCTTAAAATTCGAGACGTGGAAAGTGTTATGTACAGCCACGAGTTGTTGAGGTAACTTAAGTCGGTAAGCTACTGGTCCGACACGATCAATAATCTTGAATGGTCCAATATACCTTGGATTTAATTTCCCTCGTTTACCAAATCGAACAACGCCTTTCCAAGGTGCAACCTTAAGCATGACCATCTCTCCAATTTCAAATTCTATATCTTTTCTTTTAATGTCGACGTAGCTCTTTTGTCAACTTTGGGCGGTTTTCAACCGTTGTTGAATTTGGATGATATTCTCGGTAGTTTTTTGTATTATCTCCAGACCCATAATCTGTCTATCCCCCACTTCACTCCAACAAATCGGAGACCTGCACTTTCTACCATAAAGTGCTTCAAATGGCGCCATCTCAATGCTTGAATGGTAGCTGTTGTTGTAGGAAAATTCTGCTAACGGTAGATGTCGATCCCAACTGTTTCCGAAATCAATAACACATGCTCGTAGCATGTCTTCAAGCGTTTGTATCGTCCTTTCGCTCTACCCATCAGTTTGTGGATGATAGGCAGTACTCATGTCTAGACGAGTTCCTAATGCTTGCTGTAATGTCTGCCAGAATCTTGAAATAAATCTGCCATCCCTATCAGAGATAATAGAGATTGGTATTCCATGTATGGAGACGACTTGTTTCAAATACAGTCGTGCTAACTTCTCCATCTTGTCATCTTCTCTTATTGGCAGGAAGTGTGCTGATTTGGTGAGACGATCAACTATTACCCAAATAGTATCAAAACCACTTGTAGTTCTTGGCAATTTAGTGATGAAATCCATGGTAATGTTTTCCCATTTCCATTCCGGGATTTCGGGTTGTTGAAGTAGACCTGATGGTTTCTGATGCTCCGCTTTGACCTTAGAACACGTCAAACATTCCCCTACGTATTTAGCAACATCGGCTTTCATACCTGGCCACCAAAAATGTTTCTTGAGATCCTTGTACATCTTCCCCGTTCCAGGATGTATTGAGTATCTGGTTTTATGAGCTTTTCTAAGTACCATTTCTCTCATATCTCCAAATTTTGGTACCCAAATCCTTTCAGCCCTATACCGGATTCCATCTTCCCGAATATTAAGATGCTTCTCCGATCCTTTGGGTATTTCATCCTTTAAATTTCCCTCTTTTAAAACTCCTTGTTGCGCCTCCTTTATTTGAGTAGTAAGGTTAGTGTGAATCATTATATTCATAGCTTTTACTCGAATGGGTTCTCTGTCCTTTCTGCTCAAGGCGTCAGCTACCACATTTGCCTTTCCTCGGTGATAACGAATCTCAAAGTCGTAATCATTCAATAATTCAATCCATCTGCGCTGCCTCATGTTCAGTTGTTTCTGATTAAATATGTGTTGAAGACTTTTGTGGTCGGTATATATAATACTTTTGACCCCATATAAGTAGTGCCTCCAAGTCTTTAATGCAAAAACAACCGCGCCTAATTCCAAATCATGCGTCGTATAATTCTGCTCGTGAATCTTCAATTGTCTAGACGCATAAGCAATTACTTTCGCTCGTTGCATTAATATACAACCGAGACCTTGCTTTGAGGTGTCACAATATATCACAAAATCATCATTCCCTTCAGGTAATGACAATATAGGTGTCGTAGTTAACTTTTTCTTTAACAATTGTAACGCTTTCTATTGTTCATCTTTCCATTCAAATTTCTTCCCTTTATGCGTTAATGCAGTCAAGGGTTTTGCTATTCTGGAAAAGTCTTGGATGAACCTTCTGTATTAACCAGCTAATCTTAAAAATTGACGTATGTGTTTCGGAGTTTTCGGGGTTTCCCACTTTTCAACGGTTTCAATCTTTGCTGGATCCACCTGAATACCTTCTTTGTTCACTATGTGACCGAGGAATTGAACTTCTTCCAACCAAAATGCACACTTTGAAAACTTAGCGTACAGTTTTTCTTTTCTCAGCAACTCTAGCACTTTTCTCAAATGTTCTTTGTGCTCTTGATCATTCTTCGAGTAAATAAGTATGTCATCGATAAAAACAATGACAAACTTGTCAAGATATGGCCCACACACTCTGTTCATGAGGTCCATGAACACAGCTGGTGCGTTAGTCAATCCAAACGGCATAACCATAAACTCGTAATGACTGTAACGAGTCCTAAAAGCAGTCTTTGGAATATCATCCTCCTTCACCCGCATTTGATGATATCCAGAACGTAAATCGATCTTCGAATAAACAGACGAGCCTTGTAGTTGATCAAATAAGTCATCGATTCTCGGTAGTGGGTAGCAGTTCTTGATGGTAAGTTTGTTCAACTCTCGGTAGTTGATACACAACCTGAATGTACCATCTTTCTTCTTGACAAACAAAACAGGAGCTCCCCATGGTGATGTGCTTGGTCAAATGAAACCACGCTCTAAAAGTTCCTGTAACTGACTTTGTAATTCTTTCATTTCACTGGGTGCGAGTCTGTATGGAGCACGAGCTATTGGTGCAGCTCCTGGTACAAGGTCTATTTGAAATTCAACGGATCGATGTGGAGGTAATCCCGGTAATTCTTTCGGAAATACATCGGGAAATTCTTTTGCGACGGAAACATCACTGATGTTCTTTTCTTCAGGTTTAACTTCCTCGATGTGTGATAGAATGACGTAACAACCTTTTCTTATTAGTTTTTTGCGCCTTCAAACTACTAATAAGATTTAATTTCGCATTGTTCTTTTCTTTGTACACCATTAAAGGTTTTCCTTTTTCACGCATAATGCGAATCGCATTTTTGTAACAAACGACCTCTGCTCTCACCTTTTTCAACCAGTCCATGCCAATTATTACATCAAAACTTCCTAACTCGACTGGTATTAAATCAATTTTAAACGTTTCATCCCCCAGTTTAATTTCTCTCTCCCGACATATATTATCTGCTGAAATTAATTTACCGTTTGCTAATTCGAGTAAAAATTTACTATCCAAAGGCGTCAATGGGCAACTTAATTTAGCACAAAATTCTCTACTCATATTGCTTCTATCTGCACCCGAATCAAATAAAACATAAGCAGATTTATCATCAATAAGAAACGTACCCGTAACAAGCTCCGGGTCTTCCTGTGCTTCTGCCGCATTAATATTGAAAACTCTTCCACGGCCCTGCCCATTAGTATTCCCCTGATTCGGGCAATTTCTAATAATGTGGCCCGGTTTTCCACATTTATAACAAACAGCATTGGTATTACTTGCTCCGACACTATTCGTTTCGGCATTACTTGTTCCGATATTATTTGTTCCTTTAGTTTTGTTAAACTTTGGTCCATAGACCTCACACTTTGTCGCGCTATGACCATTTCTTTTACACCTGTTGCAAAATGTCGTGCAAAATCCCTGATGATTTTCTTCACACCTATGACATGGCTGTTTTTGGTTTTTGTTGCTGTTGTTGTTATTGAGGTTGTTGTTGGGATTGTTATTGTTGTTGAAACGGTTGTTGTAGTTTTTGTTGTTATTGTTGGGATGTTTGTTGTAGTTATTGTTAGGATTGCAGTTATTGTTGCGATTGTTGTTGCGATTGTTGGGATAGTTGTTGCGATTGTGGTTGTAATTGTTGTTGTTGTCGTACTGGTGACTCTTGTCACCGTTTTCCTCCCACTTCCTCTTGAGTTGTTTCGTGTTGGCTTCTTCAGCCGCCTGTTCTTTAATTCTTCCCTCAATATGATTTATGAGTTTATGAGCCATTCGACTTGCCTTCTGTATAGAAGCGGGCTCGTGTGAACTCACATCTTCTTGAATCTTTACTGGTAACCCTTTTACAAACACGCCAATCTTCTCTTCTTCATCTTCAAATGCTCCCGGACACAATAGGCACAACTCTGTGAATCGTTGTTCATATGTGGTAATGTCGAACCCTTGTGTTCATAACTCTCTAAGTTCTGCCTTGAGTTTATTGACTTCGTTTCTTGGACGGTACTGCTCGTTCATCAATTTCTTGAATGCCGACCACGGTAGTGCGTAAGCAGCATTTTGTCCTACCTGTTCAAGATAGGTGTTCCACCATGTTAACGCAGTACCTGTGAAGGTATGCGTAGCGTACTTAACTTTGTCCTCTTCAGTACACTTACTTATGGCAAACACTGATTCGACTTTCTCGGTCCACCGTTTCAATCCAATTGGTCCTTCGGTTCCATCAAATTCCAAAGGTTTGCAGGCAGTGCATTCTTTGTAGGAGCATCCTACACGATTTCTTGCGCCGTTAGTTGCATTGCTAGATTCAGAGTTATTGTTGGTATGTAGCGCAGCCTGTACTGCGGCTATGTTTGCAGCAAGAAAGGTACGAAATTCTTCTTCGCTCATATTCATGGTGTGTCGAGTAGTTGGTGTCATTTCCTTCAAAATAGCCAACTGAATCGAGTTAATCATACAGAATATTAAGAGTAGTCAATAGTATTTCGTAGCATAATATGAACTCAGTTATAAAAGCTTTTTCTTCATATTAGCGTTTTATAAGTTTAAATTCGGGTACTACCTACCCGTTAAGTTCATACTTAGTAGCTAATATATAATTCAACTACTACAATTCCATATTAAAAACTGATTATAATAATATATCACATACAAATATTCTTCAAACTTACAACTTCGCTATATTACATATAACATGAAATATAGTACACTATGATACAGGACAGTTTTGAAGATAAATCTAGTTAATACGCAAGTTGTTCAGCAAAGGAAATAAAGACACGTAATTCATAAGTCCAGAAACAAGTCATGCATTCTGGTTTTACTAAGACAACTTCCCATCCTTGGTCTTATGAAAAATAACCGTTATGACCATTGGCTAGGTAGCATGTTGTAATGTCGTCAAAAGGACGAGGGTTTCGTAATGTCCAACAGCCTCGTAATAATCTAAAAACCTTGTTTCTCACCCCAACTACTGAATCCGTCACTTGTGAGAAGGTTTTATTTAAAAGTTGCAATCCGATGTTCTTTTTCTCACTTTGGTAAGAAGCGAACATCACTAACCCGTAAGCATAACATGCTTCTTTATGTTGCATGTTAGAAGCTCTTTCAAATTCACGAAATCCTATGTTGGGATATGTTGAGTCAAAATAGGTTCTTAACCCCTAGTGTAAAATTGCATTTGGGTTCCCCGCATTTAACGCTTTAAAGAAAACACGGCGTAACTTACGGTCTCCCCAATGTGATATACCCCACCTATCAAAGGAAAGCCTAAATGTCCTCTGGTAGATCTTCTAAAATATTCGGTTGTCTACCCTTAACGTCCATTTTGTTTTTATACTGTAAAATAGACAAGGATTAGATTCGTAATAACAAACAATACAAGCAATTTTTATATAGAACATAAAAGTATAAGCACACTACAATACATATAATACACAACATGATTACAATCCTCTAATCTGAATCACTGGTTTCTTCTTCTTCGGACTTGGTTCGTTTTCCTAATTTTCTAGGAATATATGGTGTTCCTCTAATATGAGCCGTCGTTTTCCATAATGGTTTAGAAAAACCTGGTGGTTTAGAGGTTCCCGGGTCATTGTTACATTTTAGGAAATACGGATGTTGCCGATACATATAAAGTTCATCGGGGTTGGAATCGGGTTTCTCTATTTTTATACCTTTTCCCTTATTATTTGCTTTCGCTTTATTAAATTTGGTCGAGATAATTTCTATAACATCATCGAAATCCTCATCGGGATCCGATTCATCGGAAAATTGGTAATCTTCCCAATATTTTGCTTCCTCGGCGGAAACACCATTGACCATTATTAACTTTGGTCCGTTGGTTGAGGATTTTCTTTTATTTAATCGATTTACTATAGGTATCAATATTTTTCCTCCGGGACCTCTTCTTCTTCTGGTTCCTCCTCTTCCGATTCCTCCTCTTCTGGTTCCTCTTCTTCCGGTTCCTCCTCTTCCGGTTCCTCTTCGAGAATTTGTGAATCTTCCCAAAATATATTCGACTCTTCATTATTATTAGGTGAATCAATGGGATTTGTACTAGAGGTAGACATCTATCACACAATATCAAACACGTTAAGAGATTAATATATCACATAATATTTACATGTTAATAATATATAGTTTCCAACAAAAAAAAATGTTAAGCAATCGTTTTTGAAGAAAAACACGGTCGAAGTCCAGACTCACTAATGTATCCTAACAAACTCGGTAAGACACACTAATGCAATTTTCTGGTTCTCTAAGACCAACGCTCTGATACCAACGGAAATGTCCCGTTCATATTGATTATAAACGTTCCATATTAATTGATTTTGTCGCGAGGTTTTGACCTCTATATGAGACGTTTTTCAAAGACTGCATTTATTTTTAAAACAACCATAACCTTTATTTTATCGATAAAGGTTTAAAAAGCATTACGTAGATTATCAAATAATGATAATCTAAAATATACCGTTTACACACGACCATTACATAATGGTTTACAATAAGAATTTATTACATCAAAAATAAGTTTCTTGAATGCAGTTTTTACATAATATCATACAAGCATGGACTCCAAATCTTGTCCTTATTTTAGTATGCAACAGCGGAAGCTCTTAATAATCACCTGAGAATAAACATGCTTAAAACGTCAACAAAAATGTTGGTGAGTTATCGGTTTAACCTATATATTATTAAATCATAATAATAGACCACAAGATTTCATATTTCAATATACATCCCATACATAGAGATAAAATTCATTCATATGGTGAACACCTGGTAACCGACATTAACAAGATGCATATAAGAATATCCCCTATCATTTCGGGAAATCCTTCGGACATGATATAAACGAATTCGAAGTACTAAAGCATCCGGTACTTTGGATGGAGTTCGTTAGGCCCAATAGATCTATCTTTAGGATTCGCGTCAATTAGTAGATCGGTTTACTAATTCTTAGGTTACCAAGCAAAAGGGGCATATTCGGCTTCGATCATTCACCCATATAATGTAGTTTCAATTACTTGTGTCTATTTCATAAAACATTTATAAAACTACATGTATTCTCATCCCAAAATATTAGATTTTAAAAGTGGGATTATAACTCACTTTCACAGATTTTTACTTTGTCGAGAAGTAAGACTTAGCCACTGGTCGATTCACGAACCTATAAAAAATATGTACATATATATCAAAGTATGTTCAAAATATATTTACACCATTTTTAATACTTTTTAGTGTTTAAGTTTATTAAGTCAGCTGTCCTCGTTAGTAACCTACAACTAGTTGTCCACAATTAGATGTACAGAAATAAATCTATATATATTATCTTGAATAAATCCATGACCCAGTGTATACACGTCTCAGGCTAGATCACAACTCAAAGTATATATATTTTTGGAATCAACCTCAACCCTGTATAGCTAACTCCAACATTATTGCATATAGAGTGTCTATGGTTGTTCCAAATAATATATATACATGGGTCGATATGATATATCAAAACATTTGCATACGTGTCTATGGTATCCCAAGATTACATTAGAATACATGTATAATACAATATAAGTTAGCTAGGATATGATTTGTATAGAATTGTTACAATATTTCCCGTAGCTACAACAATCAAAAAATATCCAATCTTGTTTTACCCATAACTTCTTTGTTTTAAATCCGATTTGAGTGAATAAAATTGCTATGGTTTCATATTAAACTTTATTTTATGAATCTAAACATAAAAAGTATAGGTTTATAGTTGGAAAAATAAGTTACAAGTCATTTTTGTAAAGGTAGTCATTTCAGTCGAAAGAACGACGTCTAGATGACCATTTTGGAAAACATACTTCCACTTTGAGTTTAACCATGATTTTTGGATATAGTTTCATGTTCATAAGAAAAATTATTTTCCCAGAAGAACAACTTTTAAATCAAAGTTTATCATAGTTTTTAATTAACTAACCCAAAACAGCCCGCGGTGTTACTACGACGACGTTTATCCGGTTTTACGGTATTTTTCGTGTTTTCTTGTTTTAAATCATTAAGTTAGCATATCATATAGATATAGACCATGTGTTTAATTGATTTTAAAAGTCAAGTTAGAAGGATTAACTTTTGTTTGCGAACAAGTTTAGAATTAACTAAACTATGTTCTAGTGATTACATGTTCAAATCTTCGAATAAGATAGTTTTATATGTATGAATCGAATGATGTTATGAACATCATTACTACCTCAAGTTTAGTAGGTAAACCTACTAGAAGTGACAAGAAATGATCTAGCTTCAAAGGATCTTGGATGGCTTGAAAGTTCTTGAAGTAGAATCATGACACGAAAACAAGTTCAAGTAAGATTATCACTCGAATTAAGATAGTTATAGTTATAGGAATTGAATCAAAGTTTATATATGAGTATTACTGATGTGTGCGAGGTGTACTAGGAAATAGTATTAATTTTTACAACCAAATACTATTAAATACGATACAATTTTACACAAGTTATTTATTTATTTATAGAGTGGACATATCTAAACCTTGCTACAACACTTATAGGCAGTGTACCTAATCGTACAGTAGTGTAGTTTTTAGTAAGTCCGGTTCGTTACACAGGGATCTTTTAAACAAGCTTAACGCTATATTTTTAAAAACTGTATTTGTAAAAATACAAAAATATATAAGTAATATTATTATTATAAAAAAGGGGGTTTTTACCGTTTAATGACCGGTTTGTCGATTTTAAAACTTTAGTTGCAGTTAAAACCTAATGTAAAATATTAAATATATAAAAGACTTAATTTAAAGCGTAAAGTAAATAACGATAATGAAATTGCGATAAATAAAAGTGCGATAAAATAAAATTGCGATAATTAAAGAGTACGATAATTAAAAGTACAATTAAATAAAATGACAATAAATAAAAGTGCGATAATTAAAAGTGCAATTAAATATGAAATATATAAATTATGATTATTTAAACTTCCGTAATCATGATGTTTGACGTGTTGATTTTAGTTTATTCCTATGGGTTAATTGTCCTTTGTCCTGGATTATTCAATATGTCCATCTGGTTTTTGTCCATAACAGTCCATCAGTCATAAATATAAAGTGCGAGTGTCCTCGTCAAATTATCCTTATATCCGAAGTCAAATATTACAACTAATTGGGGACTTAAACTGTAACAAGGTCTTAATACTTTGTTTAATAATTACACCAGGATATCGACTGCGTGTAACCCAAGGTTTTAATACTTTGTTAACAATTACGTCAAGTGTCCTTGTACATAATTCACCCCTGTTTTAATAAGTCTATTAACTATTAATCCATTCCCGTGTCCGGTTAAATGAACGATTGTTCGTACATATAAATATCCCGCCCATCGTGTCCGATCGAGTGTATATGGTTATTTATAGGTACGTCCAATTGTAAATCTTTATATTAAATTAACAAACTATCATTTAATTAAACAAATATAAAGCCCATTAATAGCCCATAGTCTAATTTTCACAAGTGTCGTTCTTTTGTCCATACCCCAATTATGGTACAAAACCCAATTACCCAATTTTAATATTTAGCCCAACATCACGATTACTTCGGCATTAAATAAGCATAATAATAACTTAGCTACGAGACATTAATTTAAAAATAACATTAACCATAACTTACAGTGATTAAAAATAGCGTAGCGTTACACGGACAGAATTTCGACTTATACCCTTACAACATTCGCTAACATACCCTTATTATTAGAATTAAAATTAAAATTAAAATTATAATTAATATATATATATATATATATATATATATATATATATATATATATATATATATATATATATATATATATTTACGTATGAGAGAAAGGAAAGAAAAAGATGGATATATTTGCTCAAAAACTGCGAAATTTATAGATGTGGCCTGTCACCTACTGTCATACGATCGCATGGAAAATGTACTTCCAGGCCATGCGATCGCATGGCCACTTTTTCCAGCTCACAAGAGTTTGTTTCTTTCTTTGCCGATGTTTATAATATATAATATAATATATATATATTAATTTTAAGAATTAATTATATATTATATTATATTCATGTGCATAGTTGACTCATAATTTTTAGTCCGTTGCGTCGAGCGTTGAGAGTTGACTTTGGTCCCGGTTCCGGATTTTCGAACGTCCTTGCGTATAATTTAATATCTTGTACTTTGCATTTCGCGTCTTGTACTCTTATAATTTTGAGACGTTTCTTATCAATAATTGGAACCACTTTGATTGTACTTTATACTTTTGAGCTTTTTGGTCATTTGCTTCTTCAATTCGTCGAATCTGTCTTTTGTCTTCACCTTCTATTATTTAAACGAATATCACATGTAAATAGAACAATTGCAACTAAAAGCTTGTCTTTCTTGAGGGATAATGCTATTAAATATATGTTCGTTTTTAGCATTATCAATTACCTTAATTTGGAATGATATCTTACTGTAAAAAACAAGGATTTCTTGAGGTTGGATGATCACTTTACAAGATTGGAAGTGAGCTAGTAAACTTGGAAGTATTCTTGATTTTATGAAACTAGAACTTGTAGAATTTATGAAGAATACTTAGAACTTGAAGATGGAACTTGAGAGAGATCAATTAGATGAAGAAAATTGAAGAATGAAAGTGTTTGTAGGTGTTTTTGGTCGTTGGTATATGGATTAGATATAAAGGATATGTAATTTTGTTTTCATGTAAATAAGTCATGAATGATTACTAATATTTTTGTAATTTTATGAGATATTTCATGCTAGTTGCCAAATGATGGTTCCCACATGTGTTAGGTGACTCACATGGGCTGCTAAGAGCTGATCATTGGAGTGTATATACCAATAGTACATACATCTAAAAGCTGTGTATTGTAAGAGTACGAATACTGGTGCATACGAGTAGAATTGTTGATGAAACTGAACGAGGATGTAATTGTAAATAATTTTGTTAAGTAGAAGTATTTTGATAAGTGTCTTGAAGTCTTTCAAAAGTGTATGAATACATATTATAACACTACATGTATATACATTTTAACCGAGTCGTTAAGTCATCGTTTGTCGTTACATGTAAATGTTGATTTGAAACCTTTAAGTTAACGATCTTGTTAAATGTTGTTAACCCAATGTTTATTATATCTAATGAGATGTTAAATTATTATATTATCATGATATTATGATATATTAATATATCTTAATATGATATATATACATTTAAATGTCGTTACAACGATAATCGTTACATATATGTCTCGTTTCGAAATCCTTAAGTTAGTAGTCTTGTTTTTACATATATAGTTCATTGTTAATATACATAATGACATGTTTACTTATCATTTATCATGATTAAACATAGTGTAACAATATCTTAATATGATTCATATGTAATTAGGAAGACGTTGTTATAACGATAATCGTTATATATATCGTTTCGAGTTTCTTAATTCAATAAACACAATTTTATGTATATAACTCATTGTTAAAATACCTAATGAGATACTTACTTATCATAATATCATGTTAGTTATATATATAATCATATATATGTCATCATATAGTTTTTACAAGTTTTAGCGTTCGTGAATCACCGGTCAACTTGGGTGGTCAATTGTCTATATGAAACTTATTTCACTTAATCAAGTCTTAACAAGTTTGATTGCTTAACATGTTGGAAATACTTAATCATGTAAATATCAATTTCATTTAATATATATAAACATGGAAAAGTTCGGGTCACTACATCATTAGGTCGCGACGCGGCCTCGCCACCCGCGGCGCGGCTTAATCCGTGTTTTCATAGTTGAGGGTTTTTGACCGGATGCAAGTGAGTTTCTTTGTTAGCCATCGGCGCAGCTCTTGGACCCGCGGAACGGCTTAATGCTGCTTCACTGAAAAGGTGTCTTTTCAACCCAAAAGGCACATTCGAACCCCAAACGTTTTGGGGTTGTTCCAGGGCATTTAAACTGCGTTTCTGCATGTTTTTAGACCATTTTAAGTCTAAATACCTGGATATTAACTTCCAAGTCACTAATGGGTATAAATCAAAGGTTGTGTCTTTTCAAGAAACCTTTTGACTCATTATAAATACACTCTTTGTGTATTTGAAAAAGGTTCCAGATTTTTGGCTTTTTACACACACGTTCAACTTAAACAATTAGAAGATAAATCTCTGCAATTATTTTAATTGTTTTCTTTTAGCCAAGACAACAATCTAGTCTTTGTCTTATCCCAATCCAAACTTCGTGTAACCCGTAGCTAATTGGGTCGAAATATTCGATTAGGAAAGTGTTCACATGATTCAAAGATCAATCCGGAGTCGGTTCCATTTCAGGCACAAAGATTACTTACAATCCAAGTTCATAACATTCTAATCGAATATTTGTGATCACCATGTCCGGTGAAACGGTGAAAGAAATGACTTCAAGGTTTGCAAAATTGGAGAAATTTGAAGGGGCAGATTTTAGGAGATGGAAAAAGAAGATGCAATTTATTTTGATCACATTGAAATTGGTTTATGTGTTGTCAACTCTAAGGCCCGCTGAATCGGATGACGAGACAATGGAACATGCCCACTTAAGGAGCAAATGGGACAACGATGACTTGATGTGTCGTGGCCACATTCTAAATGATATGTCCGATGTTTTATTTGATGTTTACAATTTGGTTGAATCGGCTAAGGAACTTTGGGATTAATTGGAGACTAAGTATATGGCCGAGGATGCATCCAGCAAGAAATTTCTTGTTAACAATTTCAAAAATTACACGCATGTTGATACTTAGCCCATCATGGAACAATTCCATGAGATCTGAAATGCCCCATTCATATCGATTATAAACGATTCATAATAGTTGATTACATCGCGAGGTACTTGACCTCTATATGATACATTTTACAAACATTGCATTCGTTTGTAAAAGACAAACTTTCATTTCATCGAAAGTTGACGGCATGCATACCATTTCATAATATATCCAACTATAATTGACTTAATAATAATCTTGATGAACTCAACGACTCGAATGCAACGTCTTTTGAAATATATCATGAATGACTCCAAGTAATATCTCTAAAATGAGCAAATGCACAGCGGAAGATTTCTTTCGTACCTGAGAATAAACATGCTTTCAAGTGTCAACCAAAAGGTTGGTGAGTTCATAGGTTTATCATAAATAGTAAAATTCATCATTTTAATAGACCACAAGATTTAAATGTGCATGGTACAAATGGGCCCGAATCCTATACCCACCTGTAATGTACATGCGATATCTTTTAAATACAGTACACCTTTCTCGGGTACGAAATCATCTTTCATAAATCTTAGTAACCGTACACATATCTCGTGCACAAAAATAACATACACATAACCTGTGTATAAAATCATTCTCTCGATACATAACATTCACTTTTCATTTCTTTCATAGCTTGGCTTGGTAACCGACCTTAACATATAATGCGCATAAATAATATCCCCAAAACAGAACATCTCGTCTGTATAATAATCATATAAACTTCGAAGTACTAAACACCACGCCCACTAGTCCTTCCGTCTAGTGAACATTCTGGGCGGGGGTGTTAAACCCGGTAGCTACCTTTAGGATTCGTGTCAATTAGGCGTGCACTAATTCTCAAAATTAGTGATGTTCCCTAAGTCTTAGGTTACCAAGCAATAATAATTAGATGAAAAATATTCATATCAATTGTGGCAATTATCACGTCCACATAATTCAATGGTGACAATTATCATGTCTACATAATTTATTCGAGGAATGTTTTGCTTGTGTCTATCTCGTCAAACATTTATAAAAGCATTTCATGTATTCGCAGTTCAAAATGTATTTCAAAAGCATTTAGTAAAGCAGTTGTAAAAGTAGTGCATGTATTCTCAGTCCCAAAAATGTAAAGAGTAAAAGGGAATCAAATGAACTCACCATATTGTATTTTGTAGTAAAAATACATGTGACGTCATTGAACAAGTATAGGGTTGACCTCGGATTCACGAACCATTAAACATTAACTAAGTCCATTAGTGTTTAAGGAGTCCAAGAATATAACCCATTTATGTTGATAAATGGATTCACCAAACAGTCCATCAATTAGCCCAGAATATCAAGTGATCCTTTGTGGTGGGTTTAGGTTGGGAATAAGAGGGCATCGATAGATCAGCCACAGTAGTTTACAGCCATGGCTTTCGATCCTTCCCTGGTCTCCATCGATCATCATCCATTATCATTGATAATGCTAAAAACGAACATATATTTCATAGCATTATTCCTCAAGAAAGACAAGCTTTTAGTTGCAATTGTTCTATTTACAAGTGATATTCGTTTAAATAATAAAAGGTGAAGACAAAAGACAGATTCGACGATTTGAAGACGCAAACGACCAAAAAGCTCAAAAGAACAAAAGACAATCAAAAAGGTTCCAATTATTGATAAGAAACGTCTCAAAATCACAAGAGTACAAGATTCAAAACGCAAAGTACAAGATATTAAATTGTACGCGAGGACGTTCGAAAAACCGGAACCGGGACCAGAGTCAATTCTTAACGCTCGACGCAACGGACTAAAAATTACAAGTTAACTATGTATATAAATATAATATAATATATAATTAATTATATTAATTATATATATATTATATATATATAATAAAAACCGTCGGCAGCAGGAAACTCCAAGGGTCTAAACTGAAAATACCTCTCCGCGACTCGCGGAGTTTGGAGAGGCTTTTGCCGCGAGTCGCGGAGCCCTAAAATTCGACTCTGGCTATAAATCAACCCGAATTCTGATCAAAAACATATCTTTTTTTCATCTCTCTCTCAATATATACGAGTAATATATATTTATATTTATAATTTATATTTTAATTTTAATTATAATTCTAATAATAAGGGTATGTTAGCGAATGTTGTAAGGGTGTAAGTCGAAATTCTGTCCGTGTAACGCTACGCTATTTTTAATCATTGTAAGTTATGTTCAACCTTTTTATATTAATGTCTCGTAGCTAAGTTATTATTATGCTTGTTTAAAATGAAGTAATCATGATGTTGGGCTAATTACTAAAATTGGGTAATTGGGCTTTGTACCATAATTGGGGTTTGGACAAAAGAACGACACTTGTGGAAACTAGACTATGGGCTATTAATGGGCTTTATATTTGTTTAACTAAATGAAAGTTTGTTAATGTTAATATAAAGATTTACAATTGGGCGTCCCTATAAATTACCATATACACTCGATCGGACACGATGGGCAGGGTATTTATATGTACGAATAATCGTTCATTTAACCGGACACGGGAATGGATTAATAGCCACTAGAATAATTAAAACAGGGGTGAAATTACATTCAAGGGTAATTGGTGTAATTGTTAACAAAGTAGTAAAACCTTGGTTTACACGCAGTCGATAACCTGGTGTATTCATTAAACAAAGTATTAAAACCTTGTTACAATTCGAATCCCCAATTAGTTGGAATATTTATCTTCGGGTATAATAATAATTTGACAAGGACACTTGCAATTTATATTTATGACTGATGGACTGTTATGGACAAAAACCAGACGGACATATTGAATAATCCAGGACAAAGGACAATTAACCCAAGGGCATAAAACTAAAATCAACACGTCAAACATCATGATTACGGAAGTTTAAATAAGCATAATCCTTTTATATCATATTTAATTTCCTTTATTTTATATTTAATTGCACTTCTAATTATCGCACTTTTATTTATTGTTATTTCATTTTATCGCACTTTTAATTATCGTACTTTTTAATTATCGCAATTTAATTTTTATCGCATTTTTATTATTCGCAATTTCATTATCATTATTTACTTTACGCTTTAATTTACAGTCTTGTATTTATTTTATATTTTACATTAGGTTTTAACTGCGACTAAAGTTTTAAAATCGACAAACCGGTCATTAAACGGTAAAACCCCCCTTTATAATAATAATATTACCTATATATATATTTGTATTTTTATAAAATTAAAATAATATAGCGTTGAGCTTTGTTTAAAGATTTCCCTGTGGAACGAACCGGACTTACTAAAAACTACACTACTGTACGATTAGGTACACTGCCTATAAGTGTTGTAGCAAGGTTTAAGTATATCCATTCTATAAATAAATAAATATCTTGTGTAAAATTGTATCGTATTAAATAGTATTTTCTGCTAAAAATTAATAACTATTTTATATACACCTCGCGAAACATCAAGTATTTTTGGCGCCGCTGCCGGGGAACACTCTTAAAAGCCGGAAGCGCAACGCTAATAAAAAAAAAAAAAAGATTTTATTTACTTTTATTAAAAGTCGTTTTTGTAAAAATTACGTTTTAATCATTCAAAAATATAAAAAGAAAAACAAAAATATAAGTATTTTTAGGATTTTGTTAAATATTTAAGTTTTATAAGTTTCTTATTCTTTATTTTAATTTATAAAAATATAAATTTTATTAAAAATCGTTTATTTAAATTAAAAACAGAAAACAGAAAAATAAATAAAAATAAAAAAAAAAAAGAAAAACGCGTAAAAAGTACTACCTGTCAACAGAATTCCTGAACCCCGCGACTCGCGGGGTTTTCCTCTTTATTCACCGCAACTCGCGGAGGTTTTCTGACACACGGACAAAACCCTAATCACGGGTTTTAATTTATTATTATTATTATTAATTACTTAATTATTATTATTATTATTAATTTTAGTTTTATTTTTACTTTTTACTTTATATTTATGTATTTTGTTTAATTAGTTTTATTAAAATTGAAAAATTAGTAGTTTTATTAAATAAATAATATAAAAATAATATTAATTGTATTTTTTACAACTTTTTGTATATTTTTATATTTTGTACCTTTTTAATCGTTGTAGCGTAACTTTTGTATTTTTAGCTCATAATTAATTTTAAACTTAGTTTTAGCTATAGTTATTTTTACTCCTATATTTTTAGGCTTTGCCGTAGAATTCCTTAAGTGCTTTTTCTTTAGACTAAGATTTAGGTGCTTTAGAATTTTGCGACGCCTTTTTAAGTTTTAGTTTCTTTTTAAGTTATTTCCATTTGGGATTTAGTTTTTCCTGTAAGCTTTAATATTTTTAGAGACCTTTTACTATGTACCAATTATCATTCCAATTAGTAATTTCAATTTGCGATTATAATTTTAAGTTAGTTATAGTAATAAGGTTAAATTAGTTAAGTATTTTTAAGTTTTTATAAGTTTCTTTTATTTTTCCGTCACCTTTTATTTTTTAACCATTTTTTTTTTTTTTCGACCTTTTGCGACGAACTCTTTGTCTTTCTTATTTCTCGCTATTCTAGTTTTTAGGACATAAATTTTTATTCTACTTCTTATCTAAATTTCTTAAAATTACGAAAACTTATTTTAAGTGGTTAAATTGATAGACATCAAAATTTTCTGGTTCGTAGTAATAGTTGGATTTGTACGTGGACCGGGTTATTGGAGCCAAACAGTCCTCAATTATATTGAGACCAAACGAATCCTGCCCCTCTGCTGCATCTTTTGGCTATTCGAAACGTGGGCAAAATCAGAAAAGTCTATTAATTGGATAACTTATTATAATTTTTCTTTCCTTTTTAAAACTAATAAGATATTCAGTGAATGCACCGAGCAAGACGTTCATCACCTTTTATACGTTCACCACCTGTAACTAGATCAAGACATCGTTTAACAAATATAACCGCCGTTGATTTTTCTTTAGAATCGTCATCCAGTCGACCAAGTACTTCAGTTCAAATTTCCGATAATCCAGTTTTTGAAACAAACCTCACAATTGAGAATCCAGAAAATATTCAGGAACGGTTCATAGATCCTGAACCATTAAACTTTCCTCCGGAACCACCAATCATTCAAACAGAGATTGTTGAGGAACGAACTATTAAATCAGAATCATTCAGTGATACCGATTCAACAAATTCAATTATGGAGAATCTGGAACCTTTAAGTATGGAAGACCGAATGAGAGCTAAACGCACTGGCCAAGGTCACGCAATTACTCATCCAGACATTAATGCGCCAGATTATGAAATCAAAGGACAAATTCTACACATGGTGACTAATCAATGCCAATTTAGTGGTGCGCCGAAGGAAGATCCAAATGAACATCTACGTACCTTTAATAGGATCTGCACACTATTTAAAATCCGAGAAGTGGAGGATGAACAGATATATCTCATGTTATTTCCCTGGACTTTAAAGGGAGAAGCCAAAGATTGGTTGGAATCGTTACCTGAAGGGGCGATTGATACATGGGACGTTTTAATTGATAAATTTCTTAAACAATTCTTTCCTGCATCTAAAGCCGTAAGACTTCAAGCAGAAATTGTTACGTTCACACAAAAGCCAAATGAAACTCTATATGAGGCGTGGACAAGATATGGAAAATTGTTAAGAGGATGTCCGCAACATGGTTTAGACACCTGTCAAATAGTACAAATATTCTACCAAGGATGCGACATCACTACAAGAAAAGACATAGATATAGCAGCTGGTGGTTCGATTATGAAGAAAACCGAAACTGATGCTTACAAAATTATTGATAATACTGCTTCCCACTCACATGAGTGGCACCAAGAAAAAGATATCATTAGATCATCTAAAGCAGCTAGAGCCGATTCTAGCCATGACTTAGATTCCATTTCCGCAAAGATAGATGCTGTGGAGAGACGAATGGAAAAGATGACTAAAGATATTCACTCAATACGAATTAGTTGTGAGCAGTGTGGAGGACCACATTTGACAAAAGATTGTCTCAGCATTGAATTAACAATGGAACAAAGAGAGAATATTTCATACATAAACCAAAGGCCTGGAAATAATTATCAGAATAATTATCAACCGCCAAGACCAATTTACAATCAAAACCAGAATTATAACCGAAATATTCCATACAACAACCAACAAGGTCCTAGCAATCAACAAGTATCCAATAATACTTATAATCAGCAAAGACCAAATTTTCAAAACAAACCACCACAACAAACCGATGATAAAAAGCCGAATTTAGAAGATATGATGACGAAGCTAGTTGAAACTCAAACGCAGTTTTTCACATCTCAAAAACAAACCAATGAACAAAATGCTCAAGCATTTAGAAATCAACAAGCTTCTATTCAAAATCTGGAACAAGAAGTAAGTAACCTAGCAAGGTTAATAGGTGAAAGAAAACCGGGAAGTCTACCTAGTGATACAAATGCTAACCCCCGGAATGAAACAGCTAAAGCTATTACCACAAGAAGTGGTACAACACTTAAACCACCTGAAATACCTGTAACTTCTGATGAAACTATTCCTACTCCACAAGAACCACAACCTGATCAAGATAAGGAAAAAGAACCGGTAGTTGAAAAGGTTAATGAAGATAACACAGTTAAGGATAAACCTTATGTTAAACCATACCAACCACCACTTACTTATCCGAGTAAAATGAAGAAGGAAAAACTTGAAGCCGAGCAATCCAAATTCTTGGATATGTTTAAACAGATAAATGTAAATCTTCCTTTCATTGATGTGATTTCAGGAATGCCAAGATATGCTAAATTCTTGAAAGATCTAATCACTAATAGAAAGAAAATGGAAGAACTTTCGGCTGTTACTATGAATGCTAATTGTTCAGCAGTGCTGTTGAATAAGATACCAGAAAAACTATCTGATCCAGGAAGTTTCACAATTCCATGTTTTCTGGGTAGTCTTAGTTCAATAGAAGCATTGGCAGACTTAGGTGCTAGTATAAATCTAATGCCGTATTCACTATACGCTAAACTAGACCTTGGAGAATTAAAACCAACAAGAATAAGCATACAACTAGCCGATAGATCAATAAAATATCCTAGAGGGATAATGGAGAACATGCTAGTTAAAGTTGGTACTTTAGTATTCCCAGTAGATTTTGTTGTTTTGGACATGGAAGAAGATTCTCAAGTTCCTCTCATATTAGGAAGACCATTCTTAAACACGGCTAAAGCAATGATAGACGTGTTCGGTAAGAAACTGACCCTAAGTATAGAGGATGAGAGTGTTACCTTTTCAGTTGATAGAGCAATGCAACAACCACAATCTGCAGATGATACATGTTATTATATTAAAACTATAGATGCACATGCAGAATTATTAGAAGAATTTCCAGAACTACAAGGAACAGGAGAATGTTCTTTAGGAGAAGGTAATGAACCAATTGATGAAGCTGAAATGTTAGCTACACTTATAGCTAATGGATATGAACCAACAACAGAAGAAATTCAAATGCTAAAAGAAGAAGACAGATATCGATATAAATCATCGATAGAAGAACCTCCGAAATTAGAGTTAAAGCCACTTCCAAACCATTTGGAATACGCTTATTTACATGGTGAATCTGAATTACCTGTAATAATATCGTCTTCTCTTACTGAAAATGAGAAATCACAACTCATTTCTGTGTTGAAAGCTCATAAACCAGCCATTGCATGGAAGATTCATGATATTAAAGGAATAAGTCCTTCGTATTGCACACATAAAATCCTTATGGAAGAAGGTCATAAAACGTATGTGCAACGCCAACGAAGACTAAATCCTAATATGCAAGATGTAGTTAAGAAAGAGATTATTAAACTGCTAGATGCAGGTTTGATATATCCAATTTCTGATAGTCCATGGGTAAGCCCAGTTCAATGCGTACCAAAGAAGGGTGGTATGACTGTTATCACAAATGAGAAAAATGAGCTTATTCCTACTAGGACTGTAACAGGATGGCGTGTATGTATTGATTATAGAAAATTAAATGACGCCACCAGAAAAGATCACTTTCCTTTACCTTTCATAGATCAAATGTTGGAAAGATTAGCCGGAAATAGTTACTATTGTTTTCTAGATGGATTTTCCGGATATTTTCAAATTCCAATAGCACCCGAAGATCAAGAGAAAACCACATTCACGTGCCCTTATGGTACTTTTGCTTACAAACGCATGCCATTTGGACTTTGTAACGCCCCTGCAACCTTTCAAAGGTGTATGATGGCGATTTTTCATGACATGATAGAAGAATGCATGGAAGTATTCATGGATGACTTTTCAGTTTTCGGTGATACATTTAAATCATGTCTAGTTAATCTGGAACGAATGCTAATTAGATGCGAAAAATCAAATCTAGTACTTAATTGGGAGAAATGCCATTTCATGGTTAAAGAAGGCATCGTTCTTGGACATAAAATTTCAAAAGAAGGAATTGAAGTGGATAGAGCTAAAGTAGATGTAATTGCTAAACTTCCACATCCCACCAATGTTAGAGGAGTTAGGAGTTTTCTAGGGCATGCCGGTTTTTACCGACGTTTCATAAAAGATTTTTCAAAAATTGCCACTCCTATGAATAAACTCCTAGAAAAGGATGCGCCATTCATCTTTTCAGATGAGTGTATCAAATCTTTTAATATTCTTAAAGAAAAACTCACTAATGCGCCGATCATGATAACACCAAATTGGAATCTACCATTTGAACTAATGTGCGATGCAAGTGATTTTGCAATGGGAGCCGTTTTAGGACAAAGGATTGAAAAACGATTTCAACCTATATATTATGCTAGTAAGACATTACAAGGAGCACAAACGAACTATACAACTACTGAAAAAGAACTCCTTGCTATTGTCTTTGCTTTTGACAAGTTTCGATCATATCTAGTTCTAGCAAAAACGGTGGTCTATACCGACCATTCTGCTCTTAGATACCTATTTTCAAAACAAGATGCTAAACCAAGATTAATCCGTTGGATCTTACTCTTACAAGAGTTTGATATTGAAATCCGAGATAAAAAAGGAGCAGAAAATCTCGCCGCTGATCATCTTTCTCGTCTTGAAAATCCCGAATTAGAAGTTCTGAATGAATCGGCCATACAAGACAACTTTCCTGATGAATATCTATTGAAGATAGATTATAAAGAAATCCCATGGTTTGCAGACTATGCAAACTACTTAGTTTGTGGATTCCTTGAAAAAGGATTATCGTACCAAAGACGAAAGAAATTCTTCAGTGATATAAAACACTATTTCTGGGAAGATCCACATCTGTTTAAAAGTTGTCCCGATGGAATAATACGCCGATGTGTATTTGGAGATGAAGCTAGTAAAATTTTAAACCATTGTCACACAGGACCAACAGGAGGGCATTATGGGCCTCAACTAACAGCAAGAAAAGTTTATGAAGCTGGATTCTATTGGCCTACAATTTACAAAGACGCACACCTTCTTTGCAAATCCTGTGATGCATGTCAAAGGGCCGGAAAAATAAGTCAACGTGATGAAATGCCACAAAATGTCATCCAAGTATGTGAAGTATTTGACATTTGGGGTATTGACTTTATGGGTCCATTTCCAAAATCTCATAATAATTTATATATACTCGTAGCCATTGATTATGTATCTAAATGGGCGGAAGCACAAGCTCTCCCAACTAACGATGCACGAGTTGTAGTAAACTTTTTAAAACGTCTTTTTGCAAGGTTTGGAACACCGAAAGCTTTAATAAGTGATCGGGGTACTCATTTCTGTAATAATCAACTTGAGAAAGTTCTTAAAAGATATGGAGTAACTCATAAAATCTCCACCGCATATCATCCACAAACAAGTGGACAAGTTGAAAATACCAACCGAGCTTTAAAACGTATTCTAGAGAAAACCGTAGGATCAAATCCGAAGGAATGGTCCATTAAATTGGAGGATGCACTCTGGGCTTTTAGAACAGCCTACAAAACTCCAATTGGAACCACACCTTTTAGACTTGTGTATGGAAAAGCATGTCATCTTCCAGTAGAAATTGAACACAAAGCATTTTGGGCTTTGAAGACATGTAATCTTGATTTACATGAAGCCGGACGTCTACGATTAAGTCAACTAAATGAATTAGAAGAATTAAGACATGAAGCATACGAAAATTCATTAATCTATAAAGAAAGAACGAAGAAATGGCATGATAAAAGAATCAGAAATTCAAAAGAATTCAAAGAAGGAGACAGAGTTCTTCTTTTCAATTCACGATTCAAGCTATTTCCTGGAAAATTGAAATCAAGATGGTCTGGACCATTTATAGTCAAAAGAGTTTTCCCATACGGAACGATAGAATTGATAAATTCAAATGGGATTGAATTTAAAGTTAATGGTCACAGAGTTAAACATTACATACAAGGTCCGATGGAAGTCGACAACGAAGTTAATCACAATTTCGACACCACAGCTAACTAAGTGTGGGGAGAATCAAGTCTTTAAAGGATAATATGTATTTCTGTTAGAGTTAGATTGTCTGTTTTCGTGTAGTTCTCGAAAATGGAACACGTATGGTCTTTCCCTAGCAGACCCTAAAGAACTAGTCTTCTCCCCCCATTCTGAATTTTTATTTTTTTTAGGTTTTTACGTAATGAAGACTGCCTGTGAATTAAACCATGGTCTAATGCTACACGCTTTGATCACTAAAAGAAATAATGACATACTACCGAGTGAAATAGTATCAGTAATCAGAGAAAGAATGGACGGAGTTAGAAAAGGATCCAGATGCGAAGATAATAAGTTACAATTTGGTAAAGGAAAATCAAAATCCGCAGCGAAAAGAAGAGCACGACACCTAGAAAAATGTCATAAATGCGGAAAATGGTCACATGGAGGTAAATGTTCAAATAATCAAACCTATTCAAATACCGAATTTGTTACTTTATGCAGAGACGGACCGTTCATATGTTTAGAAGAAAAGACAATGAATGCTCGAGGTTACGCCTATGCAGCCATGGAAAACCAATTAAACCGACTATCTTATGAATATAATAGATCATATAACTAAGAAATCTATTTCACAGGTATGTCTGTACAGTTTTTATTTTTATTTTTATTTTTAACCTTTTGATAATAAACGCTAATTTGTTCGCTAAAAAGTATTAAATTGGTATTAAATAAAATTAGGTTTGGCGACCGAAATTATTGATATCGTTCAAAAATTTATTACATCACTGCGAAATTTAACGTTTATTCTTAAGGTATAAATATCTTTAATCAATCAACCCAAAATATTTCAAAAATTCGCCATGAGTTAAATTAGGTCTTGGAACCGAAATTACTTTACCGAAAAGAGGGGCGCATATTTTTGATAATATTTGACTGATTAAAGTGGGATAAAAAGACAAAAAGATTTTTAATTTTATTTTTACCATGTTTTTAAAATTAATATTTAAATCTTAAATTAATATTGTAAACTTTGTAAAAACAATATATTTAAAATTGTAAATATTTGAAAAATTAATATAGTTTGATATGAATTTATAAATTTTTAAATTAAGTTTGGTGTGAATTTTTAATTTTTAAAATACGAAATTTTAATTTTATGCATTTAAAATTTTAAGTTTGGTGTGAATTTTTAATATTAATTTTAAATTTTATATTTATGTTGTGTAAATTTAAAAACAAAAATTTACTTTATCTCATTAAGTTAAGAATATGATTTTTAAAATTCGTCGTAAGTTGAAGACTAGGTCTTTGAACCGAAATTGCTTTACCCGAGGGAGGGACGAGAACTTTTATTATCATTATTTTTAATCTTATTGATTTAAAGTATGCCAAAAACATTAAAAAACCCAAAAATCTTAGCTTTTAAAACAATCACTACAAAAAGACAAATTTTAAAATTTTGTCGAGGGACGGACTAGGACATCAATCCGAAACGACCTCGTCCTAAATAACAAGGGAAACAAAATTTTAAAATTAATTTCTTAATTGTTTTATAAGTTAAAGATTATAAAAAAAAAAAAAAATAAAAAAAAAAAAAAAAAAAAAAAAAAAAAAAAAAAAAAAAAAAAAAAAAATAACTCCGCGACTCGCGGAGTTTTCAGTTAAAACCTCCGCGACTCGCGGAGGTACCAAATTACAGAAAAAAATAAAACAGCTGCACACGATCAGTTCACTCCCACCAACACAAAAACACCCGAAATAGCTGCGAAAAAACCCGAAAAAACCCACAAAAATCATCCCAAAAACTCAATTTTTCACCGTTAATCTTCAAATTTTTCACTACAATCATGTTGAGAAGGATGATATCTAGGAACTACTCAAGAAAACAGGTACAATTACACCCCAAATCACCTTTAAATCCGAATTTTAGTGTGTTCTTGAGCATATTTTCATAATTTGAATTTTGTTAATTTTTAGTGTAATTAGTGTTAAATTGTTAGTATATTATGCATGTATAACCTAGATTGATGCTTGTTAACATGATTTGAAGCCAAAAACTTCAAAATCTTTAGAATCTAGGGTTTGTGTTCTTGAGCAATTTGGGGCTTTTTGATATAAACAGGTTATGGCCGATTTTTGTCATGAATTGTTGCTAAATTGAGTAGTGTAACATGTCTAGGTAATTAAATGATCCAAACTTTGAGCCTAAACATGATTTTGAGAATTAAAGTGGACTTTTTCAAGTCCAAAATTCATGAACTTGATTTTTGAAAGATAATGCCATTTGAGACTTGTTTATTTGCTAGTAATGATTATTTTGACATGTTATTTGAGTTGAATGCTTATGAACTTGGCGAAAATTTTCGTATATGCTTATTTGAAAAAGTGTAGATTTGATAAAAATGTGGAAATAAGCTTAAGTTTGATATAAATTGATAATGTCATTGTAATTATTTTGATTGATGATTTTGCTGACACTAATGCATATTTGGATGCACAAAATTTGTGTTTAATGTGTTTTGCAGACTGAAAGGGGTGAATCTTCATCCCAAGCCCGCCATGCTCCTGCTGAGAACTTGGAACAACAGGAGGTAGATAACTACTACAAGCAGGATGTACCTCATCCAGTCATGACCTTTTCAGATATGCACTTGGAACAGTTGCACCCGAACCTGCGATTTGACAGACTTTGGATAGATTATCCAAAATATCAACGGGGTTTGCATACTCTTCACTCTAAGGTTGTTGAGGTACCAAGGGTCATAGAATGGGGACCCTTGGAAGCTGTAGAATTGGCCGGGCCAATTAGGGAATTACTGGTACAGAGGTATGGTAATTCTTCTTTCAATGACTGGATATGTTTATTCACCATACGCAGACCTGTATATAAAGTATGGTGTGAAGAGTTGTTATGTAGTATAGAGTTGAATGATCGGGTAGCTAGTTTAACCGATCGTTCTTTTATTAGATTTTTGTTAGGCGGTTCGATGCGCCACATGTCTTTACTGGACATGGCTCAGGCTTTACGTATATATACGCCTGAGGAATTAGCGTCTGCCGATTGTAGAGGATTGATACTAAACGGTAGGAAAATAGATGAAAATTTTGATACACACGGTGTGTGGAGTCAAATGACAAGCCATCACCGTTTCAAAGGAGGAAACTACTCTTATTTGGATATAGATAGAGCCGAATTAAGAGTAGTACATAGGTTTTTAGCTAATTCGATTACACAAAGGGGTAAAAACAAAGAAAAGGTAAATGAACAAGATTTGTTTTACCATATGTGTATTCGAGACCCACACAGCGCTGTAAGTATACCATATTGTGTGGGTTATTATTTATCAGCTATGGTTCGAGGGATGCGTCCACATAGCATAATAGGAGGTGGTATTTTTATTACTTTGATTGGTGAATATCTCGGTGTGGATATAAGTCGGGGGGGATTATTAGTAGAAGAGCCGGAACCCCGCGACACTATAGGTTTAAATGTATACCATGGTGCGAAAGTGTTGAAGCGGCGAAATAACGCCGCAGTACGATACAATGGTAGACATCCACAGGTAGAGAGAAACCAGGAACAAGGTAATGTAGGAGGGGGGAACCAGATGCAAGAAATGCAAAGGTTTATAGCTTCTCAGGAATACGAAAATGCTAGACAGAGAGCATTTGAAGATTGGCAAGTTCATCAGAACCAGATCATAGCGCATTGCCAACACATAGGTAGAAACTATATTCCTACACCGAAACCCGTCTTCCCTCCTTGGTCGATAGAGATGCAGCCACCATATCCTACGTATGACCCTGCCGAGGCATTCTATAGCACTTATGGTTATGCGTGGAACCCCTATTGGTACCAATATCATCCTTAGTTACTTTTTATTTTTATTATTTTGTAATATGTAATTATTGATGTATTTAATATTTTTGTTAATATTGTAATCATTTTTATAATTATCTAACTTTTATTCTTAGATTTTAATAATTTTTGAATGTGGGGTAATAAACCAAACTTCAAAAATATGTATATATGTTTGCAGTTTATCTTATGTAAACAACAGGGTAAAACAACGCATTTTCAAAGACTGGCATTAAGTTCAGCAAAAGCAAATAATTTTGACGACAAAGATGCAAAATATATGTGAAATAACAACAAGACGGGATGAACAAATGATGTGCACCATTTATCATTCAGCAAACAAACGCCAATATATTTGGAAACTTTGGTAAAAATTTAATCATTTTCACACAAATCACCCTCAATAATTTAAATTGTTACTGATTTCTTGCAAATGAGGGCATTGCAAGATCTTAAGTGTGGGAAGGGGTTAAATTCTTTCGGATTTTAAAAATTTTTATATTAAACACTTGGTTACCATTAAAAATACTAGTAAAGCAGTAGTTGTATTAGAATCTAGTGCTCTCTGATAAAAAAGAACAGCCCTAGTCTTATATACTGACTACCCAATTCTAGTAAAATTTTTCAAAATTTTCAATTAAATGAATTAAAATCATGTTTATACATATTTATGAACGATAAAACTAGGTTTCAAACACCGAAATTATTGTTACCTCGGAAAGGACATAAATTGAGAAACAAACTAAAATGTTAAAATTCATTTAAAATGGAATAGAGGACGATAAAAAGAAAAATAAAAAGCCAAGTGTGGGAAAATTTACCAAGTTATTTTTAACATATGCCACATATATCTGTAACCAATAACTGAAAATACTTTTGCTTTGGACTAAACTAAACTGTTTTACCCGATGAAAGAAAAGAAGAGATGGATCTACACGATGAATCAATTCCATCATTAAAAGGAAGTAAAGTCTTCCGAAAAAGACACGCGCTTCTTGATTTAGGTCATGAAGTTGTCGTTCAGACCAGCTGTAGGTTGACGAAAAATCTAGAAAAGTCATCACTAAAATCAGCTGGAAATCCACGGACCTCAGCATTAAACAGGGTCGCCATGTGGTCAGATTTATCCTAACCATGAGAAGGATTTATCTCGTACAATGGGGAGGCACCGTGCAAATTAGCTGGATAAGACTAATGAATCAGATCCCCAGAAAGGATAATCTCCTTAAAGATTAAAAATCAGCTTTTAAGCCTGATATTACTCAATCCTTGAGATTGACCTTAAAGATTGAGAATTACAAACTCATGGAATTCAATGATATCTAAACTCGAGCTTAAACGAGAAAATATTTTGATCAAAAATACAAACCGATTTGTTTTCTGAAAACCCTATTTTCAATGCGTTCATTACCATTGAACGTAAAATCCTAGGAATTCACCTGGAATTCATTAGGTCACCTGAACCAAATCGGGTGTCAACCGTAAGAACGGTGGTTGCATAACATGGTCAAAGACAGAACCTTGTGCCAGACCGAAAAATTATAAGGGTGAGCTTTACTATTGCTCCTACCAAGGATAGTAATTGCGTCCGACACGTTATAGACCATAATCAAAAGCATGTCACGGGACATTGCCTTAACAGTTGCTTGTTCAACGCTTTCCTTTACAACCGGACGGTAGTTTGCCGAAAGGTAATATACGGAACAAGTAAACTGGACGTGTTGCTTTCCAAATACAAGGTTAGCAAGTGGGTGACACAAAACCGCAAGTTTTGAGCTAAAATTTTCAAATCTGAAACCCACCAAACCCACAAATATTTTGCAAACACCGGTAAAGGGTTATTCCGGAAAACTTATCTAGGGTAAAAACTAGATTTAATTTTCAAAAGATCAAATGTTTTCATAAAGATCCAATTTCCTTAATGGATCTAAATTTTTATAGTCATGTGGGACTGTAAACCATATCGTTACTACCATTGTTTATACCGCCATATAGAAATCACTGATGTACAAAGTGTGAAGAATAAAGAAGTGATTCTAGTATTTCAAGACGATATTGCTTGAGGACAAGCAACGCTCAAGTGTGGGAATATTTGATAATGCTAAAAACGAACATATATTTCATAGCATTATTCCTCAAGAAAGACAAGCTTTTAGTTGCAATTGTTCTATTTACAAGTGATATTCGTTTAAATAATAAAAGGTGAAGACAAAAGACAGATTCGACGATTTGAAGACGCAAACGACCAAAAAGCTCAAAAGAACAAAAGACAATCAAAAAGGTTCCAATTATTGATAAGAAACGTCTCAAAATCACAAGAGTACAAGATTCAAAACGCAAAGTACAAGATATTAAATTGTACGCGAGGACGTTCGAAAAACCGGAACCGGGACCAGAGTCAATTCTTAACGCTCGACGCAACGGACTAAAAATTACAAGTTAACTATGTATATAAATATAATATAATATATAATTAATTATATTAATTATATATATATTATATATATATAATAAAAACCGTCGGCAGCAGGAAACTCCAAGGGTCTAAACTGAAAATACCTCTCCGCGACTCGCGGAGTTTGGAGAGGCTTTTGCCGCGAGTCGCGGAGCCCTAAAATTCGACTCTGGCTATAAATCAACCCGAATTCTGATCAAAAACATATCTTTTTTTCATCTCTCTCTCAATATATACGAGTAATATATATTTATATTTATAATTTATATTTTAATTTTAATTATAATTCTAATAATAAGGGTATGTTAGCGAATGTTGTAAGGGTGTAAGTCGAAATTCTGTCCGTGTAACGCTACGCTATTTTTAATCATTGTAAGTTATGTTCAACCTTTTTATATTAATGTCTCGTAGCTAAGTTATTATTATGCTTGTTTAAAATGAAGTAATCATGATGTTGGGCTAATTACTAAAATTGGGTAATTGGGCTTTGTACCATAATTGGGGTTTGGACAAAAGAACGACACTTGTGGAAACTAGACTATGGGCTATTAATGGGCTTTATATTTGTTTAACTAAATGAAAGTTTGTTAATGTTAATATAAAGATTTACAATTGGGCGTCCCTATAAATTACCATATACACTCGATCGGACACGATGGGCAGGGTATTTATATGTACGAATAATCGTTCATTTAACCGGACACGGGAATGGATTAATAGCCACTAGAATAATTAAAACAGGGGTGAAATTACATTCAAGGGTAATTGGTGTAATTGTTAACAAAGTAGTAAAACCTTGGTTTACACGCAGTCGATAACCTGGTGTATTCATTAAACAAAGTATTAAAACCTTGTTACAATTCGAATCCCCAATTAGTTGGAATATTTATCTTCGGGTATAATAATAATTTGACAAGGACACTTGCAATTTATATTTATGACTGATGGACTGTTATGGACAAAAACCAGACGGACATATTGAATAATCCAGGACAAAGGACAATTAACCCAAGGGCATAAAACTAAAATCAACACGTCAAACATCATGATTACGGAAGTTTAAATAAGCATAATCCTTTTATATCATATTTAATTTCCTTTATTTTATATTTAATTGCACTTCTAATTATCGCACTTTTATTTATTGTTATTTCATTTTATCGCACTTTTAATTATCGTACTTTTTAATTATCGCAATTTAATTTTTATCGCATTTTTATTATTCGCAATTTCATTATCATTATTTACTTTACGCTTTAATTTACAGTCTTGTATTTATTTTATATTTTACATTAGGTTTTAACTGCGACTAAAGTTTTAAAATCGACAAACCGGTCATTAAACGGTAAAACCCCCCTTTATAATAATAATATTACCTATATATATATTTGTATTTTTATAAAATTAAAATAATATAGCGTTGAGCTTTGTTTAAAGATTTCCCTGTGGAACGAACCGGACTTACTAAAAACTACACTACTGTACGATTAGGTACACTGCCTATAAGTGTTGTAGCAAGGTTTAAGTATATCCATTCTATAAATAAATAAATATCTTGTGTAAAATTGTATCGTATTAAATAGTATTTTCTGCTAAAAATTAATAACTATTTTATATACACCTCGCGAAACATCAATCATCTCATCATCATCGTTCATCCTTTTTAATCAACATCTTTCATCAAATCATAATAGGAACAAAACAAACAGAAGCATGTAGGAATCAAGGCGTTCGACGATGGTGGGTTTTATCAAGGAGGAGGTATACGGTTTCACTAATCCAAAAGTCAACTTATTCAGAATAATCCTTTGATTATTGATTCGATTGTTCAAAATGCCGGCATCATCATCATCCTCAACGGATTAATCAACCAGCAATCATCGATGAATAGAAGGTCATCGATTCATCACTCGATCAAGTAAGTCACTGATTCATCGTTATTCTCCTAATCCTTAATTCCTCTATATAATCAGTACATTTATTTGCTCCAACAAGATCATCAATTAATGGTGTTTTTGGTGGGTGTGATAATGGTGATAAAAAATATGATGAGGTTAGTGGTGTTTCAAATGGTGAGTCAAACAGGAACGAAGCCGTATCAATTATCGAACCCAAGTAGCAGTGAAGATAAGGTTCATAAGGTTAATCAATTTCATAGTCAATAGTGATTTTGGGTGTATTGTGTTGGTTTTCGGCTGCAATAACAACAACAATCAATGATGGGAGTAGCGTAGGTTACAATTAATGATGGTGGAGTGGTGGTTGTTTGAATAATGAATGGTGGAATTTGAACACGAGTATCAATAGTTTAACCATGGTGACCCATTTTATGGTTCATGGAGATTGGCGATGGTTTGTGAAGGCTTGAACCGAACAGAATAATAAAAAAAAATAGAAATAATAGCAGGTTGTAGGTTTTCAAAGTGGTGATGTGGGTTGTTTCAATGGTGACAAATGTGGTGGTTTTTCTTAGGTAAGTAGCTGTAATCGAACAGCAGTTGTACAGGTGGGTTTAGTTTGATTTGATTCTATCGACAGGAACATAAAACAAAAGTATACCAGCTGTAGCGTCAACAAATGTTATTGTTTCGATTTGCAGCAGTTTCAATGGGTTGTTTGGTTCTGTTTGAAAGCAACAGAAATAGATAAATGCAGTAGCTCGAATGGCAACAGGAAAAAATGGTGTTGTAGTGGTGTTGGTATCGTCTTGAACCGAAATAGAAACTTGAGCAGGAGGTATGCACTCGTAGATGATGGTTTACTACGTACTGAACAGAAATGGGAATAAATGTATAGTGGTGGTAGCTATCTAGTCGATGGTTTAGATAGGTTTCAATGGTGGTGAGGGTGTTTTCTAATGGTGGTATGCTGTGTTCACGACGAAAACAGGTATATTTCGATGGGTGTTTGGCTTGTGGCTCGTTAGAAATAGAACAGGAAAGACATAGCCTCAATAGCAATCGAGCAGAAATTTGCAATCCTTGTAATGTTTTGATGATTATGAATGTAAAAGAAGAGTGGTTGATTTGGACCCGACACAAACAATTATGATAGAGAATAATTGAAAGTGGTGGGGATTGGTTTTGTGGTTGAATAGAAAACAAGGAGAAATAAAACAAGTGTCTTGTACGTTGATTAGCAAAAAAAAAATAAATAAGTAAAAGTTTTTAAGTGGTGACTTTGTGGATACATTCATGTCATCATACACACACACACACACACACACACACACACACATGTATATATATATATATATATATATATATATATATATATATATATATATATATATATATATATATATATATATATCTATGGTATAATGAAACCAAACACAGTAATAGGAGCTTCTGTTCCACTCAAAGAAAACTCGTGATATATTGTTGTCCTCATCGAACAAAAAGCAAACACAATATCTATATGAATATTCTTATTGACAAAATAATATAGCAGTAGGTAGGAAAATAATAGGAAAAAATATGAATGTGAAAGTTCATGTAGGTGTCGTGCATGTTTGTATGTAAATACATATATATAAAAGTGAAAAGTGATGGCAGGAGCATTAAATTAACTATGTCTCAACATGTGCAAAAATAATAATATTACATTAATTATCCATTGTAATGGTAAACAACTCATAAAGGCAAGTCTAAATTAGATATGTGATTTTATTTTGGATTTAATGTGCCAACACTATTATCCATCATGAATCACAAATTGGTATCTCGGGCTCCCTTTTATAATGTATATATAACCTAAAAATGATCATTTTAAATAAAATAATAATTTTTAGTAATAATAATAATAATATTTATAATAGTAACTAAAGTTATAATTTTACTACTAATATTGATAACAATATTATTAGTAATTAAATATATCAAATTTTATATATATATATATATATATATATATATATATATATATATATATATATATATATATATATAATGACCTCTATAATATATGTATAAACCACATAAATATTAAATATTCAAATATGTTATTATATAACATAAGTACTACATATATATATATATATATATATATATATATATATATATATATATATATATATATATATATATATATATAGTAATAATAATAACACTGATGTTAATATTTAATATTTATTTTAATAATAGTAAAGGAAGTATTAATAATATAACTACAACAACTATATTTTAACTTATAATAAAATTTTATATAATATCCGTACATATTATTAATTTTGTAGTACTTATGTTATATAATAACATATTTGAATATTTAATATTTATGTGTTTTATACATATATTATAGAGGTCATTATATATATATATATATATATATATATATATTCATTTTAATAACAATTTAATTATTCTGTATATTATTTCATATTTTTAATTTCATTTGATTAAAGTATAATTTATTAATTCAAATTGTTATATATATATATATATATATATTTTATATATATATATATATATATATATATATATATATATATATATATATATATATATATATATATATATATATATATATATATATATATATATATATATATAATACATATTTAATTTTACACAATTGTTCGTGAATCGTCGAGAGCAGTCGAAGGTCAAATAAATATATGAATTAGTTCAAAATTTTTGAAACTCAACTTTACAGACTTTGCTTATCGTGTTGAAATCATATAAAGATTAAGTTTAAATTTGGTCGAAAATTTCCGAGTCGTCACAGTACCTACCCGTTAAAGAAATTTCATCCTGAAATTTGAATGTGGTCGTCATGGCTATAAATAAAAATGTTTTCATGACGAATATGAGTTAAAAAATAGAGTTTCATCATTATTGATTAATATAGATAAAACAATTTGATTATGTGAAGCGTTCGAGTGAAGCTGTCACAAAAGAGTGAAATGAGGTAAATAAGTTTCGCCGTAGTCATGATTGAATTTCGGAATTCAAGAAATTTAAAGAAATATTCTAATCAGAAAGAAAATGTAATCGCACGATTTATTAGTAAACTGTCAGAATTACGGAAGAACGGAAATATCAAGGAAATATTTCCGTGATATGCTTATAGATTAAGTAGAATGAAAGAGTTATGTAACATGACACATGACGATGGTATGATCTACTGTGAGCCATCATCATGTTTCATTAGAAACTCAGCATGACTTTCTGTAATATAACCACATTGGCCGGACGTCATTATATTATACTAACCCATGCTTCAATTCCCAACACTTCCCCACAATTCATTCATAATTTATACTTAGATTTTACAGAAGTTTCCAATATAATGGAATACAGATAGCACGAAGAGGTATATAATTTCGGACGAGAATATTTATGAAAATATCCTCAGAAATATCGAAGATATTTATGATGATAGTTGGAATTTTCTAAGATCGAAGGTTGATGAAGAAAAATTTTCCGCAAGATTTTAACATGACTTCGGAGCAAGATATTCTCTAAAGATTTCATCGGATCCAGAATTACCTGGATTCTTTGAATATAGGGTTTGGTCCTTGTATTTGTCCTTGTTCTCCTTCATGGTTAGCTCAATTCATTTTTCAGTACCAAATTTTCTATCGAGCGTTCCTAACACTTCATTCTTTATTATCAAACTTTTGGCCATTTAGACCATCTACAATTTTGCTGTTTCTTCTGCATTTAATGCTACGATATCTGAATCATCGGTTATCAATTCGAGAGGTTTCAAAAGAATTATGTTTTTAGATGATTAAACACCGATTTCTGGTAATTGGTATGGTAATTCTCGTTACAAGGTGCAGATGAGTTCATGATAAGATTTCAATAGTTAAATATAGTGATTTGTCGGAGAGATTTAAGCCAAGGGGCAACGAGGTTGCTGGTGTAGTGACCTGAACTTTTCCATGTTTATATATATTAATTGAGATTGATATTTACATGATTAAATGTTTCCAACATGTTAAGCAATCAAACTTGTTAAGACTTGATTAATTGAAATATGTTTCATATAGACAATTGACCACCCAAGTTGATCGGTGATTCACGAACGTTAAAACTTGTAAAAACTATATGATGACATATATATGGATATATATATATAGTTAACATGATACTATGATAAGAAAACATATCATAAAGTATATTAACAATGAACTACATATGTAAAAACAAGACTACTAACTTAATGATTTTTAAACGAGACATATATGTAACGATTATCGTTGTAAAGACATTTAATGTATATATATCATATTAAGAGATATTCATACATGATAATATCATGATAATATAATAATTTAAAATCTCATTTGATATTATAAACATTGGGTTAACAACATTTAACAAGATCGTTAACCTAAAGGTTTCAAAACAACACTTACATGTAACAACTAACGATGACTTAACGACTCAGTTAAAATGTATATACATGTAGTGTTTTAATATGTATTTATACACTTTTGAAAGACTTCAATACACTTATCAAAATACTTCTACTTAACAAAAATGCTTACAATTACATCCTCGTTCAGTTTCATCAACAATTCTACTCGTATGCACCCGTATTCGTACTCGTACAATACACAGCTTTTAGATGTATGTACTATTGGTATATACACTCCAATGATCAGCTCTTAGCAGCCCATGTGAGTCACCTAACACATGTGGGAACCATCATTTGGCAACTAGCATGAAATATCTCATAAAATTACAAAAATATGAGTAATCATTCATGACTTATTTACATGAAAACAAAATTACATATCCTTTATATCTAATCCATACACCAACGACCAAAAACACCTAAAAACACTTTCATTCTTCAATTTTCTTCATCTAATTGATCTCTCTCAAGTTTTATCTTCAAGTTCTAAGTGTTCTTCATAAATTCCAAAAGTTCTAGTTTCATAAAATCAAGAATACTTTCAAGTTTGCTAGCTCACTTCCAATCTTGTAAGGTGATCATCCAACCTCAAGAAATCTTTGTTTCTTACAGTAGGTTATCATTCTAATACAAGGTAATAATCATATTCAAACTTTGGTTCAATTTCTATAACTATAACAATCTTATTTCAAGTGATGATCTTACTTGAACTTGTTTTCGTGTCATGATTCTGCTTCAAGAACTTCGAGCCATCCAAGGATCCATTGAAGCTAGATCCATTTTTCTCTTTTCAAATAGGTTTATCCAAGGAAATTAAGGTAGTAATGATGTTCATAACATCATTCGATTCATACATATAAAGCTATCTTATTCGAAGGTTTAAACTTGTAATCACTAGAACATAGTTTAGTTAATTCTAAACTTGTTCGCAAACAAAAGTTAATCCTTCTAACTTGACTTTTAAAATCAACTAAACACATGTTCTATATCTATATGATATGCTAACTTAATGATTTAAAACCTGGAAACACGAAAAACACCGTAAAACCGGATTTACGCCGTCGTAGTAACACCGCGGGCTGTTTTGGGTTAGTTAATTAAAAACTATGATAAACTTTGATTTAAAAGTTTTTATTCTGAGAAAATGATTTTTATTATGAACATGAAACTATATCCAAAAATTATGGTTAAACTCAAAGTGGAAGTATGTTTTCTAAAATGGTCATCTAGACGTCGTTCTTTCGACTGAAATGACTACCTTTACAAAAACTACTTGTAACTTATTTTTCCGACTATAAACCTATACTTTTTCTGTTTAGATTCATAAAATAGAGTTCAATATGAAACCATAGCAATTTGATTCACTCAAAACGGATTTAAAATGAAGAAGTTATGGGTAAAACAAGATTGGATAATTTTTCTCATTTTAGCTACGTGAAAATTAGTAACAAATCTATTCCAACCATAACTTAATCAACTTGTATTGTATATTATGTAATCTTGAGATACCATAGACACGTATACAATGTTTTGACCTATCATGTCGACACATCTATATATATTTCGGAACAACCATAGACACTCTATATGTGAATGTTGGAGTTAGCTATACAGGGTTGAGGTTGATTCCAAAATATATATAGTTTGAGTTGTGATCAATACTGAGATACGTATACACTGGGTCGTGGATTGATTCAAGATAATATTTATCGATTTATTTCTGTACATCTAACTGTGGACAACTAGTTATAGGTTACTAACGAGGACAGCTGACTTAATAAACTTAAAACATCAAAATATATTAAAAGTGTTGTAAATATATTTTGAACATACTTTAATATATATGTATATATTGTTATAGGTTCGTGAATCAACAGTGGCCAAGTCTTACTTCCCGACGAAGTAAAAATCTGTGAAAGTGAGTTATAGTCCCACTTTTAAAATCTAATATTTTTGGGATGAGAATACATGCAGGTTTTATAAATGATTTACAAAATAGACACAAGTACGTGAAACTACATTCTATGGTTGAATTATCGAAATCGAATATGCCCCTTTTTATTAAGTCTGGTAATCTAAGAATTAGGGAACAGACACCCTAATTGACGCGAATCCTAAAGATAGATCTATTTGGCCTAACAAACCCCATCCAAAGTACCGGATGCTTTAGTACTTCGAAATTTATATCATATCTGAAGGGTGTCCCGGAATGATGGGGATATTCTTATATATGCATCTTGTTATTGTCGGTTACCAGGTGTTCACCATATGAATGATTTTTATCTCTATGTATGGGATGTGTATTGAAATATGAAATCTTGTGGTCTATTATTATGATTTGATATATATAGGTTAAACCTATAACTCACCAACATTTTTGTTGACGCTTTAAGCATGTTTATTCTCAGGTGATTATTAAGAGCTTCCGCTGTCACATACTTAAATAAGGACGAGATTTGGAGTCCATGCTTGTATGATATTGTGTAAAACTGCATTCAAGAAACTTATTTTGTTGTAACATATTTGTATTGTAAACCATTATGTAATGGTCGTGTGTAAATAGGATATTTTAGATTATCATTATTTGATAATCTACGTAAAGCTTTTTAAACCTTTATTTATGAAATAAAGGTTATGGTTTGTTTTAAAAATGAATGCAGTATTTGAAAAACGTCTCATATAGAGGTCAAAACCTCGCAACGAAATCAATTAATATGGAACGTTTTTAATCAATAAGAACGGGACATTTCAGTTGGTATCAGAGCGTTGGTCTTAGAGAACCAGAAAATTTGCATTAGTGTGTCTTATCGAGTTTGTTAGGATGCATTAGTGAGTCTGGACTTCGACCGTGTTTTCTTTAAAAATGATTGCTTAACATTTTTGTTGGAAACTATATATTTTTAACATATGAATATTATGTGATATATTAATCTCTTAACGTGTTTGATATTATGTGATAGATGTCTACCTCTAGAACAAGTCCCATTGACTCACCTAATAATAATGAAGAGTCAAATGTAAATTGGAATGATTTGTGGACTGATTCACAAGTTCCCGAAGAGGAACCGGAAGAAGAGTCGGAACCGGAAGAAGAGTCGGAACCGGAAGATGAATCGGAACCGGAAGAAGAATCGGAACCGGATGAAGAAATAGAATCGGTGGGGGAAATAATAAAACGGTTAAGTAAAAGAAAATCCTCAACCAACCGACCAAAGTTAATTATGGTCAATGGTGTTTCCGCCAAGGAAGCAAAATATTGGGAGGATTACCAATTCTCCGATGAATCGGATTCCGACGAGAATTCCGATGATGTTATAGAAATTACCCCAACTGAATTTAAAAAGGCAAAAGAAAATAATAAGGGAAAGGGCATAAAAATAGAGAAATCTAATTCCAACCCCGATGAACTTTATATGTATCGTCAACCCCCGAAGTCCTTAAGTTGTAACAATGACCCGGGAACCTCTAAACCACCAGGTTTTTCTAAACCAATGTGGACAACGACGGCTCGTATTAGGGGAACATCATATATCCCTAGAAACTTGGCAAAACGAACCAAAACCGAAGAAGAAGAAACGAGCGAGTCGGAATAAGATAGTTGTATTCGTGTGGTGTAATATATGTAATATAGTGTTCTTATGCTTTATGATATATGTAAAAATTGCTTGTATTAATAAGTATTTTTTTTATGAATCTAACTCTTGTCTATTTTACAGTTTAAAAACACAAAATGGATAGACAACCCAATATTTTAAGAGACCTACCCGGAGACATGATTGATGAAATCTTGTCTAGAGTCGGCCAGAATTCTTCGGCACAACTATTTAAGGCGAGATCAGTTTGTAAGACATTCGAAGAACGTTCCAAAAATGTCTTGGTTTATAAGAGACTTTCGTTTGAAAGATGGGGGATATCACATTGGGAAACCCATAAGTTACGATGTGTTTACTTTGACGCATATATTGCGGGGAACCCAAATGCTATTTTACGCAACGGGTTAAGAAATTATTTTGACTCAATATATCCGAATATTGGACTTCGTGATTTAGAAAAAGCGGCTAACATGCAACATAAAGAAGCATGTTATGCTTACGGATTAGTAATGTTCGCTTCTCACCAAAGTGAGAACAAGAACATCGGGCTACAACTATTAAACAAAACGTTTCCACAAGTGACGGAGTCGGTAATTGGGGTAAGAAATGAGGTTTTTAGATTATTACGGGACTGTTGGACATTACGTAACCCTCGTCCCTTTGATGACGTTACAACACGCTGTCTTATCAACGGCCATAACGGTTATGTTGCACAAGACCAAGGATGGGAAGTAGTCCTAGTAAAACCAGAATGCATGACTTGTTTCTGGACGTATGAATTACGTGTCTTTATTGCCTTTGCTGAACGACTTGTGTACTAGCTAGAATTGTCTTCACAACTATCTTGTATCAAAGTTATTGTGTGCTATATTTCATGCTTTATGTAAAATAAGCGGTATTGTAAGTTTGTAAAATATTGTATAAAAGTTTGAACGCGAAATATTATTATAATCAGTTTTTCATATAGAATTGTAGTAGTTGAATTGTATATTAGCTACTAAGTATGAACTTAACGGGTAGGTACTACCCGAATTTAAACTTATAAAACGCTAATATGAAGAAAAAGCTTTTATAAATGAGTTCATATTATGCTACGAAATACTATTAACTACTCTTAATATTCTGTATGATTAACTTGTTCCATTTAACTATTTTGAAGGAAATGGCACCGACTACTCGACACACCGTGAATATGAATGAAGAGGAATTCCGTACTTTTCTAGCTTCAAACATAGCCGCAGTACAGGCTGCGCTACATACCAACAATAACCTTGGATCTAGCAGTACAGGAAATCGTGTAGGATGCACCTACAAAGAATTCACTGCCTGCAAACCTTTGGAATTTGATGGAACCGAAGGACCGATCGGATTGAAACGGTGGACCGAGAAGGTTGAATCGGTGTTTGCCATAAGTAAGTGTACTGAAGAGGACAAAGTGAAGTACGCTACGCATACCTTCACAGGTTCTGCGTTAACATGGTGGAATACCTATCTAGAGCAAGTGGGACAAGATGATGCGTACGCACTACCGTGGTCAGCATTCAAGCACTTGATGAACGAGAAGTACCGTCCCAGAACCGAGGTCAATAAGCTCAAGACAGAACTTAGAGGGTTACGAACCCAAGGATTTGATATTACCACGTACGAAAGACGATTCACAGAATTGTGCCTATTGTGTCCGGGAGCATTCGAAGATGAGGAAGAGAAGATCGACGCGTTTGTGAAAGGATTACCGGAAAGAATCCAAGAAGATATAAGTTCACACGAGCCCGCCTCCATACAACAGGCATGTAGAATGGCTCACAAACTAGTGAACCAGATTGAAGAAAGAATTAAAGAACAGACTGCTGAAGAGGCCAATGTGAAGCAAGTCAAAAGAAAGCGGGAGGAAAACGGTGATAAGAATCACCAATACAACAACAACAGCAATTACAACAATAATCGCAACAATTATCCCAACAATCGCAACTACAACAAACGGCCCAACAATAACAACAACAACAACAACAGCAACTACAACAATCATCCCAACAACAATAATAACCGCAACAACAACAACAATCAGAAGCAGCTATGCCAAAGGTGTGAAAAGAATCACTCGGGGTTCTGCACCAAATTTTGCAACAAGTGTAAAAGAAATGGTCATAGCGCGGCGAAGTGTGAGGTCTACGGACCAGGGGTTAATAGAACGAAAGGAACAAATGGTGTCGGAACGAGTAATGGCGGAGAAAGTAGTGTCGGAGCAAGTTATGCCAATGTAGTTTGTTATAAATGTGGAAAACCAGGCCACATTATTAGAAATTGCCCGAACCAGGAGAACACGAATGGACAAGGCCGTGGAAGAGTTTTCAATATTAATGCGGTAGAGGCACAGGAAGACCCGGAGCTTGTTACGGGTACGTTTCTTATTGACAATAAATCTGCTTACGTTTTATTTAATTCGGGTGCGGATAGAAGCTATATGAGTAGAGATTTTTGTGCTAAATTAAGTTGTCCATTGACGCCTTTGGATAGTAAATTTTTACTCGAATTAGCAAATGGTAAATTAATTTCAGCAGATAATATATGTCGGAATCGAGAAATTAAACTGCTTAGCGAAACATTTAAGATTGATTTGATACCAGTAGAGTTAGGGAGTTTTGATGTGATAATCGGTATGGACTGGTTGAAAGAAGTGAAAGCGGAGATCGTTTGTTACAAAAATGCAATTCGCATTATACGAGAAAAAGGAAAACCCTTAATGGTGTACGGAGAAAAGGGCAACACGAAGCTACATCTTATTAGTAATTTGAAGGCACAAAAACTAATAAGAAAAGGTTGCTATGCTGTTCTAGCACACGTCGAGAAAGTACAAACTGAAGAAAAGAGCATCAATGATGTTCCCATCGCAAAAGAATTTCCCGATGTATTTCCGAAAGAATTACCGGGATTACCCCCACATCGATCCGTTGAATTTCAAATAGATCTTGTACCAGGAGCTGCACCAATAGCTCGTGCTCCTTACAGACTCGCACCCAGCGAGATGAAAGAACTGCAAAGCCAATTACAAGAAATTTTAGAGCGTGGTTTCATTCGACCAAGCACATCACCGTGGGGAGCCCCTGTTTTGTTTGTCAAGAAGAAAGATGGTACATTCAGGTTGTGTATCGACTACCGAGAGTTGAACAAACTTACCATCAAGAACCGCTACCCACTACCGAGAATCGACGACTTATTTGATCAACTACAAGGCTCGTCTGTTTATTCAAAGATTGACTTACGTTCCGGGTATCATCAAATGCGGGTGAAAGAAGATGATATTCCAAAGACTGCTTTCAGAACACGTTACGGTCATTACGAGTTTATGGTCATGCCGTTTGGTTTAACTAATGCACCAGCTGTGTTCATGGACCTTATGAACCGAGTGTGTGGACCATACCTTGACAAGTTTGTCATTGTTTTCATTGATGACATACTTATTTACTCAAAGAATGACCAAGAACACGGTGAACATTTGAGAAAGATGTTAGAAGTATTGAGGAAGGAAGAATTGTACGCTAAGTTTTCAAAGTGTGCATTTTGGTTGGAAGAAGTTCAATTCCTCGGTCACATAGTGAACAAAGAAGGTATGAAGGTGGATCCGGCAAAGATAGAAACTGTTGAAAAGTGGGAAACCCCGAAAACTCCGAAACACATAGCCAGTTTTTAGGACTAGCTGGTTACTACAGAAGGTTCATCCAAGACTTTTCCAGAATAGCAAAACCCTTGACTGCATTAACGCATAAAGGGAAGAAATTTGAATGGAATGATGAACAAGAGAAAGCGTTTCAGTTATTGAAGAAAAAGCTAACTACGGCACCTATATTGTCATTGCCTGAAGGGAATGATGATTTTGTGATTTATTGTGATGCATCAAAGCAAGGTCTCGGTTGTGTATTAATGCAACGAACGAAGGTGATTGCTTATGCGTCTAGACAATTGAAGATTCACGAACAAAATTATACGACGCATGATTTGGAATTAGGCGCGGTTGTTTTTGCATTAAAGACTTGGAGACACTACTTATATGGGGTCAAAAGTATTATATATACCGACCACAAAAGTCTTCAACACATATTTAATCAGAAACAACTGAATATGAGGCAGCGTAGGTGGATTGAATTATTGAATGATTACGACTTTGAGATTCGTTACCACCCGGGGAAGGCAAATGTGGTAGCCGATGCCTTGAGCAGGAAGGACAGAGAACCCATTCGAGTAAAATCTATGAATATAATGATTCATGATAACATTACTACTCAAATAAAGGAGGCGCAACAAGGAGTTTTAAAAGAGGGAAATTTAAAGGATGAAATACCCAAAGGATCGGAGAAGCATCTTAATATTCGGGAAGACGGAACTCGGTATAGGGCTGAAAGGATTTGGGTACCAAAATTTGGAGATATGAGAGAAATGGTACTTAGAGAAGCTCATAAAACCAGATACTCAATACATCCTGGAACGGGGAAGATGTACAAGGATCTCAAGAAACATTTTTGGTGGCCGGGTATGAAAGCCGATGTTGCTAAATACGTAGGAGAATGTTTGACGTGTTCTAAGGTCAAAGCTGAGCATCAGAAACCATCAGGTCTACTTCAACAACCCGAAATCCCGGAATGGAAATGGGAAAACATTACCATGGATTTCATCACTAAATTGCCAAGGACTGCAAGTGGTTTTGATACTATTTGGGTAATAGTTGATCGTCTCACCAAATCAGCACACTTCCTGCCAATAAGAGAAGATGACAAGATGGAGAAGTTAGATCGACTGTATTTGAAGGAAGTCGTCTCCAGACATGGAATACCAATCTCTATTATCTCTGATAGGGATGGCAGATTTATTTCAAGATTCTGGCAGACATTACAGCAAGCATTAGGAACTCGTCTAGACATGAGTACTGCCTATCATCCACAAACTGATGGGCAGAGCGAAAGGACGATACAAACGCTTGAAGACATGCTACGAGCATGTGTTATTGATTTCGGAAACAGTTGGGATCGACATCTACCGTTAGCAGAATTTTCCTACAACAACAGCTACCATTCAAGCATTGAGATGGCACCGTTTGAAGCACTTTATGGTAGAAAGTGAAGGTCTCCGATTTGTTGGAGTGAAGTGGGGGATAGACAGATTACGGGTCCGGAGATTATACAAGAAACTACCGAGAAGATCATCCAAATTCAACAACGGTTGAAAACCGCCCAAAGTCGACAAAAGAGCTACGCTGACATTAAAAGAAAAGATATAGAATTTGAAATTGGAGAGATGGTCATGCTTAAAGTTGCACCTTGGAAAGGCGTTGTTCGATTTGGTAAACGAGGGAAATTAAATCCAAGGTATATTGGACCATTCAAGATTATTGATCGTGTCGGACCAGTAGCTTACCGACTAGAGTTACCTCAACAACTCGCGGCTGTACATAACACTTTCCACGTCTCAAATTTGAAGAAATGTTTTGCTAAAGAAGATCTCACTATTCCGTTAGATGAAATCCAAATCAACGAAAAACTTCAATTCATCGAAGAACCCGTCGAAATAATGGATCGTGAGGTTAAAAGACTTAAGCAAAACAAGATACCAATTGTTAAGGTTCGATGGAATGCTCGTAGAGGACCCGAGTTCACCTGGGAGCGTGAAGATCAGATGAAGAAGAAATACCCGCATCTATTTCCAGAAGATTCGTCAACACCTTCAACAGCTTAAAATTTCGGGACGAAATTTATTTAACGGGTAGGTACTGTAGTGACCCGAACTTTTCCATGTTTATATATATTAATTGAGATTGATATTTACATGATTAAATGTTTCCAACATGTTAAGCAATCAAACTTGTTAAGACTTGATTAATTGAAATATGTTTCATATAGACAATTGACCACCCAAGTTGATCGGTGATTCACGAACATTAAAACTTGTAAAAACTATATGATGACATATATATGGATATATATATATAGTTAACATGATACTATGATAAGAAAACATATCATAAAGTATATTAACAATGAACTACATATGTAAAAACAAGACTACTAACTTAATGATTTTTAAACGAGACATATATGTAACGATTATCGTTGTAAAGACATTTAATGTATATATATCATATTAAGAGATATTCATACATGATAATATCATGATAATATAATAATTTAAAATCTCATTTGATATTATAAACATTGGGTTAACAACATTTAACAAGATCGTTAACCTAAAGGTTTCAAAACAACACTTACATGTAACGACTAACGATGACTTAACGACTCAGTTAAAATGTATATACATGTAGTGTTTTAATATGTATTTATACACTTTTAAAAGACTTCAATACACTTATCAAAATACTTCTACTTAACAAAAATGCTTACAATTACATCCTCGTTCAGTTTCATCAACAATTCTACTCGTATGCACCCGTATTCGTACTCGTACAATACACAGCTTTTAGATGTATGTACTATTGGTATATACACTCCAATGATCAGCTCTTAGCAGCCCATGTGAGTCACCTAACACATGTGGGAACCATCATTTGGCAACTAGCATGAAATATCTCATAAAATTACAAAAATATGAGTAATCATTCATGACTTATTTACATGAAAACAAAATTACATATCCTTTATATCTAATCCATACACCAACGACCAAAAACACCTACAAACACTTTCATTCTTCAATTTTCTTCATCTAATTGATCTCTCTCAAGTTTTATCTTCAAGTTCTAAGTGTTCTTCATAAATTCCAAAAGTTCTAGTTTCATAAAATCAAGAATACTTTCAAGTTTGCTAGCTCACTTCCAATCTTGTAAGGTGATCATCCAACCTCAAGAAATCTTTGTTTCTTACAGTAGGTTATCATTCTAATACAAGGTAATAATCATATTCAAACTTTGGTTCAATTTCTATAACTATAACAATCTTATTTCAAGTGATGATCTTACTTGAACTTGTTTTCGTGTCATGATTCTGCTTCAAGAACTTCGAGCCATCCAAGGATCCATTGAAGCTAGATCCATTTTTCTATTTTCCAGTAGGTTTATCCAAGGAAATTAAGGTAGTAATGATGTTCATAACATCATTCGATTCATACATATAAAGCTATCTTATTCGAAGGTTTAAACTTGTAATCACTAGAACATAGTTTAGTTAATTCTAAACTTGTTCGCAAACAAAAGTTAATCCTTCTAACTTGACTTTTAAAATCAACTAAACACATGTTCTATATCTATATGATATGCTAACTTAATGATTTAAAACCTGGAAACACGAAAAACACCGTAAAACCGGATTTACGCCGTCGTAGTAACACCGCGGGCTGTTTTGGGTTAGTTAATTAAAAACTATGATAAACTTTGATTTAAAAGTTGTTATTCTGAGAAAATGATTTTTATTATGAACATGAAACTATATCCAAAAATTATGGTTAAACTCAAAGTGGAAGTATGTTTTCTAAAATGGTCATCTAGACGTCGTTCTTTCGACTGAAATGACTACCTTTACAAAAACTACTTGTAACTTATTTTTCCGACTATAAACCTATACTTTTTCTGTTTAGATTCATAAAATAGAGTTCAATATGAAACCATAGCAATTTGATTCACTCAAAACGGATTTAAAATGAAGAAGTTATGGGTAAAACAAGATTGGATAATTTTTCTCATTTTAGCTACGTGAAAATTAGTAACAAATCTATTCCAACCATAACTTAATCAACTTGTATTGTATATTATGTAATCTTGAGATACCATAGACACGTATACAATGTTTTGACCTATCATGTCGACACATCTATATATATTTCGGAACAACCATAGACACTCTATATGTGAATGTTGGAGTTAGCTATACAGGGTTGAGGTTGATTCCAAAATATATATAGTTTGAGTTGTGATCAATACTGAGATACGTATACACTGGGTCGTGGATTGATTCAAGATAATATTTATCGATTTATTTCTGTACATCTAACTGTGGACAACTAGTTATAGGTTACTAACGAGGACAGCTGACTTAATAAACTTAAAACATCAAAATATATTAAAAGTGTTGTAAATATATTTTGAACATACTTTAATATATATGTATATATTGTTATAGGTTCGTGAATCAACAGTGGCCAAGTCTTACTTCCCGACGAAGTAAAAATCTGTGAAAGTGAGTTATAGTCCCACTTTTAAAATCTAATATTTTTGGGATGAGAATACATGCAGGTTTTATAAATGATTTACAAAATAGACACAAGTACGTGAAACTACATTCTATGGTTGAATTATCGAAATCGAATATGCCCCTTTTTATTAAGTCTGGTAATCTAAGAATTAGGGAACAGACACCCTAATTGACGCGAATCCTAAAGATAGATCTATTGGGCCTAACAAACCCCATCCAAAGTACCGGATGCTTTAGTACTTCGAAATTTATATCATATCCGAAGGGTGTCCCGGAATGATGGGGATATTCTTATATATGCATCTTGTTATTGTCGGTTACCAGGTGTTCACCATATGAATGATTTTTATCTCTATGTATGGGATGTGTATTGAAATATGAAATCTTGTGGTCTATTATTATGATTTGATATATATAGGTTAAACCTATAACTCACCAACATTTTTGTTGACGTTTTAAGCATGTTTATTCTCAGGTGATTATTAAGAGCTTCCACTGTCACATACTTAAATAAGGACGAGATTTGGAGTCCATGCTTGTATGATATTGTGTAAAACTGCATTCAAGAAACTTATTTTGTTGTAACATATTTGTATTGTAAACCATTATGTAATGGTCGTGTGTAAATAGGATATTTTAGATTATCATTATTTGATAATCTACGTAAAGCTTTTTAAACCTTTATTTATGAAATAAAGGTTATGGTTTGTTTTAAAAATGAATGCAGTCTTTGAAAAACGTCTCATATAGAGGTCAAAACCTCGCAACGAAATCAATTAATATGGAACGTTTTTAATCAATAAGAACGGGACATTTCAGCTGGTACATCTGCTGGTGATGTGGTGGAATATAAAAAGTTCTCCGATAACAATAAAAGAGCCCGCATATATATCAAGGTTATAATAAGGTTGTTTCGAATGAAAAGTCGAAGTTGACTTGCTGGAGCTGTGACAAAATTGGCTAATTTAAAAAAGGATTGCAAAGTTATTTTTGGTAATAACAACTCCCAAAGAGTTAGCACAAATACGTTTTAAACATTTACTCAGGTTTCGAGTGTTTTCAGGTGCATAACTATATGCATCAATCTTTTCTTCCGTAGATGAAGTGTGGTTGGTTCATCCTCTCGATTGAAGTGTTTTCAAGAATTATGAAATGTTTGAACGCAAATTGGAATCATCAAGATACAAATGAGGTTTAAGATGAAATCAAGTTACAACGAATGTTTAAGATGAAATCAAATGGCAAATTTGAGAAATTATTTAATTGTAGTAGGTGTAACTATTAACGATATTTTAAGTCAAAATGTTATAATTAATATTTCATACTCTTTTAACACTTTTTAATTGTCCAAGGTTAGTAGTCCAATAGTCCAATATATAATCTTAGAATTTAAAAATATTTAAGATTAGAAGATGATGGAGAAATTTTACGTGGTTAATTAATTGGTAACTAATCAATCTTATTTTATTCATTATTTTCTTTATTATGCCACTTGTCAAATCTTGACTTGGATTTTGATCGGTCAAAATCCAATTGTGAAATTGAATTGGAATGAAAAGGGTTATCTTTGGTGAACGAATACGTATATCTGTGGTTGTATGTAGAATAGTAAATGACTGTTAGATCAGATTTGAAGAATGTACAATGTAACTTATTAATGTGAAATCTAAATATTCCTCGGGTATTACCTACCCGTTAAAATATTTTCACCATTAACAGTTTGTTTAAAAGAATCTTTAATTACAATCTTTATGAAAATATACCTACATATATATTTTCTTCAGATATAATCAAGGATTTAATGAGTCAATGTAATATTAATCTCATTTGATTTACCGTTAGAACTAGAATACATAATCTCTAAAACATTAGAGATTACATAATTGCCAGGTAGAACGAAGATAAATGATGTAGAACGATACGTAGAATAATGATTATGCTCGAGGTATATATTGTGATGTTGAGGCGTGTGATGTTGAAACTTAGGTTGTTGGTAGTACTAGTGTGGATGTTGGTGGTACTGTTGGTGTTGATGATGTTGCTGAAGCTGGTAATTTTTGCACCATAATTTCTAAAGCCACTACTCGAATGTGAAACTCGTTGACTTCTTCTATTACGCTGAGATGATTGGCGGTTTGAACAAGTGGATGAATTAAGTTTAGAATTGTAGATATTATGTAATCGTTACGAGATATCTTGGCGATGAGGGTGGAAATGGTGTTTCTGATAGGTTCGCCGGTAAGTGATTCAGGTTCTTCGCCAAGAGTGCAGTATGGTGGGTGGAAAGGATTACCTTCTTCTCGTCTCCATTGGTTTAGTTGACTACGAACCCATCAGATGAATTGGGGATGGCTGATTGGTTGGCTCATTCTGGTGATGCAGCTTTCGGAGCTTAGGTGAACATCCATGTCGGAATAGCCGTCGGGTTCCGAAGAACTTGAACTAGTGGCGATTTCCATTTTTTTTGATTGAATGAAGGATTTCTCGATATGAAATGATGTTCGGCTATCGAATGGTATTCGAATTACATAGAATATCTATATATATATATAACAAAAGATTTCGTAGATTACGGAGGAATTTACGAAATATATCAGGCACAGTTTATATTAACAGATACGCTAAGATATGGATTAGCAGATATGCTAAGATATGAATTTTGTCTATACACCATTCATGTAATCAATGCAGTAAGATGTGTCTAGACTAAGAGTGATAAGCAAGTAATTCCCTAAGAATGATAAGCAGGTAATTTGGGACACGAAATGATAAACAAAACTTTTGACATGCAGACATGGTCGAAGTCCAGACTCACTAATGCATCTAAACAACTATCAGTTAGACACACTAATGCAAGACCTGGTTCACTAAGACCACCGCTCTGATACCAACTGAAATGCCCCGTTCATATCAATTATAAACGATTCATAATAGTTGATTACATCGTGAGGTACTTGACCTCTATATGATACATTTTACAAACATTGCATTCGTTTTTAAAAGACAAACTTTCATTTCATCGAAAGTTGACGGCATGCATACCATTTCATAATATATCCAACTATAATTGACTTAATAATAATCTTGATGAACTCAACTACTCGAATGCAACGTCTTTTGAAATATGTCATGAATGACTCCAAGTAATCTCTCTAAAATGAGCGAATGCACAGCGGAAGATTTCTTTCGTACCTGAGAATAAACATGCTTTCAAGTGTCAACCAAAAGGTTGGTGAGTTCATAGGTTTATCATAAATAGGAAAATTCATCATTTTGATAGACCACAAGATTTAAATGTGCATGGTACAAATGGGCCCGAATCCTATACCCCCTGTAATGTACATGCGATATCTTTTAAATACAGTACACCTTTCTCGTGTACGAAATCATCTTTCATAAATCTTAGTAACCGTACACATATCTCTTGCATAAAAATAACATACACATAACCTGTGTATAAAATCATTCTCTCGATACATAACATTCACTTTTCATTTCTTTCATAGCTTGGCTTGGTAACCGACCTTAACATATAATGCACATAAATAATATCCCCAAAACAGAACATATCGTCTGTATAATAATCATATAAACTTCGAAGTACTAAATGCCGCACCCACTAGCCCTTCCGTCTAGTGAACATTCTGGGTGGGGGTGTTAAACCCGGTAGCTACCTTTAGGATTCGCGTTAATTAGGCATGCACTAATTCTCAAAATTAGTGATATTCCCTAATTCTTAGGTTACCAAGCAATAATAATCAGGGGAAAAATATTCATATCAGTTGTGGCAATTATCACGTCCACATAATTCAATGGTGGCAATTATCACGTCCACATAATTCATTCGAGGAATGTTTTGCTTGTGTCTATCTCGTCAAACATTTATAAAAGCATTTCATGTATTTGCAGTTCAAAATGTATTTCAAAAGCATTTAATAAAGCAGTTGTAAAAGTAGTGCATGTATTCTCAGTCCCAAAAATGTAAAGAGTAAAAGGGAATCAAATGAACTCACCATATTGTATTTTGTAGTAAAAATACATGTGACGTCATTGAACAAGTATAGGGTTGACCTCGGATTCACGAACCATTAAACATTAACTAAGTCCATTAGTGTTTAAGGAGTCCAAGAATATAACCCATTTATGTTGATAAATGGATTCACCAAACAGTCCATCAATTAGCCCAGATTATCAAGTGATCCTTTGTGGTGGGTTTAGGTTGGGAATAAGAGGGCATCGACAGAGAAGTTACAGTATTTTACAGCCATGGCTTTCGATCCTTCCCTGGTATCCATCGATCATCATCCATTATCATCTCATCATCATCGTTCATCCTTTTTAATCAGCATCTTTCATCAAATCATAACAGGAACAAAACAAACAGAAGCATGTAGGAATCAAGGCGTTCGATGATGGTGGGTTTTATCAAGGAGGAGGTATACGGTTTCACTAATCCAAAAGTCAACATATTCAGAATAATCCTCTGATTATTGATTCGATTGCTCAAAATGTCGGCATCATCATCCTCAACGGATTAATCAACCGGTAATCGTCGATGAATAGAAGGCCATCGATCAAGTAAGTCACCGATTCATCATTATTCTACTAATCCTTAATTCCTCTATATAATCAGTACATTTATTTGCTCCAACAAGATCATCAATTAATGGTGTTTTTGGTGGGTGTGATAATGGTGATAAAAAAATATGATGAGGTTAGTGGTGTTTCAAATGGTGAGTCAAACAGGAACGAAGCTGTATCAATTATTGAACCCAAGTAGCAGCGAAGATAAGGTTCATAAGGTTAATCAGTTTCATAGTCAATAGTGATTTTGGGTGTATTGTGTTGGTTTTCGGCTGCAATAACAGCAACAATCAATGATGGGAGTAGCGTAGGTTACAATTAATGATGGTGGAGTGGTGGTTGTTTGAATAATGAATGGTGGAATTTGAACACGAGTATCAATAGTTTAACCATGGTGACCCATTTTATGGTTCTTGGAGATTGGCGATGGTTTGTGAAGGCTAGAACCGAACATAATAATAAAAAAATATAATAGAAATAATAGCAGGTTGTAGGTTTTCAAATTGGTGATGTGGGTTGTTTTAATGGTGACAAATGTGGTGGGTGTTCTTAGGTAAGTAGCTGTAATCGAACATCAGTTGTACAGGTGGGTTTAGTTTGATTTGATTCTATCGACAGGAACATAAAACAAAAGTATACCAGCTGTAGCGTCAACAAATGTTATTGTTTCGATTTGCAGCAGTTTCAATTGGTTGTTTGGTTCTGTTTGAAAGCAACAGAAACAGATAAATGCAGTAGCTCGAATGGCAATAGGAAAAAATGGTGTTGTAGTGGTGTTGGTATCGTCTTGAACCGAAATAGAAACGTGAGCAGGAGGTATGCAGTCGTAGATGATGGTTTACTACGGACTGAACAGAAATAGGAATAAATGTATAGCGTTGGTAGTTATCTAGTCGATGGTTTAGATAGGTTTCAATGGTGGTGAGGGTGTTTGCTAATGTTGGTATGCTGTGTTCACGACATGGAAACAGAAAACAGGTATATTTCGATGGGCATTTGGCTTGTGGCTCGTTAGAAATAGAACAGGAAAGACACAGCCTCAATAGCAACCGAGCATAAATTTGCAATCCTTGTAATGTTTTGATGATTATGAATGTAAAAGAAGAGTTGTTGATTTGGACCCGACACAAACAATTATGATAGAGAATAATTGAAAGTGGTGGGGATTGGTTTTGTGGTTGAATAGAAAACAAGGAGAAATAAAACAAGTGTCTTGTACGTTGATTAGCAAAAAAAAATAAATAAGTAAAAGTTTTTGAGTGGTGACTTTGTGGATACATTCATGTCATCATAGATATATATCTATGGTATAATGAAACCAAACACAGTAATAGGAGCTTATGTTCCACACAAAGAAAACTCGTGATATATTGTTGTCCTCATCGAACAAAAAGCAAATACAATATCTATATGAATATTCTTATTGACAAAAGAATGTAGGAGTAGGTAGGAAAATAATAGGAAAAAATATGAATGTGAAAGTTCATGTAGGTGTCGTGCATGTTTGTATGTAAATACATATATATATAAAAGTGAAAAGTGATGGTAGGGGCATTAAACTAACTATGTCTCAACATGTGCAAAAATAATAATAGTACATTAATTATCCATTGTAATGGTAAACAACTCATAAAGGCAAGTCTAAATTAGATATGTGATTTTATTTTGGATTTCACGTGCCAACACTATTATCCATCATGAATCACTGATTGGTATCTCGGGCTCCCTTTTATAATGTATATATATATATATATATATCCTAAAAATGATCATTTAAATAAAATAATAATTTTTAGTAATAATAATAATAATATTTATAATAGTAACTAAAGTTATAATCTTACTACTAATATTGATAACAATATTATTAGTAATTAAATATATCAAATTATATATATATATATATATATATATATATATATATATATATATATATATATATATATATATAGTAATAATAATAACACTGATGTTAATATTTAATATTTATTTTAATAATAGTAAAGGAAGTATTAATAATATAACTACAACAACTATATTTTAACTTATAATAAAATTTTATATAATATCGGTACATATTATTAATTTTGTAGTACTTATGTTATATAATAACATATTTGAATATTTAATATTTATGTGTTTTATACATATATTATAGAGGTCATATATATATATATATATATATATATATATATATATATATATATATATATATATATATATATATATTTATATATATTTATATATATATATATATATATATATACATATTCATTTTAATAACAATTTAATTATTCTGTATATTATTTCATATTTTTAATTTCATTTGATTAAAGTATAATTTATTAATTCAAATTGTTATATATATAGTACATATTTAATTTCACACAATTGTTCGTGAATCGTCGGGAGCAGTCGAAGGTCAAATAAATATATGAATTAGTTCAAAATTTTTGAAACTCAACTTTACAGACTTTGCTTATCGTGTTGAAATCATATAAAGATTAAGTTTAAATTTGGTCAGAAATTTCCGGGTAGTCACAAGATCCTTAGGATCTTGGGGCAATTTACCCAACACAACATAAGTGTGGATGAAACTTTCACTGTTTCGTCCATCATTGACAAATTGCCATCTTCATGGCAAGATTTCAAACACATACTCAACCACAAAAAGGAAGATATGAATTTGAATGAGTTGGGGAGTCACTTGAGAATTGAGGAATCAATTCGGGCACAAGATAGTGGCAAGCAGAAGGGTAAAGAAGTGGGATCTTCTTCAATTAATATGATTGAAGATAAATCCCATGGGAATAAATACAACAAGAAATCAAATAACAAGAAACAAAAGTTTGATGGCAACAAGAATGCGTCCAATAAGAAGGACAAGATGTCTTGTTGGAGATGTGGCAAAACCGGTCATTATAAGCGGGATTGCAAAGTCAAGATGCTAGAAGGAGGAAGCACATCGGGTGCGGGCCAAGGATCAAAGGATCCTACTCCTAATCAAGGTCAAATTTCTGACTTTGTGACTATTCCAATTAAGAACTATGTTTTACATATTTCTGATGCATTCTATGTACAGGATGATACAATTGGATGGTGGGTAGATTCGGGTGCAACCTGCCATGCTTGCAAGGACCGTGAATGGTTCAAGACTTTTGTACCGGAAAAGGATGTCTTGCACATGGGCAAAAAATCTATTGCTAGTGTTGTTGATTATGGAAATGTTGTATTGGAGTTTAGCTCCGAAAAAACTATTACTCTTTATAATGTATTGTATGTACCTAACTTGCGTAAGAATCTTATATCTAGTCCCATGTTGAATAAATGTGGGTATAAACAAGTGTTTGAAAGTGACAAATATATATTGTCTAAGTGTGGTGTGTTTGTTGATTTTGGGTATTATAACAATGGAATGTTCATGCTTAATCTCAAAAATGTTCCTAGGGCCATTAATTCTACTTGCATGATTAGTTCTAGTACTTGTGATTCTGGTTTATGGCATGCTCGTTTAAGTCATGTACATTACAAAAGAATGTATGAAATGTCTAAGGATGACTTAATTCCAAGTTTAGATAAACATTTAGATAAATGTAAAACTTGTATGCTAACAAAGATCACTAGACAACCTTTTAGAGAAATAAACCGAAAATCATCATTATTAAAACTAATTCATAGTGATCTAGTTGATCTTCATTCTACTCCTTCAATGGGTAACAAGAAGTACATGATTACTTTTATAGATGATTCGTCTAGGTATTGCTATGTGTATCTTTTGCATTCTAAAGATGAAGCTTTAGACAAGTTTAAAATATATAAAACTGAAGTAGAATTGCAACTTGATTGTTCAATTAAAACATTGCGTACCGACCGAGGTGGCGAGTATTAGGAACCGGAATATTTCCAATCGATAGGAGTGATTCACCAAACCATGGCTCCTTATATGCCACAACAAAATGGCATAGCCGAAAGGAAGAATAGGACACTTAAAGAGATGGAACAGAGTTAGACACAGATGGAACAGAGTGTTCCATCTCATCATCAGAGAACCCAGCAACATGGATTGGTGAGGGATTTACAGCTGGTTCTTCTTCATAATCAAGAGCTTGCTGAGTAGGCTCTTCAAATAATAACTGTTCCTCTTCTTGACTGAGAGATGAAGCTGGGGCAGTTTCATCAAATGTAACATTAATTGATTCTTCAAAACAACCCCTTCTTTAATTGAAAACCCTATATGCATTTGACATGTTGGAATATCCCAAGAATATACCTTCATCAGCCTTAGCATCAAACTTGCCTAGCTGATCCCTATTGTTTAGAATGAAACTTGGAGTGCCAAATACACGAAGAAATGAAATTGAGGGTCTTCTTCCTTTGAGAACTTCATAAGCAGTTTTCTGATGTATTTTCACTATTAAAGATCTATTCTGGGTAAAACACGCAGTGTTCACAACTTATGCCCAATATGAATTTTTCAGCCCAGACTCAGCTAACATAGATCTTGCTGCTTCAATCAGAGTTCTGTTTCTTCTTTCTGCAACACCATTCGGTTGAGGTGTTCTCACAGCAGAAAAGTTCTGTGAAATACCTTTGTCAGCACAAAATTCTTCTAATGTAGCATTTCTGAATTCTGTACCATGATCACTTCTTAGCTGTTTCACCAGTTGCCCATTCAAAAGCTCCATTCTTTTGATAAAATTGATAATTTCATCAGGAACTTCACTCTTTTGCTTCAAAAAGAATACCCAGGTGTATCTGGAATATTCATCAACAATAACCAGTGTATACTTCTTCCCACTACAGCTGGCCACATTAACAGGACCAAAAAGTTCCATATGAAGTAAATGAAATGGTTTCTCAACAGATAAGATTTGCTTTGATTTGAATGAGGCATAGTGATGTTTTCCCTTTTCACAGCCAGAACACAATCTGTCCTTTACATAAGACAGGGTGGATAGCCCAGACACCAAACTTCTACTGGATAATTTGTAAATATCTTTGAAGTTAAGATGTGAGAGTCTCTTGTACCATAACCACTTCAGGTTGTCTACTGCCTTTGAATAGAAACAAGTATCAGTTGTTGTGACTGCTGTGTTCATGTCAATTTGATACATGTTTTCGTGACGTTTTGCAGTCAGCAGTAGCTTTCCTGTCTTATCAAAAATAGTGCCAATTTTCTCTCTGAACTGGATTATCTTATTCTTACTTGTCAGTTGGCTTATGCTAATAAATTATATTTAAGCCCAACGACATATCCAAAACCCTTTGTGTAACCCAACGAATTATCTCCATACGAAACAACTGGACCATCCTTTTCTTGATAGTCCATCAGCAGGGACTTACATCCGGTCATATGTCTCGAACAACCACTATCGAGATACCAGATTTGCTTGTTTTGAATGCCCTGCATAGTAGCTAAGAGATTAGTTCTTTTTGGGAACCCATCCAAGGATGGGTTCTGGAAGGGTCATCTTTGATGATCTCTTCCTGTCTGCTGGTTTGCTTAAAGAAGCAGCAGCAGATGGGGTTAGGGTTATAGGACACCGGTTGGCTAAGTGAAACTTGCTGCCACATTTGTAGCATTTTCTCACATTTGGTATCGGTGACTGGTCATACACTGAGTAAATGGGTGCAGTAAGATCGGGTCGACTTTTGGTTACTGCCTCAATTAGCTGATCAAGCTTGACTGTCATAATCTCAGTGATAGACAGCTTATCATTCGAGTCCACTTTTGCTTTTCCTTTTAGGGCAGCTTTTTCTTGGAACCAGTACCATAGTCATGACGTATTGCTTTGCCTTTATCACTTTACGAGCCAGCGTGGGAAGTTACTGGCTTGTCTACTAAAGCTGATGAGCTAGAAGAAGTTTTTCCTGCTGCCTTGGACTTGCCAGTATTACGTTTGACTGGCTTGTCTACAGCTACTGTTTGACCAGTAAGTTTGTCATCAGCTGGCTCAGCACAATTGGAACTCGAACACGAAGGGGAATCAGTTGGTTTAATTTTTCTTAAATTATTTTCAGTGATTTCCCTTTTAATACGTCTTTCTTTTGGAGTCATGTAGTAGATGCTTGAGGGGTCAGTAGTCTCATCAATTGAGGTAATGGCTTCTCTTGCTCTAACTTCATCCTCCAAAATCTCTTTCATGGCAGGTGGTGGGGACACAGCAGGTCTAACAAACTTATTTGTCAAGACCTTTTTACCCTTAACTATCTTGGCAAAAGTATTTGGCAAGATAGCTTCAGGATCAGTTTCAAGAATTGGGTCCATGAAAGTAACTTCTGCAATAACAGCAGCAGCAGCATAGTCTCCAGCAAAGAAAGCTTCAACTTGGGCAGGCACCTGCTCGTTAACACACTTGGCTGTGCGTTGAGCAGATGTACACCACGAAGCGACAACCTTTTTAAGACTATCCAGCTGGTTCTTGACTTCTGCTGCCTCAACGTGAAGAGATTTTAAAGCAAAGTTTTGTTTTTCAAGTTTGGAAATATCATCTTTCAAGATTTTAATTTAATCATTTTTACTTTTAAGTTTCTCATTTAAATATTTGTTGTCAGTTTTAAAAACTTCTTCACGTTTGCTGCCTCTACATAAGTCAACTCTTAGGTAGTCAAACATTTCGACTTTTTCATCATCAGTATAATTTTGAAAATTATCAACCTTATACATCAATTCAGTTTTCCATTGAGGTGAGTCTCTTTTCTGATAAGCTTCCCTCATATCAGCCAAAAACTTACTACCACAATCATCCTCATCAGACTCCTTGACCTCCTTGGCCATTAAACACAACTTTTTATCTGGAGCATAACCAGCACCATCATCATCAGTATCACTATCAGAGGATGACGACGAGCTGGTTTCATCCCAATTATGATGCTCAGCAACTAGAACCTTTTCTGGATTTTTACCCTTCTTATCAGTCTTAGCACTTTTCTTCATCTGAGTTTTCATAGCTTTGTACTTGTTCTTGTACTTGTCAGCTTTTGAGAAAGAGTTAGCATGTGAAGTTGAAGGTTTCCTAGACATGCATTCAGCAGCAAAATGTCCAACCTTCCCACAATTATAACACTCAGATTTAGGACCCTTGACTAACTTGCTGCTATACCTAGCACTCGGTTTCTTACTCCCTTTGTATGACTTGCTGGTTCTATTACAATTGAACCTTTTAAACTGCCTAGCCAGCAAAGCTATACCTTCAGCAAACCCTTCTGCATCACTTTCATCATCACTTCTTTCTTCAGACCCAGTACCACTATCTACATCACTCTCAGTTGTCTCTTCTTCTGCCAACAACTTTTGAACCAGTAAAGCCTTTTGAGCTTTCTTTTAGCAGCAGCAATAAGAGCAGTATCATCTGTCTTAGAAGATTTTGAAGTGGTGGGGGCAGACCTAAAGTTTTCTTTTAAGTTAAGTTCAAATTTAGCCTCTGCTTTCACATAATTCCAAAGTGAACTGCAGAGAGAAGACATGTTAAAGTTCTTTAAGGTCTGAGTGGTTCTTAAAAGGTCAGTAATAGATTTTCATTTAGTAGGCAGTGAATCAATGAATTTGTTTACTTGTTCAAACTCAGTATAAGTGACATTCAAAGTGATCAGGTCTGCAATCAAGGAGTTAAACCTAATAAAGGTTTGCTTAAGGGTTTCATTCTTGTAGGCAAAGAACATTTCATATTCTATTTTCAAAGCAATCATTCTGTTCTGCCTTACTTCTCCCATACCCTCATAGGTGACATCTAGATAGTCCAACATAAGCTTGGCATTTTCGTTTCCCTTAATCAGTTTGAACAGTGGGTTAGGCAAATTTATAGCTAACAGGTTCTGATTTTAGGGTCAAGTCCAACACGAAGTTTATCCTCAGCATCCCATCTAGAAGGAGTGAGAATAACCTCTCTGCCAGGAACAGCAGGAGTGTCAACTGTAGCTGGAGCACTACCAATTGTCTCAGTGGGAACAAATGGACCATCTGTGGCAATACCAGGCATGAGTGGGTCAATAGACTCAAGGTGAAGCATGAATCTTGCCTTCCAAGTTTCATACTCATCTTCATCAAATTTGGGTGGTCTATTGGATGAGCCATTTTCAAGGTAAGCTGTATTTGAATATGCAGCTATGAGAGAATTCAGATCCAAGATATTAATTATCAAGACTTAAGCTCTGATACCAGTTGTTGGTCCCTTGATAACAACAGGAGTATTGTAGAGGGGGAGTGAATACAATTTCTTTTAATTAACTTAACAGTTAAACACGATTAGTATTCAAACATGAAGTTTAAATAGAGTCACGGGTAATTTTCAACGGTTATTCTTTATTGATTGAATCACAAAGAATTACAACTATCCTTGGCGGAATGATAGTTGGTTGATACAGATTACCTAAAATATAGCTAAGAGGTAAACTAAAAGCTATTACACGTTTTTTACTCTAAATAAATAAACCCACACCACTAGTTGTTACAATAGTGGATACAACAATTTATAGTAGTCCTATTAACCGTGTAGTGGTTCTATTGTCCACTGGTACATAGGATGTCTGCACTTGTGGGGACAACTGCATCAGAGAGCATGCTCTCCTCTTTCCTCTTTGGTAGCTATTTTGTGACGATCGCTCCAAATCCATATGGACAATACGTCATTCATTGATTTCATTGCGAGGTATTTGACCTCTATATGATACATTTTGTAAACATTGCATTCTTTTGAAAAGGCACACCATAAATGAATATTTAAATCAAAGGTTTTCGACATCTGATGATTTCTACATATAGACAATCACCGTAAATAATAGTTTACAATAGTACTTCCGTTGATAATGCAGTCAAAATAAGATACATGGTGATGATTTGGTGAATGCAACGTTTCCTTGAAAAATATGCCATGTACGACTCCATGCACATAGCTTGTCTAACATATAAGCAAACAGCGGAAGACTTCTAGGGAACCTGAGAATAAACATGCTAACAAGTGTCAACACAAAGGTTGGTGAGTTTATAGTTTTAGTATTTCGTGTAATCTGTATATAAAAGTGGATCACAAGATTTCAGTTGTTTCATCCAAAAACGTTTATCAATAGATTCTACGTAACAGAGCACCCTGGTAACTAAGCTTTAACGTTATAATGATAAATACCCCATTCGTTTTAATACACGCAAACCAACATGTCCTAAACTCAAATAACACACGTCCGTTAAAAGGCTAGCGCTCTAGCTCGGACGGGGATGTCAAGCCCTATGGATCCATATACTGTTATTCACGCCCACCAGTCCATATCCTATGTACTGGCAGCTACTAGTTACCAAAGCTAAGGGATTTTCGGTTCAAACTCAGTAGAATTAAGTATGTACTTGTATCCATTGCGTTTAAAATAAATTGCATGTATTCTCAGCCCAAAAATATATATTGCAAAAGCAATTAAAAAGGGAGCAATGAAACTCACCTTAGCAGCACATAAAGTTGTTCATCGTAATGTGATCGAAACTCGAAATATCAAATAATCGTAGATCTCAACCTAGAGAGCATATGTTGGTCAATAAATGTCTATCAAGTTAGGTAAGGTCATAGTGTATCACAATCCTAATGCTCGAGATCGACATACAAAAGTTATCCAAAGTCGTTTCAAAAAGTCAATTTTGACAGTTGTTTAACAAAATGAGACGTACCTTATATAAGGATTCATTTACTCGGTTGGTAATACTCAAAAATCCAATTTATCAATCTTACAGACAAGTTGTTTAAATATTAATTGCATATTCAAAAGCAATTCCAATTAACGTCAATTATAATTCAGTTGATCATATCTTTTAATCCGTTCATCGAAACTATTCGATATCTAAATGAAAAGTCATTGATTTTTCGCAAGCTTTCCAAAAACATGCATATCATATACCTTTTACCAGTAATATATGTATTTAATTTGTGATTCATCATAAAATGTTTAACGACGAAATTAAACATACAAGCATGTATAAATATATATACTCGAGCACTAGACATGGATACACAATTAATATATAAAAGATAAAATATGAGTGCTTACGTATCAATATTGAGATTCAATATTGTAGGAAAGTACGTAGACGCAACAGAGATGATAAACACTACGTTTGATTCACAAATATACCCCCGAACATTACCCATAACCTCCTTGGCAATAACCCATAATTTTCTTAGCTCTATCTCGCTTGAAAACCATTTTGAAAGTGACATGCTCAAGACCTCGTCGTAGTATTTTATGTATAATATTAATACTACTACTAATAATAAGATTAATAATAATATTAATCTTAATAATAATAATAATTATAATTATAATAATAATCATAATAATAATAATAATAATAATAATAATAATAATAATAATAATAATAATAATAATAATAATAATAATAATAATAATAATAATAATAATATAAATATAATAAATAAATACGGTGTAATATATGATGTGTGAAAACTAAGCCAAAAATCGAGCAATTTATAGAACTTTTTCTGAAAAAGTACCCCATACGATCGCATGGGATTTGTGCTTCAAGGCCATGCGATCGCATGGCCCTCTGATCCAGCTCACCAACTTTTGTTTTCTTGTTTGTCGACATATTTATTTATTAATATATAATATATATAATTTATATTAATTAATTATATATTATATTATATTCTCGTACATAGTTGACTTGAAATTTTCGTTCCGAGGTCTCGTACGTTGTCACTCGACTTATGCCCCGGTTCCGGTTTCTCGAACGCATTTTCGTATGCTTAGAAAACTATCACTTTACGTTTCATGACTCGTACCTTTGTCAAAATATAGTCTTAAATTATCAACAAACTATACCACTCAAAGTATATCTTAATCTTTCAAGTGTTTTGGTCATTTACTTCTATAAATCATTGTCACATTATTTATTAATATAATAGTATTTATCAAATGTTTCATAACCAAGTTAATATCTATTTTCAATATTTATAAACACATCTTAAAATACATATCGCAATTTATTCATATATCTATTTCTAACAGTTAATATTCCTTATTATTGTATGTGTCCAAATTATGTTATTTAAACAAACACTTTACCATTTATTCCGAATACCGTTAAACATGAATGATTTCCCAAATCAACGTGGACCTCACAACAGAAACTCTTAATAATATTATAATTCTTAAGGGACTTAATAAATATCTTTTAATTCAATCGTTTGGCATAATCTTTTAATTCCGTAGTTAAATATATCAATCAGATAATCAAACCAATAAGTTTAATGCACAGTATCATTTTCTTAACACTTTGTTATGTTTTCAAGTTATAGTATGTATATATATATATATATATACATATACATGTATATATATATATATATACATATACATGTATATACATGTATATATGTATATATATATACATATACATGTATATATATATACATATATATATATATGTATATACATATATATATATATATATATATATATATATGTATCTATTTACATATAATTGTTCGCGAATTGTTGAGAACAATCGAAGGGTATTTGAATAGTTTAAAATTTTGAGATTCAACTTCATAGACTTTGCTTATCGTGTCGGAAACGTTAAATATTAAGTTTAAATTTGGTCAGAAATTTCCGGGTCATCACAGTACCTCCCCGTTAAAGAAATTTCGTCCCGAAATTTGAGTGAGGTCGTCATGGCTAACAATAAAAATGTTTTCATGACGTACATGAGTTGATAAATATAGTTTTATTACCATTGAATAATATGGATAAAACAATCCAATTACTCGAAGCGTATGAGAGAAGTTATCGTAATAGAGTGAAATGGAGACTAGAGATTCGTCTTATCTCTTGACGTAGTAAAGATTGATTTCCGGAATTTAAGGAATAGAAAATCTTCATAATTTAAATAAGATTTGATTCTTCGGAATTTAAGGAAATTAGGATTTCCTTGATTAAATGCGTAATCTCCCTCGATTGCTATGTCTGATATTTCGCTATAAATTGACCTATTCCGTTTCATTTATTTTCACCACTCCTATAATCTTCTTCCTTATTTCATACTTCCAAAAGATTGTGAAAACGCTTCATCCAGTTCTGATTCTTGATATACTCCTAACTTTCATATCCGTCATTCTTCTTTTTCATCTACCACCAGAGGAAGTTATTTTCTTCTATCACTACCTTGGGGTTATAGTGTTTTTCATTCTCCCGTGTCTTTATATTGCTATACACATTGATATACACGGTTTGTAAATTTCGGGTTTGTTATCGGGCTTATATTCTCCTTTATATTTCAGAGCTCCATGTTTTCGATTTTTCTTCCTGACTTTAAGTCAAGCGAATAATGGTCCAAAATTCATAGCTATACATTTTGGAATGAACATAGTTAATGTTCTAAGAAAGAAATTGTAATGACACGATCTTGATTTGTCAAATTACCAGAATATCTGGAAAAGACCGAATCATCAAGAAAAGTATTTTCTTGATATATTTAGAGATTAAATAGAATGAAAGAGTTATGTAACATGGTTCATGATGAGGGTGTGATCTGTGAACCTTTATCACGTTCCATTAGAGACTCAGCATGACTTACTGTAATATAATCATGTTGATCAAGTGTCATTATATTATACTAACTCATGCTTCAGTTCCCAACATTACTTCAAAACATCCATTTTTTTGAATTTTTCAGATTTTAGAAACTAAAATAGTTTCTTTTATGATGTAACACAGATAGTGCGAAGAGATGAATGATTTCCGATAAGAATAGGTATGAAGATATCTCCAGAAATATCGAGGATATTTATAATGAAAGATACGATGATATCTTAGAATTTCTAATATCAGAGGATGATGCGGAAAATCTGTTTGTGAAGGTTTAGAATAAGAAGTAAGGTTCTTACTAATGGTTTCAGCAGTCACTGAATCATTTGGATTCTTTGAAGGCAGGTTCAGTCTTTGTAATTTATCCACAGCCTCTTTCATACTTTACTCAATCTATTTTTTCAGTCTTTGTGATTTATCCACAGCCTCTTTCATACTTTACTCAATCTATTTTTCAGTTCCAAACCTTCTCTTTTTCTCAGCTTTACAACCATACTATTCTTTATCATCAAACTTTTGACTGTTAAGGTCGTTTACAGTTTTTGCTGCTTCATCAGCATTTTTCCAATTTCAGAGAACTAGTTCATAGTTTGGGATGTTTTTCAGAAACTTCACATTCGAAGTATGTAAGTCTAGAAGTTGGATGTTATCTATATATAACTGTTGTCGTAGAAAATACTGCGAGATTCAAAATACTGATTGCTAATTCCCGGTGGTTGGTATGGCAATTATTGTTACAAGATGTGGATGAGTACATGATAGGGTTTCAATGAGTATAAGGATTTTTCGAAAGGTCAAGGATTAATAAAGTTGTTGGTAAATTTACTGCTAATGTGGTGGAACATGAAAGGTTCCCCAGTAACAAGAACGTATATGTCAAGGTTATAATAAGGTTAATCTGAAAAGTCGAAGTTAACTGGTTGAAAGTGTGGTAAAACTGGATAATTTGAAAAGGGATTGCAATATTATTTTCAGTAATAACAATGCTAAAGGATCTTTCACATTTTTGAAGTCAAAGTATAGCTTTGAAAGATGTAGAGATCTAAGAATGATGTCACCCGTTAAATCTTGACTTGGATTCTGATCCGTCAATATTAGAATATGTAATTGAATTTGTATGGAAACGATTGTATATCGCTGTGAACATAGTTAATAATTTTTTTTTCAAAGTTGAAGAATGTACAGTATAACATATTAATTGTGAACTTATATATTTCCCGGGAATTACCTACCCGTTAAAGATTTCACAAGTAATATTTTGTAAAAAAGAATTTTCATTACAGTCTTTATGAAAATATATGTATGTATATTTCTTCAGATGTAATACGGATTTAATGAGTTAATATCATATTAAGCTCATTTGATTTTCGGCTTGACTTAGAAATGATTAATCTCTAAAACATTAAAGATTACATAATCTTTGCGGAGTTTTTCACTAATGAAATCAACACTTCATTATTTATTCTTATTGATATTCCTCGGTGAAGGATGTTGGTGCTCGTGGAATTTTTGTGAACCTTACAAGGCACAGATGATGTTAACTGGAAAGTTTCGAGTATATCGAAATTGAAAATGTAAAATCAATTACGTAATTGATTAATACACTTGGTTTATTATGAAATGGAATTCATTGGGTTGAAACAGAGATTGTAGTTACCAATGGTTAAGTTGTTAAGGAAGGATGTACATCATTGCATATTAGTAATATGAACTAACCAAGTAGTACCTACCAGTTAAGATTCACATGTAATAGCTTAGTACGAAAAGATTTATTTTGATTTCAAAATTCATATATATTAAATATACATAAAATTTCTTCAGGGGAAATGAGTTAATACTTCATCGGTTATTGTTGCTGGTATTTCTTGGTAACTACGGTGCGTATGACGTTGATGCTCGTGGAACAGATTGTGAAGTTGAGGTTTGCGATGCGGATGTTGTTGGTGGTGGTAATGGTACTGTTGGTGTTGTTGTCGGTGGTACTGTTGATGCCGGTGATGCTGCTGGTGCTTGTAACCTTTGCACCATATTCTCCAAAGCCACTACCCGAGTGCGAAGCTCGTTGACTTCTTCTACTACACCGGGATGATTGGCGGTTCGGATGAGCGGATGAATAAGATCTAGAATTTGAGATAGTATATTATCGTGATGAGATACTCTGGAAATGAGAGAGAAAATGGTGTCTCGAACAGGTTCGCCGGTAAGTGCTTCAGGTTCTTCGCCATGAGGGCAATGTGGTGGATGGAAGGGATCGCCTTCTTCTTGTCTCCAATAATTAAGTAGGCTACGAACCCATCCCCAATTCATCCAGAATAGGTGATGGCTGATTGGTTGATCCATTCCGGTTACACTGTCTTCGGAATTCAGGTGAATATCCATATCGGAATAGCTGTCGGAGTTTAAGAAATTTGAACTAGATACGGGATCCATCTTGTATAATTAGAGAGATGGTTTTTGATATGAAATAAATTATAAAATTTAGATTGGTACTCTTCAATACATAATTTACATATGTATATATAATATCAAAATTCCATAAATCACGGAGGAATTTTCAGAAGATGTCAGGAAAAGTTTACAGTAACAGATACGCTAAGATATGAATTTTGTCTATACACTATCTATGCAATCAATGCAATAAGACGCGTTTAGACTTAAGATGATAAACATGTAATTTCCGACAAGAAATGATAAGCAAAACTTTTAACATGCAGACACGGTCGAAGTCCAGACTTACTAATGCATCCTAACCACTATCAGTTAGATACACTCACGCAAGACCTAGTTCGCTAGGACCAACGCTCTGATACCAACTATGACGATCGCTCCAAATCCATATGGACAAGACGTCATTCATTGATTTCATTACGAGGTATTTGACCTCTATATGATACGTTTTGTAAACATTGCATTCTTTTGAAAAGGCACACCATAAATGAATATTTAAATCAAAGGTTTTTGACATCTGATGATTTCTACATATAGACAATCACCGTAAATAATAGTTTACAATAGTACTTCCGTTGATAATGCAGTCAAAATAAGATACATGGTGATGATTTGGTGAATGCAACGTTTCCTTGAAAAATATGCCATGTACGACTCCATGCACATAGCTTGTCTAACATATAAGCAAACAGCGGAAGACTTCTAGGGAATCTGAGAATAAACATGCTAACAAGTGTCAACACAAAGGTTAGTGAGTTTATAGTTTTAGTATTTCGCGTAATCTGTATATAAAAGTGGATCACAAGATTTCAGTTGTTTCATCCAGAAACGTTTATCAATAGATTCTACGTAACGGAGCACCCTGGTAACTAAGCTTTAACATTATAATGATAAATACCCCATTCGTTTTAATACACGCAAACCAACGTGTCCTACACTCAAATAACACACGTCCGTTAAAAGGCTAGCGCTCTAGCTCGGACGGGGATGTCAAGCCCTATGGATCCATATACTGTTATTCGTGCCCACCAGTCCATATCCTATGTACTGGCAGCTACTAGTTACCAAAGCTAAGGGATTTTCGGTTCAAACTCGGTGTAGAATTAAGTATGTACTTGTATCCATTGCGTTTAAAATAAATTGTATGTATTCTCAGCCGAAAAATATATATTGCAAAAGCAATTAAAATGGGAGCAATGAAACTCACCTTAGCAGCACATAAAGTTGTTCATCGTAATGTGACCGAAACTCGAAATATCAAATAATCGTAGATCTCAGCCTAGAGAGCATATGTTGGTCAATAAATGTCTATCAACCTAGGTCAGGTCATAGTGTATCACAATCCTAATGCTCGAGATCGACATACAAAAGTTATCCAAAGTCGTTTCAAAAAGTCAATTTTGACAGTTGTTTAACAAAATGAGACGTACCTTATATAAGGATTCATTTACTCGGTTGGTAATATTCAAAAATCTAAATTATCAATCTTACAGACAAGTTGTTTAAATATTAATTGCATATTCAAAAGCAATTCCAATTAACGTCAATTATAATTCAGTTGATCATATATTTTAATCCGTTCATCAAAACTATTTGATATCTAAATGAAAAGTCATTGATTTTTCGCCAGCTTTCCAAAAACATGCATATCATATACCTTTTACAAGTAATATATGTATTTAATTCGTGATTCATCATAAAATGTTTAACGACGAAATTTAGCATACAAGCATGTATAAATATATATACTCGAGCACTAGACATGGATACACAATTAATATATAAAAGATAAAATATGAGTGCTTACGTATCAATATTGAGATTCAATATTGTAGGAAAGTACGTAGACGCAACGGAGATGATAAACACTAGGTTTGATTCACAAATATACCCTCGAACATTACCCATAACCTCCTTGGCAATAACCCATAATTTTCTTAGCTCTACCTCTCTTGAAAATCATTTTGAAAGTGACATGCTCAAGACCTCGTCGTAGTATTTTATGTATAATATTAATACTACTACCAATAATAAGATTAATAATAATATTAATCTTAATAATAATAATAATAATAATAATAATAATAATAATAATAATAATAATAATAATAATAATAATAATAATAATATAAATATAATAAATAAATACGGAGTAATATATGATGTGTGAAAACTAAGCCAAAAATCGAGCAATTTATAGAACCTTTTCTGAAAAAGTACCCCATGCGATCGCATGGGATTTGTGCTTCAAGGCCATGCGATCGCATGGCCCTCTGATCCAGCTCGCCAACTTTTATTTTCTTGTTTGTTGACATATTTATTTATTAATATATAATATATATAATTTATATTAATTAATTATATATTATATTATATTCTCGTACATAGTTGACTTGAAATTTTCGTTCCGAGGTCTCGTACGTTGTCACTCGACTTATGCCCCGGTTCCAGTTTCTCGAACGCATTTTCGTATGCTTAGAAAACTATCACTTTACGTTTCGTGACTCGTACCTTTGTCAAAATATAGTCTTAAATTATCAACAAACTATACCACTCAATGTATATCTTAATCTTTCGAGTGTTTTGGTCATTTACTTCTATAAATCATTGTCTCATTATTTATTAATATAATAGTATTTATCAAACGTTTCATAACCAAGTTAATATCTATTTTCAATATTTATAAACACGTCTTAAAATACATATCGCAATTTATTCATATATCTAATTCTAACAGTTAATATTCCTTATTATTGTATGTGTCCAAATTACGTTATTTAAACAAACACTTTACCATTTATTCCGAATACCGTTAAACATGAATGATTTCCCAAATCAACGTGGACCTCACAACAGAAACTCGTAATAATATTAAAATTCTTAAGGGACTTAATAAATATCTTTTAATTCAATCGTTTGGCATAATCTTTTAATTCCGTAGTTAAATATATCAATCAGATAATCAAACCAATAAGTTTAATGCACAGTATCATTTTCTTAACACTTTGTTATGTTTTCAAGTTATAGTGTGTATATATATATATATATATATATATATATATATATATATATATATATATATATATATATATATATATATATATTACATATAATTGTTCGCGAATTGTTGAGAACAATCGAAGGGTATTTGAATAGTTTAAAATTTTGAGATTCAACTTCATAGACTTTGCTTATCGTGTCGGAAATGTTAAAGATTAAGTTTAAATTTGGTCAGAAATTTTTGGGTCATCACATATTTGCAGGAACACCCCAATTCGGTTTGGCACCACTATTTGATTAAACAAATAGAATGTTGTGTTCCCTAGGTGTTGACAAAGTATAACCCATGTCTGCACATGCACTAAATTTCTGCATTCCCACGTGGTCTTGTAAGGTCACTTGTCAGCCGCCGACGCGTGTCCTTTTCTGTTCAACTTTGTCTTTGAATTCTGTTGAATAGTACCATTGATGTACACCACTCGGGAAACTACTACGCTTATAATGGAGCATAGCTGTCTTATGTAGTAAGCTGCATTCCAGCTGTGCTGGTTCTTCATTGCTAAGACACTTGATATTCTTGAACTGTTGAGTACACATCCTGTGTTGATTGAAGAACACTGTCTACCTTGTGCTGGTAGACTGAGCAGCAAACTAAACACTCGACACAACAATATCTACTGTCTATACATAAACAACCTTGTGCTGGCTGCACATAATATTTTAGTACAAATAAATTCCAGTTTTGTCATAATTAAATCCTTAATTATTTTGGGGATTCAACACAAACTAGTGACTTTGGTATCACATATACCGGCTTCCCTTCTATCCTAGAAGGTTATTCGGATGCAAGTTGGATAACTAATATGGAAGATCATTCTTCTACTACTGGTTGGATATTCCTACTTGGTGGAGGGGCAATTTCATGGGCTTCCAAGAAGCAAACATGTATTACAAATTCGACAATGGAGTCGGAATTTGTTGCATTGGCTGCGGCGGGTAATGAAGTCGAGTGGTTAAGGAATTTGGTATATGAAATTCCATTGTGGCTAAAGCCCATTCCTCCCATTGGTATGCATTGTGATAGTGCTTCAACGGTGGCTAAGGCTTATAGTCACATGTATAATGGTAAATCTAGACACTTGGGTGTTAGACATTCCATGGTACGTGAATTAATCATGAATGAAGTGATCTCCATTGATTTTGTTAGATCAGAACACAATCTCGCGGATCACTTGACCAAGGGACTAGCCAGGGACTCAGTGCACAAGTCGGCTATTGGTGTGGGATTAAAGTCCATCTAAATCTTTCAAAGTGGGATACCCATTTCCCTTCTAGTACAACGCTAGGAGCTGGATTCAATGAGGAAAGCCTATTTTGAGAAGATTGGAACACATGTTTTCATATAATCCCAAAGGTATGTGTTCGTACCTACAAGATAAAGTGAGGTTGAAGTTTATAACTTCTTAATAGTTCTCTTGAAAAATTGCATTGTAGGAGCAAGATTGAAGAGAGCTGCCTAAGTGGACATGAAGTTGAGCCGCTTCAAGAAAGCTTTAGACTTAGTTTTCTATATGTTCATGATTGGATTGGGACACATGGCTCCTAATAGTGTCAAGGTTGTATTGTTAGAGATTATGGAACTAGTGTGTATATTATCGACAGGTTTTCAAATGAATTGATGGGTTCAAACTATTAGAGCACCCTGATTTTCGAATTCTTGCACGTGTAATATACTATGTGTAAATTCAATCCATGTAACATTTACACTTATGCATTAGTTTCTAATTGTTGGTATTTTAGTTATCAAGGATCATACTAAAATGGGGGGATTTGTTGGTGATTTTAGCATGATCCAACATATCATTTTAGTGATTGGATTACTAAGTTGAAAGTGTTTTCGAACCATTGATACGTTACACGAATTCGGAGAGTGTGGAGTACACGTTCGTAAAACGTGAGATGATTTGATGTATCCTTTGGACTTGGAAATAATGTATGGAACTTGAGGAATGCGAAACGAGACTTGAAAAGGCCATACGCTCGAAAAACCTTAAGCACGAAATTGAGGTGTTGGACGCAGGGTTAAGCCGCGGCGCGGCTAGGAAGCCCGCGGCGCGGCTCATAAGGTGTTTTGAGGGTCGAGAGTTTATCAAAAACAAGATGGCTAGAGGCTTCATTAGGCCGCGGCGCGGCCTCGCCACCCGCGGCGCGGCTTAAGTCGTGTTTTCATAGTCGAGGGTTTTTGACCTAGTGCAAGTGAGTTTCTTTGTTAGCCCGCGGCGCGGCTCTTGGACCCGCGACGCGGCTTAATGCTGTTTCGCTGAAAAGGTGACTTTTCAACCCAAAAGGCACATTCGAACTCCAAACGTTTTGGGGTTGTTCCAGGCATTTAAACTGCGTTTCTGCATGTTTTTAGACCATTTTAAGTCTAAATATATGGATATTAACTTCTAAGTCACTAATGGGTATAAATCAAAGGTTGTGTCTTTTCAAGAAACCTTTTGACCCATTATAAATACGCTCTTTGTGTATTTGAAAAAAGTTTCAGATTTTTGGCTTTTTACACACACTTTCAACTTAAACAATTAGAAGATAAATCTCTGCAATTGTTTTGATTGTTTACTTTTAGCCAAGACAAAATCTAGTATTTGTCTTATCCCAATCGAAATTTCGTGTAACCCGTGGCTAATTGGGTCGAAATATTCGATTAGGAAAGTGTTCACACGATTCAAAGATCAATCCGGAGACACGAAGATTACTTACAATCCAAGTTCGTAACAAAAGCAAACTACGAAGTTATGTATGATAATGTGACAAGATTTATAATACAAATACATAAAATTCCTCTGTTCATCTTCATATTGATCTATACTTGCATGTTCATTCTTTCATTCACATATTCATCTTTATATCATACGAACTACTGCTACGATTTCAAGTCTCAACAATATTTCGTGTTTAGATCTTTGAAATTAAGTTAAATTTTTTTGTTGGTTACTTTTTTGCAGATGTCAATTAGTAGAGGTTGGACTTATAGTTCTAGCAATTTATCGAGTGAATTAAGTGCATCAATAACCTTAAGATCAAGAATATAATATGAGTTTTCAAGAACAGAATTCTAGATTTTGATCAATTCTACGAATTAATGAAGCTTAAATGAATCCAGATTTTGAACAATTTTCAATTACTTATTGATTCACTTGAAAGTAAAACTAATAACTAACTTCTTGTGCTAAATTTCTTATAAGCACAAAGAAAAGTGATGTACTTCATTAGAACAATTTCAAATCTAAACTAATCTAACCTCAAATATACTTGAATTAAAACTGTAGAAGTAAACTTACCTTCAAAATTCGTATTCACGATCTAACAACAATTAATTCACAGACTTGAACGAACTTTGACTTTTTACGAAAAGTCACACACATGAAAGGTCAACTAAATCGTCTATTTACTTATAGGTGTCTTTGTTAGTGTTAGCTCGGGAAAGTCCGTTCGGTAAAACATTTACCGAGCTAATTCGTTTGGTAAACCACTAAATTGTCCCAGAAAATTAAACTTTTCTTGATTCATTCGGGAAATTCGTTCGGTATGCAATTTACCGAGTGAATTCATTTGAGGAACTAATTTTTTTCGAACCATTTGAATCGAGAAAAGTCTAATCATGTTCATTTCGAGTGAAATCAATCGGGAAATCCATCTGGGAAAACAACCATCAAGCTAAACTGATCGGGAAATCAACTTTACCAATCCATTTCATTCGAGAAAGTGATTTTGAGCCAAAACGCAACCTAGAACATTTACCGGACGACACTTCTAATTTACCGAACAATGACTTAAACGTTACCAACCATTTACTCGGTAACACAATTGGTCGCAACTAACCATTTATCGGACATGGTCATTTACTCGGTCACATTCTATAATTTGACACCACAAAAGATTTGAGAAAACCAGCCACATGGTTATCATTTACTCAATCGCAATCCAACTATTAGTTCACAGTAATAGGACTATGAACCCCAGACTCTCACTTTATACAATAAATAAGAATTATAGTGCAGAAAATGAGAGAACACGATGAATAGAATAAGAAATAGATAATTGATCGTGCAAAGTACAAGTTCATAAGAAAACATACGCCCCTATTTATACAGGTAAAAATCAAATCTGAAGATTTGGTTTTCATAACTACTTACCAATAAAAGTGGAAAAGATAAACTAAAATACATCAAATTAACTATTAATTAGGAACTCCTCTCTGGAGATAAAATCAAATCTTCAAAACAAATCTTCTTAAGTAAAAAGCATATCTCCAGAATATTCTATGACTTTGGCTTCAAGAAATCTTCATACGTTTACTCCAGTAATTCCAGAGTCTGCAACTTCAGACTCTAAATCTTCAGACTCTAAAATCTGCAAAACACTTTTGACTCATCAGATTATTATTTCTATTTTACCCAACAATCTCCCCCTATCTGATGATGTCAAAACAACATGTACTCCTAAACAAACATCTTTGCATACTTCCTTTCAATTAGCTTGCACTTGCTCTTCATATGAGAAATTTTCTTCAACATGCTCAGCTTGCTATGCAAGTGTTTTAACAATTGCATCCTGAAAGGAGTTGTTTGCCATGTTTCACATCTGGACAGTAAACTAATCAACATTTCAATGCCAGCCCCTTCAAACTGATCACACCTAATTAACATCCTTTGATTTCCAATGGTCTTAATCATTAAGCCATCCAAGTATTCAACATACTTATTGTCCACAAACTCCATATGCTCAGGAACAACATATCTTTCAACATTACCCTTAACTCTTCTTTCTTTCATCTCCAGATTGAAAGCTCCACAAAACACCTCATAATCTTTAGAGCTTATGAACCCCTCTTCAAACACTAAGTGAACCAACATAAACACCCTTTTTAAAACTTCATCCAAAATAACCTGATCCCCTGCACACTCCTTAATACAAAAAGCTATGCCTCTCCATTCATAAAAACCCAAACGAACTATTTGATTTATTTTCACCCTCAATCTTCTGTCTGACATATGAGTCATTGTTAGCAATAGAATCACACCTTCAAACTCAGACCTTTCAACCTCAACTTTTACAATGTCACCAGCATATCTTCTGAATCTGAACCGCTTGTTCATCTGAGCCATAAGATCATCATCTGTTGTTTGTGTAGCAGCAACCAAAACACCACTAGAATTACCCTGTTTTTCACCATCACCCCTATCAGTAATATCCTCCCCCTCAATGTGAGTCTTATTGGATTGCTCCCCCTCAATACCTGCAATACCTGCATCATCTGATCTTTTTCTTTTCTCCCCCTTTTTGACATCATCCAAAGGAAGAGTAGATAGGAACGTCCAAATTTCAGTCTATTCAGCCTTGAGGGAAGAAATATCAGATGCAAACCCAGTAAAACATTCTTTTATTTCATCAACACCAGCCATTCTTTTCTCCAATTCTGTCAACCTTTGATTAATCTCTGTTACAGACCCTGAACCACTTGGACCAGTCAACCCCTGCATATCCCCAACCAACCTCCTCACCTCCATCAACTCAGTTTTAGAAACAAAATTATTATTAAAGTTAAGATTATTAAATTTAGACTGCACAACAGAAAGCTTGTCATCAAACTCCTTAGTCAACCTGGTCAAAGCCTGATGCAGGCCAACCATGGTGAATTGTGCCTCAGTCTGAGAAGTAGTGCCAATGGATGTGGGTAGTGTTGGTATGTCCTCACAGCCTTCCTGTTGAAAAGAAAGGTGATCTTTGGACATAGAAGGATTTGAGGCATGTATTACACCGTGTGACATGAGTGTAACATTGGCAGCCTATGCAAGAATGTGTAAGGATGAGACATTTTGGGTGGGTAGTGACAGACTTAAGTCTGGGGTAAAAGTAGGCTTGGTCATTTCAGCTGGGTTTTGGATTTGGTTATTGGAGTCCAGGATTGGGACTTCTTCATGTAAGTCAAATGAGTGGGTTCCTTCAGTGACTGTAATGTGGGTATCCAAGTTCACTATCCTATCAGGTTTAGGTTGGGTCAAAGCACTGCTCTCACCAACCTCTAGCAGAGGTGATGGAGTAGCACTAGAAGCACATTGCCTAGTGAATTTTAGAGGGGAATCCACAGGTGCCGTATCATCTAAGGTTTCAAATATGGTGGTATTCTCTGTATGAACTGGTGAGTTCATAAGGTGGTTTGAGTAGGAAATTTGCTCAGTAGCAGTGGGTGAAGATGGGTTAGATTGAGGTGGGATTTCCTCATTCATGTCCTCAGCCTGCTCTGTATGTGTAACATCATGGGGTGGAGAATGTGTGGGGGTAGAATCTGATTGCTCAGATTCTAAAGAGTGATGTTGACCATCGTTGTGACCCTCTTCAGACTCTGATTGCTCAGAACCTGATGAAGATGCCCCTTCAGACTCTGATTGCTCAGAATCTGTAGGTTGGTCTGCACGGCCAAGATTGACCCAATGCATCATAGCAGGAGTAAGAGCAACTTCTTGATCATCCACAATGTGCCTGTGAAACATTCTGACACTACATTCTGGCATATATGTATACTCATACACACCAAATACTCTAAGCCCATCATACAAAATAGGAGTCATAGCTTGTTCAAACATAAGACTTAAAACTCTGATAAATGGAACATTATGATCCCTTTAAGGTTTTTTCAGTGAGCACCAAGAGTTCATTGAAATATAAACGTGCAAAATCTATATTCCTCCATGTGACTATAGCATGAAACAGATATGCCTCAAAATCATTGACTTCAGTCAAACTTCCACACTTGAAACTCAGACTCCTAGTGATATTTGACAACAAAAACATCCATCTTGGAGAAAACATACTGATTTTAACAGTTGAATCAGTTAAGGGTTGACCAACCAAAGGAAAACTAGTTCTTGCAGTAGTTTTTGACACAGTTCTAACAAAATTATCTTGAAAAGGAAGATTTAAAGCAACCCTTAATGATTTTCAGTAAGTGTTAAGGAATTGTTACCATCTCTGTAAGTACCAGTAATAGTCCTAACTTCTCTGTTTCCAATGCAAGTGTACCAAAACTCTGCCAACATCTCTGGAAACATGATCGTAGTCTTGAAGAAAGCATCCTTCAAAGGATGATTCCTCATAAACAGTATCAGATCCTCATACCCCTCATTAGCGAAACCCTCAGGCACAGTACCACATGCAACCCTATTATTAACCAAAACCTGTACATCCTTTCCTCCTCTGATTTCTTTAGCCCTAATCATGTTATCAGTAGGATCAAGAACAAAAGGAATGAACTTCGTGTTTGCCATTAGATACACAATTTTGAATCGAGAGAATTTTAAAGAAGACGATGATTGAATGAGAGAGTTTAGCAAGATACACAATTTTGAAGAGTAAAAATAGGAGAGATAAAAACAAATAAATACACCTGACACAAGGATTTTCAAAAAAGTTACCACTAACCCCCTTCATTAATAACAAATTTGACCCTTTTATTTTAGGAAATAGAATAAAGAAAAATAAAATTAACCTAAAAACGAAATTAAAAAAAAAACTTTATTTGACTAAAGAAGGAAACAATTTGATACACAAAAATACACTCGAGTAAACTTTCCCAGACTCTGAATAATATTACGTCACCCAGACTCTAAGAAAATAATTCAGACTCAAGGAATATCATCACTGGACAACATTTCAATAGATGGATTTAACATTCCAAGTTGTCCAAGAAGATAGAAGTGCCTTTTCTCAGTAAGTGCCTTAGTGAAAATATCTGTCAATTGATCCTTAGTACCAATATGCTTTAAAAAGACTTTGCCCTTTTCAACACAATCCCTTATAAAGTGGTGCCTGATTTCAATATGATTGGTTCTTGAGTGAAATACTGGATTCTCAGTAATAGCAATTGCACTCTCATTGTCACACATAATTGGAGTGTTGGACAATGTTAACCCAAAATCCAAAAGTTGATGTTGCATCCAAAGTAACTGAGCACAACAACTTCTAGCAGCAACATACTCAGCTTCTGCTGTAGAAGTAGCCACAGAATTCTACTTTTTACTACACCAGCTAACCAACTTTTCACCTAGCAATTGACATCCACCAGAAGTGCTTTTTTTGTCTAACTTGCACCATGCATAGTCTGCATCTGTGTAACCAATTAGATCAAACCCCGAGTCTTTAGAATACCAGAGACCCAGGTTAGGGGTACCTTTTAAGTACCTAAAAATTCTTTTCGCAGCTTTTTAATGAGACTCCCTAGGATCAGATTGGTAATGTGCACAAAGACATATAGCAAACATTATATCAGGTCTACTTGCAGTTAAGTATAGTAAAGATCCAATCATACCTCTATAGGTTAATTGACAGGTGGGTTTCCCAGACTCATCTTTATCAAGCTTTTCAGAAACACTCATTGGAGTTCTTAAAGAGGAACAATTTTTAAAATCATATTTAGTTAACATGTCAGAAATGTAATTACTTTGGTTAATAAAAATGCCCTCAAAACTCTGTTTTATTTGCAACCCAAGAAAATAGTTTAAAGTACATAAATTACTCATTCTATACTCTTCAGACATAATGTCAGAAAACCATTTTCTCAAGTGTGGATTTGTAGACCCAAAAAAAATGTCATCAACATAAATTTGTACAAGTAATACATCACCTTTGTCCTTTTTGATAAACAAAGTCTTGTCAATAGCTCATCTGGAAAAATTCTTTTCTAGAAGAAATGTTGACAAGGTATCATACCAGGCTCTGGGAGCTTGCTTCAGACCATACAATGCTTTCTTCAATCTGTAAACATGCTTAGAAAATTTCTTACTTTTAAAACCAGGAGGTTGTTTCACATAAACCTCTTCTTGCAATTTACCATTCAGGAAAGCACTCTTTACATCCATTTGAAACACCTTGAAATCTTTGTGAGCAGCATATGCCAGAAACAGTCGAATAGCTTCAATTCTAGCAACAGGAGCAAAAGTCTCATCATAGTCTATTCCTTCTTCTTGTCTGTACCCTTGAGCAACCAACCTTGCTTTATTTCTGATCACAATACCATCTTTATCAACCTTGTTTCTGAAAACCCATTTTGTATCAATTGAAGTTTTATCAGCAGGCTTTGGAACCAATTCCCATACATCATTCATTTCAAATTCTGTCAATTCTTCAGTCATAGCCTCAACCCAATCATTGTCAGCCAATGCTTCATCTACTTCTTTAGGCTTAATTAGTGAGAGAAAATTAGAAAAGAAGCAGTAATTTGCTATAGCAAAGTTAGACACAGGTGTCTGAAAAGAAGAACTAGGCTTAGGCAAACCTGTAGGATCCACAACAAAGTCCTCAAGATGCTTTGGAGGAACTATATTTCTAGATGATTTTCTAGTAGGAACAATGAGATCCAAAGTGGTATTTGATGACTGATCACTTTCTTGATTAACAACAGATTCATTTTGCTGTGGAGGTTCTTCTGTATGAGTATTATCTGCAATTTCATTTCTAAATCCAGACAAGTTTGATTCATCTGACTCAGACTCTGAATCCTGAGTCTGAATACTATTTCCAGAAATCAAATTTGACAATTCACCAAGTGCAGATAGCTCAGTACTGAATGACTGATCCATTTCTAAAGAATTCTCATCAAAGGAAACATTAATGGATTCTTCAATCTTCATTTTCCTCTGATTATATGCTCTATAATCTTTGGATACAGAAGAATATCCCATAAATATACCTTCATCAGACTTTGGCCTCATTTTATCAAGCTGATCTCTTTGATTTAATATATAGCACTTACACCCAAATACATGGAAGTAATGAATAGTAGACACCTTTTTATGATATAACTCATAAGGAGTTTTACCATGTTTCTTCACAATCAAGGACCTATTTTGAGTGTAACATGTTGTATTGACAGCTTCAGCCCAGAACCTTAGGGCAACATTTGATTGGCATAGCATGGTTCTGGCTGCTTCAATAAGTGTCCTATTTCTTCTTTCAGCAACTCCATTTTGTTGTGGAGTTCTAACAGCAGAGAAATTTTGACCAATTCCAGACTCTACACAAAAATCAAATAATGTGACATTTTTAAACTCAGTACCATGATCACTTCTCAACAGTTTGACAAGAACACCTTTTTGCACCTGCTCTCTTTTGATCAAATTGATGATTTCTTCAGGAGCATCACTCTTTGCAGCTAAGAAAATAACCCATGTAAATCTAGAATACTCATCAACAATCACCAGAGTATATCTTTTCCCACCCAAACTACTAGTGTTCATTGGACCAAACAGATCCATGTGAAGCATGTGAAGTGGATCACTGATGGTAGCTAGGGTTTTTGAGGGAAACTTTGTTTTGGTCTGTTTACCCATAATACAAGCAGAACAAGGTTTATTTTTCTTAAAAGGTTGTTGTGGAAGACCTCTTACAAGCTTCTTTTTAGAAAGCTCATTAATGTTTTTAAAATTAAGATAAGAAAGCCTTTTGTGCCAAAGCCAATTGAGCTCTGGGACAGTCTGAGAGTACAGACATGTCTCAATTCCAGCATCAACAGATTCTAGATCCAACATATACACATTTTGAAATCTCCAAGCCACAAGTGTTGGCCTTCCTTTAGGATCATAAATAATACCAGCTTTCTTCCTAATTCTAATTTCACAGTCTTCATCAGCAATTTAGCTCACACTCAGCAGATTATGTTTCAGCCCTTCAACTAAAGCAACTTTCTTAAATGTAACACTTTCAGCTTTAACAGTACCATAACCAATAGTCTTTGCAACAGAATTATCCCCATATCTTACAGAAGGACCCTTTTCTTCAACAAACCCTACTAGATGCTCTTTGCATCCAGTCATGTGTCTTGAGCAGCCACTCTCCAGATACCACATATTACCCTGCTACACAAGACACAAACAAAAGAGAATGATTAGATTTTAAGGGGAACCCACTTTTCAGTGGGTTCAATTGGAGTGCCCTTCACTCTCCAGACAAAAGCTTTGTTTCCAATCCAGATCAACTTGTCCTTAACAGATTTTAAGACACTTCTATTTTCATAAACTTTGGGTTTCCATACCTTCTTAATTTTCTCAGGAAAACAAAATGTTCTTTTAACTGAAGGTTTTTCTTGACTCTTGATTTTTTCATTGAGTTTTGAAATTTCCTTTTTGAGTTTATGAATAGTCTTAGCTTGATTTGACTTTGACCTTCTGTTAGTTGACCTTTTTGGATCTGGACAAATGCAAGTGTCAGAGGATGATTCAGAGTTGTCCTTGCAACTTGACTCTTGAGTGTCAGACTCTAGGTTAGAACACACACTTTTATTTTGAGAGACTAAACTGTTAGAGTCTGAAGGTTTCAAAAGTTCAGACTCTAATGGATTTTTACTTTCAAGTATTATAGTTTTAGAAGGCTCAACATGATCTAATGACCTTACAAAAGCATTGATTAAAATCTTTTTGTCACCATCAAATTTTACAAATGTGTTTGGTAGAATGTCAGGTTTGAATACACTTGGATCAACTTCCACATTATTATTTAAAATATAGTTTTCACCTAGTATAGCTTTAACATCATTTGGAATTTGTTTGGCAATAACATCATAATTCTTTTTGGAAGATACACACCAAGATTTACAAATTGATTCATAGTGTTTTGACCTTTTAATTGATCTTCCTAATTTAATATTTAATCTTTTAATTTCTTCTGTATATGCCATTTTATATGTGTCAAGTTCAACCTCACATTTTTTTAAGACTTTAATTTCAGCATCTTTGTCTTTGATAGCATTTTTAAGATCAAAGATTTGTGTTCTTAACCTATCAATATCATCTAAACACCATTGAAAGTCAAGCAGCAAGTACTGAAATATTCTTATTTTTTCATTATCAAGATAGTTCACAAAGTTTTGTACCTTATAGGCAGAAACTTTATTACAAGTAGTGTCCTTATCCATCTTCTCAACAGCTTTCAGATCTTCCTCAAACTTACTAGAACCACCATCCTTTTCAATTATAGCCATAAGATACTTTTCCTCCTCTTCATCAGATGAGTCTTCATCTTCCCATGCTTCTGTGTACAAAGCTTTCTCTTGTTCTTTGTTCTTAGAATTTTCTGCTTCACTCTTTAACTTCATGTACTTCAGCTTGTACTTTCTTACTTTATCAACAGACTTGTTGGAGTTTGAACCTCCTTCACCCTTAGACCAGCAGTCAGCAGCTATGTGACCTAATATTCCACACTTAAAATATTTAGCTTTCTTTGGATCAAAAGTACCCTTGCCTTTACCCTACTTGAAACCAAACTTTTTCTGCTCAATTCTTTGAGTCAAAAGAGCCATCTGGACTTCCAGATCTTTAATCTCCTCATCAACATCAGATTCACTATCATCATCAGAAGTTTCATCACACTCAGATTCAACCTTGCTAGAGTAACTAGAGAATAACTGCTTATTCTTCTTTGTGGTAGCCACCAATGCAGCTTCTGGATCTTTAGCAGTTTTCTTAGCATTGATCTTGTTCTTCAGTTGTGTTTCCTCAAAGTTTGATAGTATACCAAATAACTCACTTAGCTCATAATCATCTATCTTCTCACTAATTATCATAGAGGAAATCACAGATTCAAAGTTTCAAGGTAGCAGTTCAATGAACTTTTGACACAACACTTGTTGTGTTTTCTCTACACCAACACTTTCAAGATCATTTATCAGAACCTGAAATCTTGAATGAAGATCACTTAAAGATTCTTTAAGCTCAGCAGCAAAATTTTCATAGCATCTAATCAGATTCTTCTTCTTCTGAGTCTTAACAACAGTGACTCCTTCATAGTCATTAAGCAACAGATCCCACATAACTTTAGCAGTCTTGGCATGACTGATCGGTGTCGAAGGGCCGGTCAAAAATAGCCTAATTACTCTACTTTAGATAGGGTAAGCAGGATTCATTCCATTGGAAGTTGTGGTTAACTAGCAAGCAATTTCAGGATTTGTTTGTTTGTGATTAACTAAAATTAACTAAAGTAAAGACTATTGATGTGCAGCGGGGTGTATATAAAATAGTTTATATTTTACTAGGAAAAACTATTAAATACGATACAATTTTACACAAGATATTTATTTATTTATAGAATGGATATACTTAAACCTTGCTACAACACTTATAGGCAGTGTACCTAATCGTACAGTAGTGTAGTTTTTAGTAAGTCCGGTTCGTTCCACAGGGACATCTTTAAACAAAGCTCAACGCTATATTAGTTTACTTTTATTAAAAATACAAATATATATATAACTAATATTATTATTATAAAAGGGGGGTTTTTACCGTTTAATGACCGGTTTGTCGATTTTAAGACTTTAGTCGCAGTTAAAACCTAATGTAAAATATAAAATAAATACAAGACTTAAATTAAAGCGTAAAGTAAATAACGATAATGAAATTGCGAATAATAAAAGTGCGATAAAATAAAATTGCGATAATTAAAAAGTACGATAATTAAAAGTGCGATTAAATAACAATAAATAAAAGTGTGATAATTAGAAGTGTAATTAAATATAAAATAAAGGAAATTAAATATGAAATAAAAGAATTATGCTTATTTAAACTTCCGTAATCATGATGTTTGACGTGTTGATTTTAGTTTTATGCCCATGGGTTAATTGTCCTTTGTCCTGGATTATTTAATATGTCCGTCTGGTTTTTGTCCATAACAGTCCATCAGTCATAAATATAAAGTGCGAGTGTCCTCATCAAATTATTCTTATACCCGAAGTTAAATATTCCAACTAATTGGGGATTCGAATTGTAACAAGGTTTTAATACTTTGTTTAATGAATACACCAGGTTATCGACTGCGTGTAAACCAAGGTTTTACTACTTTGTTAACAATTACACCAATTACCCTTGAATGTAATTTCACCCCTGTTTTAATTATTCTAGTGGCTATTAATCCATTCCCGTGTCCGGTTAAATGAACGATTATTCGTACATATAAATACCCCGCCCATCATGTCCGATTGAGTGTATATGGTAATTTATAGGGACGCCCAATTGTAAATCTTTATATTAACATTAACAAACTTTCATTTAGTTAAACAAATATAAAGCCCATTAATAGCCCATAGTCTAATTTCCACAAGTGTCGTTCTTTTGTCCAAACCCCAATTATGGTACAAAGCCCAATTACCCAATTTTAGTAATTAGCCCAACATCATGATTACTTCGTTTTAAATAAGCATAATAATAACTTAGCTACGAGACATTAATATAAAAAGGTTGAACATAACTTACAATGATTAAAAATAGCGTAGCGTTACACGGACAGAATTTCGACTTACACCCTTACAACATTCGCTAACATACCCTTATTATTAGAATTATAATTAAAATTAAAATTAAAATATAAATTATATATATATATATATCGTATATATTGAGAGAAGAGAGAAATAGAATATGAAATTTGATCAGAATTCGGTTTGCTTTATAGCCAGAGTTGAATTTTGGGGCTCCGCGACTCGCGGCAAAAACCCCTTCAAACTCCGCGAGTCACGGAGGATGTATTTACAGCTCACACCCTTGGAGTTTCTCTGCCGACGGTTTTATATATATAAATATAATATATATATAATTAATATAATTAATTATATATTATATTATATTTATATACATAGTTAACTTGTAATTTTTAGTCCGTTGCGTCGAGCGTTAAGAGTTGACTCTGGTCCCGGTTCCGAATTTTCGAACGTCCTTGCGTACAATTTTATATTTTGTACTTTGCGTTTTGAATCTTGTACTCTTATAATTTCGAGACGTTTCTTATCAATAATTGGAACCTTTTTGATTGTCTTTTGTACTTTTGAGCTTTTTGGTCGTTTGCGTCTTCAATTCGTCGAATCTGTCTTTTGTCTTCACCTTTTATTATTTAAACGAATATCACTTGTAAATAGAACAATTGCAACTAAAAGCTTGTCTTTCTTGAGGAATAATGCTATGAAATATATGTTCGTTTTTAGCATTATCAAATATTCCCACACTTGAGCGTTGCTTGTCCTCAAGCAATATTGTCTTGAAATACTAGAATCACTTCTTTATTCTTCACACTTTGTACATCAGTGATTTCTATACGGCGGTATAAACAATGGTAGTAACGATATGGTTTACAGTCCCACATGACTATAAAAATTTAGATCCATTAAGGAAATTGGATCTTTATGAAAACATTTGATCTTTTGAAAATTAAATCTAGTTTTTACCCTAGATAAGTTTTCCGGAATAACCCTTTACCGGTGTTTGCAAAATATTTTTGTGGGTTTGGTGGGTTTCAGATTTGAAAATTTTAGCTCAAAACTTGCGGTTTTGTGTCACCCACTTGCTAACCTTGTATTTGGAAAGCAACACGTCCAGTTTACTTGTCCCGTATATTACCTTTCGGCAAACTACCGTCCGGTTATAAAGGAAAGCGTTGAACAAGCAACTGTTAAGGCAATGTCCCCTGACATGCTTTTAGTTTTGGTCTATAACGTGTCGGACGCAATTGCTATCCTTGGTAGGAGCAATAGTAAAGCTCACCCTTATAATTTTTCGGTCTGGCACAAGGTCCTGTCTTTGACCATGCTATGCAACCACCGTTCTTACGGTTGACACCCGATTTAGTTCAGGTGACCTAATGAATTCCAGGTGAATTCCTAGGATTTTACGTTCAATGGTAATGAACGCATTGAAAATAGGGTTTTCAGAAAACAAATCGGTTTGTAATTTTGATCAAAATATTTTCTCGTTTAAGCTCGAGTTTAGATATCATTGAATTCCATGAGCTTGAATTCTCAATCTTTAAGGTCAATCTCTAGGATTGAGTAATATCAGTCTTAAAAGCTGATTTTTAATCTTTAAGGAGATTATCCTTTCTGGGGATCTGATTCATTAGTCTTATCCAGCTAATTTGCATGGTGCCCCCCCATTGTACGAGATAAATCCTTCTCATGGTTAGGATAAATCTGACCACTTGGCGACCCTGTTTAATGCTGAGGTCCGTGGATTTCCTGCTGATTTTAGTGATGACTTTTCTAGGTTTTTCGTTAACCTACAGCTGGTCTGGCTTCATGACCTAAATCAAGAAGCGCGTGTCTTTTTCGGAAGACTTTACTTCCTTTTAGTGATGGAATTGATTCATCGTGTAGATCCATCTTTTCTTTTCTTTCATCGGGTAAAACAGTTTAGTTTAGTCCAAAGCAAAAGTATTTTCAGTTATTTGTTACAGATATATGTGACATATGTTTAAGATAACTTGGTAAATTTTCCCACACTTGGCTTTTATTTTCCTTTTTATCGTCCTCTATTCCATTTTAAATGAATTTTAACATTTTAATTTGTTTCTCAATTTATGTCCTTTCCGAGGTAACAATAATTTCGGTGTTAAAACCTAGTTTTATCGTTCATAAATATGTATAAACATGATTTTGAATTCATTTAATTGAAAATTTTGAAAAATTTTACTAGAATTGGGTAGTCAGTATATAAGACTAGGGCTGTTCTTTTTTATCAGAGAGCACTAGATTCTAATACAACTACTGCTTTACTAGTATTTTTAATGGTAACCAAGTGTTTAATATAAAAATTTTAAAATCCGAAAGAATTTAACCCCTTCCCACACTTAAGATCTTGCAATGCCCTCATTTGCAAGAAATCGGTAACAATTTAAATTATTGAGGGTGATTTGTGTGAAAATGATTAAATTTTTACCAAAGTTTCCAAATATATTGGCGTTTGTTTGCTGAATGATAAATGGTGCACATCATTTGTTCATTCCGTCTTGTTGTTATTTCACATATATTTTGCATCTTGTCGTCAAAATTAGTTGCTTTTGCTGAACTTAATGCCAGTCTTTGAAAATGCGTTGTTTTACCCTGTTGTGTACATAAGATAAACTGCAAACATATATATATATTTTTGAAGTTTGGTATATTACCCCACATTCAAAAATTATTAAAGTTCAAGAATAAAAGTTAGATAATTATAAAAATGATTACAATATTAACAAAAATATTAAATGTATCAATAATTACAAATTACAAAATAATAAAAAAAAATAATAAGTAAACTAAGGATGATATTGGTACCAATAGGGGTTCCAGGCATAACCATAAGTGCTATAGAATGCTTCGGCAGGGTCATACGTAGGATATGGTGGCTGCATCTCTATAGACCAAGGAGGGAAGATGGGTTTCGGTGTAGGAATATAGTTTCTACCTATATGTTGGCAATGAGCTATGATCTGGTTCTGATGAACTTGTCAATCTTCAAATGCTCTCTGTCTAGCATTTTCGTATTCCTGAGAAGCTATAAACCTATGCATTTCTTGCATCTCATTCCCCCCTCCTACATTACCTTGTTGCTGGTTTCTCTCCACCTGTGGATGTCTACCATGGTATCGTACTGCGGCGTTATTTCATCTCTTCAAAACTTTCGCACCATGGTATACATTTAAACCTATAGTATCGCGGGGTTCCGGCTCTTCTAGTAATAATCCCCCCCGACTTATATCCACACCGAGATATTCACCAATCAAAGTAATAAAAATACCACCTCCTATTATGCTATGTGGTCGCGTCCCCCGAACCATAGCTGATAAATAATAACCCACACAATATGGTATACTTACAGCGCTCTGTGGGTCTCGAATACACATATGGTAAAACAAATCTTGTTCATTTACTTTTTCTTTGTTCTTACCCCTTTGTGTAATCGAATTAGCTAAAAACCTATGTATCACTCTTAATTCGGCTCTATCTATATCCAAATAAGAGTAGTTTCCTCCTTTGAAACGGTGATGGCTTGTCATTTGACTCCACACACCGTGTGTATCAAAATTCTCATCTATCTTTCTACCGTTTAGTATCAATCCTCTACAATCGGCAGACGCTAACTCCTCAGGCGTATATATACGTAAAGCCTGAGCCATGTCTAGTAAAGACATGTGGCGCATCGAACCGCCTAACAAAAATCTAATAAAAGAACGATCGGTTAAACTAGCTACCCGATCATTCAACTCTATACTACATAACAACTCTTCACACCATACTTTATATACAGGTCTACGTATGGTGAATAAACATATCCAGTCATTAAAAGAAGAATTACCATACCTCTGTACAAGTAATTCCCTAATTGGCCCGGCCAATTCTACAGCTTCTAAGGGTCCCCATTCTATGACCCTCGGTACCTCAACAACCTTAGAGTGAAGAGTATGCAAACCCCGTTGATATTTTGGATAATCTATCCAAAGTCTGTCAAATCTCAGGTTCGGGTGCAACTCTTCCAAATGCATATCGGAAAAGGTCATGACTGGATGAGGTACATCCTGCTTGTAGTAGTTATCCACCTCCTGTTGTTCCAAATTCTCAGCAGGAGCATTGCGGGCTTGGGATGAAGATTCACCCCTTTCATTCTGCAAAACACATCAAACACAAATTTTGTGCATCCAAATATGCATTAGTGTCAGCAAAATCATCAATCAAAATAATTACAATGACATTATCAATTTATATCAAACTTAAGCTCATTTTCACATTTTTATCAAATCTACACTTTTTCAAATAAGCATATACGAAAATGTTCGCCAAGTTCATAAGCATTCAACTCAAATAACATGTCAAAATAATCATTACTAGCAATTAAACAAGTCTCAAATGACATTATCTTTCAAAAATCAAGTTCATGAATTTTAGACTTGAAAAAGTCCACTTTAATTCTCAAAATCATGTTTAGGCTCAAAGTTTGGATCATTTAACTACCTAGACATGTTACACTACTCAATTTAGCAACAATTCATGACAAAAATCGGCCATAACCTGTTTATATCAAAAAGCCCCAAATTGCTCAAGAACACAAACCCTAGATTACTCAAAATTTGAAGTTTAAGGCTTCTAATCATGTTAAACAGCATCAATCTAGGTTATACAAGCATAATACATAAACAATTTAAGTCTAATTACACTAAAAAGCATCAAAATCAAATTGGGGAAAAAATAGCTCAAGAACACCAAATTTCGAATTAAATGGTGTTTAGGTGTAGAAATTTACCGTTTTTCTTGAGTAATTCTTAGATAGCATCCTTCTCAACATGATTTTAGCAAAAAATTTGGTGATTAACGGTTAAAAATTGGGATTTTTGGGGTGTTTTTGGGTGTATTTTCGGGGTTTTTCGCGTGCAGAATTCGGGTGTTTTTGTGTGGGGAGTGAACTGATCGTGCAGTTCTTTATATTTTTTTTTCTGATTTTCGGTCCCTCCGCGAGTCGCGGAGGTTTTGCACTTCAAACTCCGCGAGTCGCGGAGTTTGCTCTTTTTTTTTTTTTTTTTTTTTTTTTAATCATTAACTTATTAAAACAATTAAGTAATTAATTTTAAAATTTTGTTTCCCTTGTTATTTAGGACGAGGTCGTTTCGGATCGATGTCCTAGTCCGTCCTTCGACAAAATTTTAAAATTTGTCTTTTTGTAGCGATTGTTTTAAAAGCTAAGATTTTTGGGTTTTTTTTATGTTTTTGGCATACTTTAAATCAATAAGATTAAAAATAATGATAATAAAAGTTCTCGTCCCTCCCTCGGGTAAAGCAATTTCGGTTCAAAGACCTAGTCTTCAACTTACGACGAATTTTAAAAATCATATTCTTAACTTAATGAGATAAAGTAAATTTTTGATTTTAAATTCACACAACTTAAATCTAAAATTCAAAATTAATAAATAAAAAAAAAAATCACACCAAACTTAAAATTTGAAATGCATAAAATTAAAAATTCATATTTTAAAAATTAAAAATTCACACCAAACTTAATTTTTTTTTAAAATTTATAAATTCATATCAAACTTATATTAATTTTTCAAATATTTACAATTTTAAATATATTGTTTTTACAAAGTTTACAATATTAATTTAAGATTCAAATATTAATTTTAAAAATATGGTAAAAATAAAATTAAAAATCTTTTTGTCTTTTTATCCCACTTTAATCAATCAAATATTATCAAAAATATGCGCCCCTCTTTTCGGTAAAGTAATTTTGGTTTCAAGACCTAATTTAACTCATGACGAATTTTTGAAATATTTTGGGTTGATTGATTAAAGATATTTATACCTTAAGAATAAACGTTAAATTTCGCAGTGATGTAATAAATTTTTGAATGATATCAATAATTTCGGTCGCCAAACCTAATTTTATTCAATACCAATTTAATACTTTTTAGCGAACAAATTAGCGTTTATTATCAAAAGGTTAAAAATAAAAATAAAAATAAAAACTGTACAGACATACCTGTGAAATAGATTTCTTAGTTATATGATCTATTCCATTCATAAGATAGTCGGTTTAATTGGTTTTCCATGGCTACATAGGCGTAACCTCGAGCATTCAGTGTCTTTTCTTCTAAACATATGAACGGTCCGTCTCTGCATAAAGTAACAAATTCGGTATTTGAATAGGTTTGATTATTTGAACATTTACCTCCATGTGACCATTTTCCGCATTTGTGACATCGTTCTAGGTGTCGTGCTCTTCTTTTCGCTGCGGATTTTGATTTTCCTTTACCAAATTGTAACTTATTATCTTCGCTTCTGGATTCTTTTCTAACTCCGTCCATTCTTTCTCTGATTACTGATACTAATTCGCTCGGTAGTATGTCATTATTTCTTTTAGTGATCAAAGCGTGTAGCATTAGACCATGGTTTAGTTCACAGGCAGTCTTCATTTTGTAAAAACCTAAAAAAATAAAAATTCAGAATGGGGGGAGAAGACTAGTTCTTTAGGGTCTGCTAGGGAAAGACCATACGGGTTCCATTTTCGAGAACTACACGAAAACAGACAATCTAACTCTAGCAGAAATACATATTATCCTTTAAAGACTTGATTCTCCCCACACTTAGTTAGCTGTGGTGTCGAAATTGTGATTAACTTCGTTGTCGACTTCCATCGGACCATGTATGTAATGTTTAACTCTGTGACCATTAACTTTAAATTCAATCCCATTTGAATTTATTAATTCTATCGTTCCGTATGGGAAAACTCTTTTGACTATGAATGGTCCAGACCATCTTGATTTCAATTTTCCAGGAAATAGCTTGAATCGTGAATTGAAAAGAAGAACTCTGTCTCCTTCTTTAAATTCTTTTGAACTTCTGATTCTTTTATCATGCCATTTATTCGTTCTTTCTTTATAGATTAACGAATTTTCGTATGCTTCATGTCTTAATTCTTCTAATTCGTTTAGTTGACTTAATCGTAGACGCCCGGCTTCATGTAAATCAAGATTACATGTCTTCAAAGCCCAAAATGCTTTGTGTTCAATTTCTACTGGAAGATGACATGCTTTTCCATAAACAAGTCTAAAAGGTGTGGTTCCAATTGGAGTTTTGTAGGCTGTTCTAAAAGCCCAGAGTGCATCCTCCAATTTAATGGACCATTCCTTCGAATTTGATCCTACGGTTTTCTCTAGAATACGTTTTAAAGCTCGGTTGGTATTTTCAACTTGTCCACTTGTTTGTGGATGATATGCGGTGGAGATTTTATGAGTTACTCCATATCTTTTAAGAACTTTCTCAAGTTGATTATTACAGAAATGAGTACCCCGATCACTTATTAAAGCTTTCGGTGTTCCAAACCTTGCAAAAAGACGTTTTAAAAAGTTGACTACAACTCGTGTATCGTTAGTTGGGAGAGCTTGTGCTTCCGCCCATTTAGATACATAATCAATGGCTACGAGTATATATAGATTATTATGAGATTTTGGAAATGGACCCATAAAGTCAATACCCCAAATGTCAAATACTTCACATACTTGGATGACATTTTGTGGCATTTCATCACGTTGACTTATTTTTCCGGCCCTTTGACATGCATCATAGGATTTGCAAAGAAGGTGTGCGTCTTTGTAAATTGTAGGCCAATAGAATCCAGCTTCATAAACTTTTCTTGCTGTTAGTTGAGGCCCATAATGCCCTCCTGTTGGTCCTGTGTGACAATGGTTTAAAATTTTACTAGCTTCATCTCCAAATACACATCGGCGTATTATTCCATCGGGACAACTTTTAAACAGATTTGGATCTTCCCAGAAATAGTGTTTTATATCACTGAAGAATTTCTTTCGTCTTTGGTACGATAATCCTTTTTCAAGGAATCCACAAACTAAGTAGTTTGCATAGTCTGCAAACCATGGGATTTCTTTATAATCTATCTTCAATAGATATTCATCAGGAAAGTTGTCTTGTATGGCCGATTCATTTAGAACTTCTAATTCGGGATTTTCAAGACGAGAAAGATGATCAGCGGCGAGATTTTCTGCTCCTCTTTTATCTCGGATTTCAATATCAAACTCTTGTAAGAGTAAGATCCAACGGATTAATCTTGGTTTAGCATCTTGTTTTGAAAATAGGTATCTAAGAGCAGAATGGTCGGTATAGACCACCGTTTTTGCTAGAACGAGATATGATCGAAATTTGTCAAAAGCAAAGACAATAGCAAGGAGTTCTTTTTCAGTAGTTGTATAGTTCGTTTGTGCTCCTTGTAATGTCTTACTAGCATAATATATAGGTTGAAATCGTTTTTCAATCCTTTGTCCTAAAACGGCTCCCATTGCAAAATCACTTGCATCGCACATTAGTTCAAATGGTAGATTCCAATTTGGTGTTATCATGATCGGTGCATTAGTGAGTTTTTCTTTAAGAATATTAAAAGATTTGATACACTCATCTGAAAAGATGAATGGCGCATCCTTTTCTAGGAGTTTATTCATAGGAGTGGCAATTTTAGAAAAATCTTTTATGAAACGTCGGTAAAAACCGGCATGCCCTAGAAAACTCCTAACTCCTCTAACATTGGTGGGATGTGGAAGTTTAGCAATTACATCTACTTTAGCTCTATCCACTTCAATCCCTTCTTTTGAAATTTTATGTCCAAGAACGATGCCTTCTTTAACCATGAAATGGCATTTCTCCCAATTAAGTACTAGATTTGATTTTTTGCATCTAATTAGCATTCGTTCCAGATTAACTAGACATGATTTAAATGTATCACCGAAGACTGAAAAGTCATCCATGAATACTTCCATGCATTCTTCTATCATGTCGTGAAAAATCGCCATCATACACCTTTGAAAGGTTGCAGGGGCGTTACAAAGTCCAAATGGCATGCGTTTGTAAGCAAAAGTACCATAAGGGCACGTGAATGTGGTTTTCTCTTGGTCCTCGGGTGCTATTGGAATTTGAAAATATCCGGAAAATCCATCTAGAAAACAATAGTAACTATTTCTGGCTAATCTTTCCAACATTTGATCTATGAAAGGTAAGGGAAAGTGATCTTTTCTGGTGGCGTCATTTAATTTTCTATAATCAATACATACACGCCATCCTGTTACAGTCCTAGTAGGAATAAGCTCATTTTTCTCATTTGTGATGACAGTCATGCCACCCTTCTTAGGCACGCATTGAACTGGGCTTACCCATGGACTATCAGAGATTGGATAAATTAAACATGCATCTAGCAGTTTAATAATCTCTTTCTTAACTACATCTTGCATATTAGGATTTAGTCTTCGTTGGCGTTGCACATACGTTTTATGACCTTCTTCCATAAGGATTTTATGTGTGCAATATGAAGGACTTATTCCTTTAATATCATGAATCTTCCATGCAATGGCTGGTTTATGAGCATTCAACACAGAAATGAGTTGTGATTTCTCATTTTCAGTAAGAGAAGACGATATTATTACTGGCAATTCAGATTCACCATGTAAATAAGCGTATTCCAAATGGTTTGGAAGTGGCTTTAATTCTAATTTCGGAGGTTCTTCTATCGATGATTTATATCGATATCTGTCTTCTTCTTTTAGCATTTGAATTTCTTCTGTTGTTGGTTCATATCCATTAGCTATAAGTGTAGCTAACATTTCAGCTTCATCAATTGGTTCATTACCTTCTCCTAAAGAACATTCTCCTGTTCCTTGTAATTCTGGAAATTCTTCTAATAATTCTGCATGTGCATCTATAGTTTGAATATAATAACATGTATCATCTGCAGATTGTGGTTGTTGCATTGCTCTATCAACTGAAAAGGTAACACTCTCATCCTCTATACTTAGGGTCAGTTTCTTACCGAACACGTCTATCATTGCTTTAGCCGTGTTTAAGAATGGTCTTCCTAATATGAGAGGAACTTGAGAATCTTCTTCCATGTCTAAAACAACAAAATCTACTGGAAATACTAAAGTACCAACTTTAACTAGCATGTTCTCCATTATCCCTCTAGGATATTTTACTGATCGGTCGGCTAGTTGTATACTTATTCTTGTTGGTTTCAATTCTCCAAGGTCTAGTTTAGCGTATAGTGAATACGGCATTAGATTTATACTAGCACCTAAGTCTGCCAATGCTTCTATTGAACTAAGACTACCCAGAAAACATGGAATTGTGAAACTTCCTGGATCAGATAATTTTTCTGGTATCTTATTCAACAGCACTGCTGAACAATTAGCATTCATAGTAACAGCCGAGAGTTCTTCCATTTTCTTTCTATTTGAGATTAGATCTTTCAAGAATTTAGCATATCTAGGCATTCCTGAAATTACATCAATGAAAGGAAGATTTACATTTATCTGTTTAAACATATCCAAGAATTTGGATTGCTCGGCTTCAAGTTTTTCTTTCTTCATTTTACTCGGATAAGGAAGTGGTGGTTGGTATGGTTTAACATAAGGTTTATCCTTAACTGTGTTATTTTCATTAATCTTTTCAACTACCGGTTCTTTTTCCTTATCTTGATCAGGTTGTGGTTCTTGTGGAGTAGGAATAGTTTCATCAGAAGTTACAGGTATTTCAGGTGGTTTAAGTGTTGTACCACTTCTTGTGGTAATAGCTTTAGCTGTTTCATTTCGTGGGTTAGCATTTGTATCACTAGGTAGACTTCCCGGTTTTCTTTCACCTATTAACCTTGCTAGGTTACTTACTTCTTGTTCCAGATTTTGAATAGAAGCTTGTTGATTTCTAAATGCTTGAGCATTTTGTTCATTTGTTTGTTTTTGAGATGTGAAAAACTGCGTTTGAGTTTCAACTAGCTTCGTCATCATATCTTCTAAATTCGGCTTTTTATCATCGGTTTGTTGTGGTGGTTTGTTTTGAAAATTCGGTCTTTGCTGATTGTAAGTATTATTGGATACTTGTTGATTGCTAGGACCTTGTTGGTTGTTGTATGGAATATTTCGGTTATAATTCTGGTTTTGATTGTAAATCGGTCTTGGCGGTTGATAATTATTCTGATAATTATTTCCAGGCCTTTGGTTTATGTATGAAATATTCTCTCTTTGTTCCATTGTTAATTCAATACTGAGACAATCTTTTGTCAAATGTGGTCCTCCACACTGCTCACAACTAATTCGTATTGAGTGAATATCCTTAGTCATCTTTTCCATTCGTTTCTCGAAAGCATCTATCTTTGCCGAAATGGAATCTAAATCATGGCTAGAATCGGCTCTAGCTGCTTTAGATGATCTAATGATATCTTTTTCTTGGTGCCACTCATGTGAGTGGGAAGCAGTATTATCAATAATTTTGTAAGCATCAGTTTCGGTTTTCTTCATAATAGAACCACCAGCTGCTATATCTATATCTTTCCTTGTAGTGATGTCGCATCCTTGGTAGAATATTTGTACTATTTGACAGGTGTCTAAACCATGTTGCGGACATCCTCTTAATAACTTTCCATATCTTGTCCACGCCTCATATAGAGTTTCATTTGGCTTTTGTGTGAACGTAACAATTTCTGCTTGAAGTCTTACGGCTTTAGATGCAGGAAAGAATTGTTTAAGAAATTTGTCAATTAAAACGTCCCATGTATCGATCGCCCCTTCAGGTAACGATTCCAACCAATCTTTGGCTTCTCCCTTTAAAGTCCTGGGAAATAACATGAGATATATCTGTTCATCCTCCACTTTTCGGATTTTAAATAGTGTGCAGATCCTATTAAAGGTACGTAGATGTTCATTTGGATCTTCCTTCGGCGCACCACTAAATTGGCATTGATTAGTCACCATGTGTAAAATTTGTCCTTTGATTTCATAATCTGGCGCATTAATGTCTGGATGAGTAATTGCGTGACCTTGGCCAGTGCGTTTAGCTCTCATTCGGTCTTCCATACTTAAAGGTTCCAGATTCTCCATAATTGAATTTGTTGAATCGGTATCACTAGATGATTCTGATTTAATGGTTCGTTCCTCAACAATCTCTGTTTGAATGATTGGTGGCTCCGGAGGAAAGTTTAGTGGTTCAGGATCTACGAACCGTTCCTGAATATTCTCTGGATTCTCAATTGTGAGGTTGGGTTCAAAAAATGGATTATCGGAAATTTGAACTGAAGTACTTGGTTGACTGGATGACGATTCTAAAGAAAAATCAACGACGGTTATATTTGTTAAACGATGTCTTGATCGAGTTACAGGTGGTGAACGTACAAAAGGTGATGAACGTCTTGCTCGGTGCATTCACTGAATATCCTATTAGTTTTAAAAAGGAAAGAAAAATTATAATAAGTTATCCAATCAATAGACTTTTCTGATTTTGCCCACGTTTCGAATAGCCAAAAGATGCAGCAGAGGGGCAGGATTCGTTTGGTCTCAATATAATTGAGGACTGTTTGGCTCCAATAACCCGGTCCACGTACAAATCCAACTATTACTACGAACCAGAAAATTTTGATGTCTATTAATTTAACCACTTAAAATAAATTTTCGTAATTTTAAGAAATTTAGATAAGAAGTAGAAAAAATTCTAAGTCCTAAAACTAGAATGGCGAGAAATAAGAAAGAAAAAGAGTTCGTCGAAAAAGGTAGAAAAAGAAGGGAAAAAAAATGGTTGAAAAATAAAAGGTGACGGAAAAAAAAAATAAAAGAAACTTATAAAAACTTAAAAATACTTGACTAACCTAACCTTATTACTACAACTAACTTAAAATTATAATCGTAAATTGAAATTACTAATTGGAATGATAATTGGTACATAGTAAAAGGTCTAAAAATATTAAAGCTTACAAGAAAAACTAAATCCCAAATGGAAATAACTTAAAAAGAAACTAAAACTTAAAAAGGCGTCGCAAAATTCTAAAGCACCTAAATCTTAGTCTAAAGAAAAAGCACTTAAGGAATTCTACGGCAAAGCCTAAAAATCTAGGAGTAAAAATAACTATAGCAAAAACTAAGTTTAAAATTAAATATGAGCTATAAAATACAAATATTACGCTACAACGATTAAAAAGGGACAAAATATAAAAATATATAAAAAGTTGTAAAAAGTACAATTTTTATAAAAATATTATTTTTATATTATTTATTTTATTAAACTATTAATTTTACAATTTTAATAAAACTAATTAAACAAAATACATAAATTAAATAAAAAGTAAAAATAAAACTAAAACTAATAATAATAATAATAATAATTAGGTAACAATAATAATTATAATTAATATTAACCCGTAATCAATGCTCGATTAGGGCTTCCTGTGCGCGTGTCAGAAAGGCTCCGCGAGTTGCGGTATTTAGTGCTTCAAACCCCGCGAGTCGCGGGGTTCAGAAATTCAGTTGACAGGTTGTAATTTTTACGCGTTTTTCTATTTTTTTTTTTTTTATTTTCTGTTTTCTGTTTTTAAATAAATAAAAGATTTTAAAATTAAAACTTATATTTTTATAAACTAAAATAAAAATAAAGAAACTTATAAAACTTAAATATTTAACAAAATCTTAAAAATACATATATTTTTGTTTTTCTTTTTATATTTTCGAATATTTAAAACGTATTTTTACAAAAACGAATTTTTAATAAAAGTAAACTAAAAATCTTTTTTTTTTTTATATATATTAGCGTTGCGCTTCCGGCTTTTAAGATAAGTCCCCGGCAGCGGCGCCAAAAATACTTGATGTGCAGCGGGGTGTATATAAAATAGTTTATATTTTACTAGGAAAAACTATTAAATACGATACAATTTTACACAAGATATTTATTTATTTATAGAATGGATATACTTAAACCTTGCTACAACACTTATAGGCAGTGTACCTAATTGTACAGTAGTGTAGTTTTTAGTAAGTCCGGTTCGTTCCACAGGGACATCTTTAAACAAAGCTCAACGCTATATTAGTTTACTTTTATTAAAAATACAAATATATATATAAGTAATATTATTATTATAAAAGGGGGGTTTTTACCGTTTAATGACCGGTTTGTCGATTTTAAGACTTTAGTCGCAGTTAAAACCTAATGTAAAATATAAAATAAATACAAGACTTAAATTAAAGCGTAAAGTAAATAACGATAATGAAATTGCGAATAATAAAAGTGCGATAAAATAAAATTGCGATAATTAAAAAGTACGATAATTAAAAGTGCGATTAAATAACAATAAATAAAAGTGCGATAATTAGAAGTGCAATTAAATATAAAATAAAGGAAATTAAATATGAAATAAAAGAATTATGCTTATTTAAACTTCCGTAATCATGATGTTTGACGTGTTGATTTTAGTTTTATGCCCATGGGTTAATTGTCCTTTGTCCTGGATTATTTAATATGTCCGTCTGGTTTTTGTCCATAACAGTCCATCAGTCATAAATATAAAGTGCGAGTGTCCTCATCAAATTATTCTTATACCCGAAGTTAAATATTCCAACTAATTGGGGATTCGAATTGTAACAAGGTTTTAATACTTTGTTTAATGAATACACCAGGTTATCGACTGCGTGTAAACCAAGGTTTTACTACTTTGTTAACAATTACACCAATTACCCTTGAATGTAATTTCACCCCTGTTTTAATTATTCTAGTGGCTATTAATCCATTCCCGTGTCCGGTTAAATGAACGATTATTCGTACATATAAATACCCCGCCCATCGTGTCCGATTGAGTGTATATGGTAATTTATAGGGACGCCCAATTGTAAATCTTTATATTAACATTAACAAACTTTCATTTAGTTAAACAAATATAAAGCCCATTAATAGCCCATAGTCTAATTTCCACAATTTTAGCTACGAGACATTAATATAAAAAGGTTGAACATAACTTACAATGATTAAAAATAGCGTAGCGTTACACGGACAGAATTTCGACTTACACCCTTACAACATTCGCTAACATACCCTTATTATTAGAATTATAATTAAAATTAAAATTAAAATATAAATTATATATATATATATCGTATATATTGAGAGAAGAGAGAAATAGAATATGAAATTTGATCAGAATTCGGTTTGCTTTATAGCCAGAGTTGAATTTTGGGGCTCCGAGACTCGCGGCAAAAACCCCTTCAAACTCCGCGAGTCGCGGAGGATGTATTTACAGCTCACACCCTTGGAGTTTCTCTGCCGACGGTTTTATATATATAAATATAATATATATATATATAATTAATATAATTAATTATATATTATATTATATTTATATACATAGTTAACTTGTAATTTTTAGTCCGTTGCGTCGAGCGTTAAGAGTTGACTCTGGTCCCGGTTCCGGATTTTCGAACGTCCTTGCGTACAATTTTATATTTTGTACTTTGCGTTTTGAATCTTGTACTCTTGTAATTTCGAGACGTTTCTTATCAATAATTGGAACCTTTTTGATTGTCTTTTGTACTTTTGAGCTTTTTGGTCGTTTGCGTCTTCAATTCGTCGAATCTGTCTTTTGTCTTCACCTTTTATTATTTAAACGAATATCACTTGTAAATAGAACAATTGCAACTAAAAGCTTGTCTTTCTTGAGGAATAATGCTATGAAATATATGTTCGTTTTTAGCATTATCAACTATATTAACAATTACTAAGCAAGTGTAAACTTTGAGTATTTAAGAGCATAAACAATGAGCTAATTAAAAAGGTTGTAATCAATTGGATGAAAGTCTTTATCCCTTCACAATCCCAATCTAACATGCATTCATTCAAATAAGTATTATGTTTATCAAGTATTGATCAAATCTCATAGACAAGATTTTTTAGGCTTATCAATTCTAACTATCTTGGGATTGAATCATGAAACCTAGACACTATGTCTTTATCCTTAATCTAATTAACACTAAGTTGGACCAAGAACACAATGTTAAATCACTGTAATTCAACTTGCAATAATCACAATCAATAATACTTGCATTGATCAATAAACAATTGGTTTATAATATCACAATTCAAAAGACATAAGTTTCATAACATTACAAACCACATAAACTTGAATGAAAAGAATACATGTATCAATTGTTCATGGAAGGAATAAAGTGAAAGAAACTAGCCAAGCATGTTGGTGATGATGATCATGGTTACTTCTTGAAGTTGCATGCAGAACACTCCTTGAAACATAGCTTGAATCTTGATTTGATGATGATTAATGGTGTGTTTTTGTGTGTTTGATGCTCTAAAAACTTATGGAAGATCCCCTCAATTTGTAGCCTAGGGTTTCTATTATATAGGGGTGAAGTAAGGTAACCCCCAAGCATTAAATCCCTCAAATTCGGCCTTAAATTTTATCCAAAAATAGTTCCAGCCGCAAATTACGCTCACCGGGCGCCTGCATGCGCCCAGCTGCAAAAACCAGCTGCCTCCTTTTGTCAGTTTTCCACCTGAAGATGTTTTTGGCACCAGTCAGGCGCCTCCTTGTGCCCCCCAGCCGCCTCCTTGCGGCTGGGCTTCAATTTTTTCATTTTTTCTTGTTTTTAACCCCCGTTTTCGCGTTCTCGTCCCAAATCGTTACTCGTTAAAAAAATCTCATGAAATAACTTTCTAAACCTCAAATATACACATAATATCCACCTCTTAACATCAATAATGATCGGCGTTTGAGACCCGATCAACTCCCCCACACTTATCATTGTTTGTCCTCAAACAATCTCAAACAAAATCTTCGACTCGAACCTTTAATTAAGCTTTTTAACAACTGATAAATCTTCAAAGGATTGTATAAAACCGCAACGTCTTGAACTCAATATGGAACATAAATTCTTCCGACATGGCTCTCACTTAATCAACTTTAACTTCTCGATTATGTGAACATCTCGTCTCGAGCAAATACTTCAACAATGTAACAAAACTTCAAACTTGGTGATCTTCAAATAAAACATAAGTCAAGTGAGAGCCATCCGCCATATGAACTAGATAAAAGAACCATATACCGTCAATTCCATATTTTGTTTTAAAGGTTGGTGTGCCAGAGTGTCCGAAGACACCCTTTTTGGTTCTCCCGGTGATTTAGGATCACGACACTCATCTCATGTCCCAACAACTCCTCCGGTGACTCTCGGAGCAGGGTGGACAATCGACGAAGGGTCGTGGAATTTAAGTCCCACGTGACTTATAATGAGAAATAGTTTTTGTGGTTTTAGCCCCATCTAGCTCTAGTTTAGCGGTATTATATGCCCCAACAAGGCTCTCGTGTAGGAATATTTATCCAGCCCCTATACTGGCTGTTTTATGGATTTGGCTCCATCGAGCTCTCGTTTTGTAGGTTTAGCCCCAAGCATGGCTCTCGTGTAGGAATATTTATTCAGACCCTATACTGGCTGTTTTGCAGCGAACTGCGGGTATGGCTAGTGTCATCCACAGCTAATCCTGGTTTTGAATAACGACACAGAACAAGTCCAAGCACTAGCATTTGTTCCCGGTATCGAAATAAGATGTGAATGAACAGGAAGTGACATTTTGTACCTTTCACTTTCATCAATTCATGGGTAAAAAGCTGCACTAAAAAGTGCTTGCCAAGCGTAAATTGGAAGACTTCACTTCTTAACTTTACCATGTGAAAAATCTTTATTAATTTAAGTGCTAACAACCAACTTCTTCTTAATACCCAATAACACCATGCCACTTCACTTATTCTTTCAACTCTTTTCCTTTTTTTCACAAAAATCACACTTGGTTTATTATAAAATTATGATTAAAAATTTTGTTCAATCGCAATAATCATAATATTTTTAAAATAAGCTTCAAACCCCAAGTAATGTATCCCAAAAAGAAAATTTTAATTTTCCCCTCTCCCCCACACTTGAATCATGCTACGCCCTCGTACACATGTGTAGAGTATTATAATATTTATGTGAAAAATAAAAAGGGAAAATCCAACACATTACCGAGATACTCGCAAGTTCACCATCCAATAGTAACCATCGCACATCATTTTGATTCATCATCACACATTCCATTCGATTACGTTCATCCTTCCATTACAACTTATAAAAGAAAACAAAATAAAACGTAAAATCCTAACTAGCCACTTTCGTAGGGCTCACGATTTCATTTAGCATATGCAACAAGCCTTTAAACCACCCGATTCCCTCGGGTAGATGAGTTTTGTCTCGTGAGAGCTTGCAGTGAACATACCCACAAAGTTCATTTACCCTAAAAGTAAAATAAAAAGAAAATAAGAATAAAGTAAAAATAAAATAAAGAAGACTTACAAACTCTACACATAGTTTGTGTAGTTTTTATTTCCGAGTCGTGCACACGACTCTTTCTCCATTCCAGCTAATTTCAGGACTGTAGAAGGTTCCTCCTTCCCTCACTTTCTGAGAACCTTCACTATCTCTAACTTTCCTCAACTTAGAATCCAACCACACCTCATTCTCCTTAGCAACATGCATTAACCCAAACAATTTATCTTTTTTTTAGGAGACAAGTTACACACAAGACGGTTGCTCAAACTTTCATCTCCTCTACTTCTAGCATCATGGACCCGTCTATGTAATTTCTTCATGAAACGATTAAGCACCGGGTCATCCACATATTCCTTACACTTACTATCATGCCTCAAAGAACTATGTGGCGGGTTTACACTATCTCCCCCACACTTAGGCTCTTCAAGATCCTCTAAATTGGAAATCACCTCATAATCAACTCGAGAATTCACTTTTTCATTCTTATTCACTTTGACCTTGTGACCTCCAAACCGCTCAACGAGTTTTTCTACGGTTTTTCCCATTACTTTGACTACTTTTTCATCGGATTCTTTAGACTTTTCAAGTGTATCAACAGACACATTCCCAACACAATTCTCCATTTTGTTATCACTAGATACATGTTCATTTAATTTTCTCATTGATGGTGGTCGGTAAGGCTCAATCATCTTCGGGGTTACCAAATGTTCCATTTTATCATCTTTCTCAATAAATGTGGACACTGCCATCACGGTTTCTTTCATTGGTAATGAACAAGAGGTGCTAATAGACGAACTCAACTTGGTTTCAAGAACTTGATTCAGATTTTTCAATTTCCGCTCAAGATTTTGTATCGACTCTTGTCGACTCATCAAAATTTCTGCATTAGTTCTTATTTGAGATTCCATGAATTCACTTTTCATACGCTCTTCACTAAATTTCCTTACCTCCTCTTCCTCTTTCACATCCGGTGCATACTTTTGAACCTGTTCATGGTTAGTATCCAACAAAAAACAATCCGGGACATCCGGTGTATGTAATGAATTAAAAATATTAATTCGTGATCTCTTATTACCAAAAGAAATGTCCATAACCCCGGTTCTACAATTGATAAGAGCATCAATTGTGGCCAAAAATGGATGACCAAGAATGATCGTCGGTTGGGTCTCCCTAAAAGTGGTCTCTGTGTCCATAACTATAAAATCTACCGGGTAATAAAAGTCTTCCACTTTCACAATCACATTTTCCAACATACCCCGTGGAGTTCTCATTGATCGATCCGCAAGTTGGACGAGAATATCAGTATGTTTTAAAGTTCCCAACTCGTATCGGTCAACAAGGTTCGATGGAAGTATGTTAATACTAGCCCCTAAGTCCAACAAAGCCTTTTTGACATTAACATTACCCACCGTAACCGAAATTAATGTTGTCCCCGGGTCCTTAAACTTAGGTGGAGGTGAACCCGAAATTACAACACTCATTTTTTCATTTAATTTTACCTTTTTGGGTAATTATGCGTTGAGTTTACGCTTTTGAACACACATATCTTTTAAAAACTTAGCATATGCTGGAATTTATTTGATTGCATCAATAAGTGGAATATTTATTTTTACTTGTTTAAATGTTTCCCACATATCATCCGTTTTCGGTCCCTTTTTTCCATAAGGGAATTGGTTCGGGGACTCTAAGGCCTTGGGAAATGGAACGGTTTTTGGTTCCGTACCCGATTTCCCAATTTCCTCGATGATGGGTTTTTTATTTTCCACCCCCTTCCCAAGGTCATTATTATTACTTACCTCATCCTCCTCATCAAGAACGATAGGAGACTTACGTGCATCGCGTTGAGCTACCTCTTTCTCACCAACCTTGTTGTCATACTTCTTTCCACTACGCAAGGTGCCTACCATGTTTACACTATGTCCTTTTCCCGAGTCCTTATGATTTGGATTTAATACTGTATAACTCGGAATAGTACCCGGCTCCCGATTTCCCTTACTCTCCGCTACATTACCAATTTCTTTAGCCAATGCACCAATAGACTTGTTTTGCACCTCCACCATTTTTCGCATTTTGAAAATAAACGCGTTCATCTTGGCATCCGTGCTTGATGGTTGATTGGGTGGAGAACCGTTTTGATTTTGGTTTTGGTTTTGGCTTTGATTTTGGTAATTGTTTTGGTTTTGGTTTCGATTATTGGGATAAGGGTTTTGGTAATTTCTTTGGTAGTTCCCTTGATTTTAGAAGTTGTTTTGATTTTGGAAGTTGTTTTGAGGTCTTGGTTGGGTTCCTTGATTGTTAGCATTTAAAGCGTTGTTGTTGCTCCAACGAAAGTTTGGATGATTTCTCCAACCCGGATTATACGTGTTGGAGTATGGATCAAATCTCCGTCCCTGAACCTCGTTAACTTGTTCTTCCACTATTTGACGATTTACCGGTGGAATCCCATTTCTACATCCGTATGCAAAGTGAGAAGGATCACAAATCTCACATACTTCCTGAACCTGCGAAACATTACAAGCAAGACCCTGGTTTGGGTTGTTAAATATAATCATTTTCAAATCATCAAATTCCTGCTCTAAGTTCCTAGATGAACCACCCGAGTCGGAAACATGATTCACTCGGGAAGTACTAGGTTGTTTCCGATTAACCGAAGCTTGGGTTTTTGAACCCTTGCTTAACTGTTCGAAGAACGTCCATTCATCATCACTAGACCGAGTTAAGAATGCCCCACCACTAGCTGCCAAAAGAAACTGCCTGTTTTGAGAATCTAAACTATCATAGAAAACTTTAACCAATTCCCACTTGGGTATCTCATGGTGTGGACATGCCCTAAGTAACTCCTCAGACGTTCATACGCTTCATGAAATAATTCACCCGGTAAATGTTTAAAAGATTTTATTTGCGTACGCATGTCTGAAGTTTTACTTATGGGGTAAAATTCTTCTAAAAATCGTTTTTTCATTTTCGCCCAAGTATTAATACTCCGGGCGGGCAAGGAGAGAAACCATCTTTTTGCCTTATCCTTAAGTGAATAAGGAAATAATCGAAGACTTACCTCATCATCAGTGAAACCGTTTACCTGATTAGTAGCACATATCCCATTAAATTCAGTGATGTGTTCATATGGTTCCTCATTAGCCATACCTTGGTAGGTTGGCAAGATCGAAATGAGTTGAGGTCAGACCTCAAATCGTCGGTTGTTTCCTCCTGCCGGTGCAGGATAAACAATGGGTGAATGATCCTCAAAATCACCCGGTTGGTAGTAGGTGTCTACTCCTCTTGGTAGTTCGGCCATCTCGTCTCGTTGATCAAAAACTTCCTCTTCAGTGTCAGACTCTGACTTAGGAGAGTTTGGTGGAACAATCGGATGTGTCTCTAACTGTGGATCTAACTGTGGTTGAGTGGATGCTGAAGCCACTGTCGAACCCTTTAAGATTCTAGTAGCTTTTCGATTAGCTTTTGTAGATTTCTCGATTTCCGGGTCTAAAGGCTTAAGATTTTGATCTCTCAAGCTCCGAATTTGCATACACTAACCTGCACTTCAACAAAAATAAGAACACCGAGCATAAAACTGACAAAAACAAAATAAACAAAACACTATTTTTGGATTTTTACTGGTTTTATAATTTTTATGGTTTTTATAATTTAACACGAAAGCAATAAAATAAGAGCTTGCAATCAAGCGCACACTTCCCCGGCAGCGGCGCCAAAATTTGATCGGTGTCTAAGGGCCGGTCAAAAATAGCCTAATTACTCTACTTTAGATAGGGTAAGCAGGATTCGTTCCTCGGGAAGTTGTGGTTAACTAGCAAGCAATTTCAGGATTTGTTTGTTTGTGATTAACTAAAATTAACTAAAGTAAAGACTAGATTAACAATTACTAAGCAAGTGTAAACTTTGAGTATTTAAGAGCATAAACAATGAGCTAATTAAAAAGGTTGTAATCAATTGGATGAAAGTCTTTATCCCTTCACAATCCCAATCTAACATGCATTCATTCAAACAAGTATTATGTTTATCAAGTATTGATCAAATCTCATAGACAAGATTTCTTAGGCTTATCAATTCTAACTATCTTGGGATTGAATCATGCAACCTAGACACTATGTCTTTATCCTTAATCTAATTAACACTAAGTTGGACCAAGAACACAATGTTAAATCACTATAATTCAACTTGCAATAATCACAATCAATAATACTTGCATTGATCAATAAACAATTGGTTTATAATATCACAATTCAAAAGACATAAGTTTCATAACATTACAAACCACATAAAATTGAATGAAAAGAATACATGTATCAATTGTTCATGGAAAGAATAAAGTGAAAGAAACTAGCCACGCATGTTGGTGATGATGATCATGGTTACTTCTTGAAGTTGCATGAAGAACACTCCTTGAAACCTAGCTTGAGTCTTGATTTGATGATGATTAATGGTGTGTTTTTGTGTGTTTGATGCTCTAAAAACTGATGGAAGATCCCCTCAATTTGTAGCCTAGGGTTTCTATTATATAGGGGTGAAGTAGGGTAACCCCCAAACATTAAATCCCTCAAATTCGGCCTTAAATTTTATCCAAAAATAGTTCCAGCCGCAAATTACGCTCACCGGGCGCCTACATGCGCCCAGCCGCAAAAACCAGCCGCCTCCTTTTGTCAGTTTTCCACCTGAAGATGTTTTTGGCACCAGTCAGGCGCCTCCTTGCGCCCCCCAGCCGCCTCCTTGCGGCTGGGCTTCAATTTTTCATTTTTTCTTGTTTTTAACCCCCGTTTTCGCGTTCTCGTCCCAAATCGTTACTCATTATAAAAACCTCATGAAATAACTTTCTAAATCTCAAATATACACATAATATCCACCTCTTAACATCGATAATGATCGGCATTTGAGACCCGATCAATGACTGATCTTTCTGAGAATTGAAACAGTAACAACATATCCAATAATACTCCTTATCTTGCTATTTAGTTTGAACTTTATGTCTTCTGCTTCAGTCCACCTTTCTCTTAGTGTTTCACGAAAATAGGCAGGTTGTGCAGCAATAGTATCTGAGGCAGGAACATCAGCTATCATTGAACCAGGAATAATGGGTCCCGTTGTAAGAACTTGTTCAACTTCTTCATGAATAGATCCTAAAAACCATAGGACTTTCAATTTCCAAGTTGCAAAATCTGTGCCATCAAATATTGGCACACCTTTTCCAGCCATAACTGGGGTAGGAATGGTACTGGTAGACATTTTGATAAAAATATGGATCGTTTTTAAAGATCACCGAGATAGGATTTACACCTTTTCTGCTCTGATACCAGTTATTAGTTCACAGTAATAGGACTATGAACTCCAGACTCTCACTTTACAGTATAAATAAGAATTATAGTGCAGAAAATGAGAGAACAGGATGAATAGAATAAGAAATAGATAATTGATCGTGCAAAGTACAAGTTCATAAGAAAACATATGCCCCTATTTATACAGGTAAAAATCAAATCTGGAGATTTGGTTTCCAAAACTACTTACCAATAAAAGTGGAAAAGTTAAACTAAAATACATCAAATTAACTATTAATTAGGAAGTCAACTCTGGAGATAAAATCAAATCTTCAAAACAAATCTTCTTAAGTAAAAAGCATATCTCCAGAATATTCTATGACTTTGGCTTCAAGAAATCGTCATACGTTTACTCCAGTAATTCCAGAGTCTGCAACTTCAGACTCTAAGGTGCTGTTTGTTTTTTAAGATGTTTTTGTCTGAAGATCTGCGAACCACGTCTGTAGAGAAGATGTGGTCTAAAGGTCTGTAGGCTGAATACTGAAAACTGTTTGTTTTTATGTCTGCTAGATACAATTTGAAATATTAATAATCCGTAAATTATTTTTAACTATAGGTTTTATCTATAAATTATCTATAAATTACTAATTCTAATAAATAATACTCCGTAATAATTTACTGATCAGCATTTTTTTCACACCTATTAGCTTTGACATCATTATAATACCCCAACATCCGTAAAGTTCATACCCCTCTCTCTAAAAAACCCAATCTCCCTTTTCTCTCATCTTTACTCTACTGCTTATCTCTTTTAATATGAGCCACCTGGAATCAGTTCACCAAATTAAACCATAAAATCAAACAAAATTGTTCTTACTCGTAATCATAACCATGAGACAACAGAAAGAAAAAAAATTAAGAAAACTACTCAAGTGCAAGGAACGTGATATTGTGGCCGGAGGCGGTGGTCCGGTCGGAAGTGACGGCGTTAAATGGATTAGAAGAAGTTAACGGTCAGGAGAGTTAGATGGGTGCCGTTGGACATGGTGTCGCCGGAGATGGTGTAACGACCCTGGATTTTCCAACATTTATTTATTAATAATTACTATTATTAATACGCGTGTTTAAACGAATGTATATAATGACATTTACATGTTGCCTTGATTGCCCGTACTTGACTTTTAAGAGCCCGAAACGTCTCTGCGACACACGAAACTGCGCGAATAATATTTTTAGAATATTATTTACATTCATGATTATTTATTATTAATCATTTTAATTAATCAAGGTTAGTGATTAATTACTTGGGCTTTAATTATTTAAATTGCACCTTTAATTAAATTTGGGCTTTTAATTACTAGACTTGGGCCAAGTAAGCCCACCCTACTCTTTTATGGACTTATTAGCCCACTTGTTAAGCTAGTATTATGTTAGTAATAATCTAGGTTACTTAAGCTAATTAGGAGACAAAGGTGTCTCAAGCATGCAAGAGTTGTTTTAACCTATTACCCATTTAAGCTTACACCTTATTTCCACACATGAAAGAAGCCATTTGACTTCCCCATTCAACCAACCAAACCGTCGGCTTCCTAGAGGGTGTAGGAGTTCATTATTTTTGTTTCAAACCTCACTACATACTTGCATTCTCATTTCATTTTACACATACATACAACCACACTTCTTTCTCTCTAGTTTTGCTCTCCTTTTTCTCTCCAAATTTAGTAAGTTCCAACACTATTCTTCCTTCCTTGTTACTTCTTAAAAACCGTATACTAGGCTCTCTCAAATCATCATCATCATTTCTTGTTTACTACTTGTTGTTTGTAATTGTTACTTGTCATTGTTAAAGATCAAACTTAGTAGTTTGTATCTCATGAAATCTTGCTACTTCCATTGTGTTTAAGGAAGTCAAGAACAAAGAATCTAAGTTCTTTCATAACTTATGGTTCTACTTTACTTGTTTTCAAGATTTAAAGTTTATAATCTTCATAATTGTTACTTGTGTTCTTGTTTGTTGTATGTTACTAGAATACCACCTTCATGGTTGGTTTAGGCTTATCATTTATTTTTCTTTATTTTGTATGTTGTTTAAATTACTTATTGTTAGTTGTTTACTACACATTTGAACAAGGACATGAAACCAACAAGAGCTTACACTTTGGTGCAAGTATCATGGATCCAACACTTGGTTGTGATCTTTCTTAGTGTTCATGAACTTGTTCATAAGTTACTTACATTTCTAGATCTAAGCTTTGGCTTAGTATCTCTTTAAGAAGTAAAAATCAATTTGTAAAGTTCTTATTTACTTGGTAACTAGTTGTATTTACTTTATTTTACTTACATGTAACCTTGGTCATGATTACTAGTTAATCTTGATCTTATATTTCTTGGATCTAACTTGTTAGTTCAAGAACAACACTTTAAACTCTCTAACTTGTGTTGATTTAACTTAAGTACTAGATCTATACTTTTGAAACAAGGATCTTCAAGATCTACTAAGAACTAAGCTCTACAACCTAAGATCTTGTATACTTAAGTTTATTTTCAAGTTTGTAGATTATTACTAGTTTTAAAGTTGATGTATGTGTTAGATCTAAGACCTTGATGAAACTTTGGTTCATCAAACATCATACAACTCTTAAGTGAGTTGTGCTTCATGTCTTAGACTTGCACATGGGTTATGATGGTCAAGACTTGGTTAAGATGATGTAGATACATCAATGAGTTGTACACTTGAAGCTATATGCATCAAGGATGAGAGCCATGATGAACATCAAGCACCAAGACCACCGGAACCCTTAAAAACTCACTGTTCTGTCCAAAACCTACTGACCTGATGCTTCTGGAATAGACCAGTAGACCTGGGATGTTCTAACCTTGATTTTTAGATAGAACTTTTCGAGTAGATAACTTTTCATATAAGACTCGTCTTAATCCGAGTTACGGTTTAGAGTCCACGGCCCTCCGAGCGTCACTATGTCCTTTAACGTTGTGCAGAAATTTCTGACCTACTCGCACTTAGACCGTCGCCACGGTCAAACCAAGACGAGTTTGCTTCTGTAAATTTTACCACACTTAAGGGACTCATAGACGGAGCCATGGCCACTGGTCTCACCTTAATTCAGTAAGGGTAGAGGCTGTGGTGACTGATCCAAGTCAGCCTTTGTTTTAAACTACTTTCATAAACGAACCTTACTTGTTACCTTTTGTTTAATGATGATTGATGATGACCCTTATGACCTTAATTACATACTTATAAACCTTTTGAGACGACTTACTGACTTAGTACTATTAGACTTAGGTTGAGGACATTCGGACCGTTACTTGCACACCTTTCCCGACTACTACTTTACCGCTACTACTATCATTGTGAGTTATAGCATTCCCTTTTTACTTTAACTTATTTTGGGAACTGAGAATACATGCGGATTTTATGTTTTACATACTAGGCACGAGTAATTAAACTTATATATGTATGGGTTATACAACGGCATAAACATTCCCTTTAGCTCGGTAACGTTTAATCATTGGTTTTTGAACCGTGAACGCGAATCTTAGATATGAATCCATAGGGTTTGACATCCCCACTCAGGCTAGTAGCGCTAGCATTTAACGGGTGTTTAATACTTCGAGGTTATACGCACTTGCCAAGTGCACTTTAAGGGGGTACATTAAACGTTAAGTTAGTTACCGGGTGCCCACGGTTAAGCATATACTTTTACATACTTTTGAACGCTCGTTGTAGCACTGAAATCTCGTGGCCTACTTACGTTACTGTTATACTTAAACTATAGCTCACCATCCTTTGTGTTGACCTTTTTAAGCGTGTATTTCTCAGGTGCTTGAAGTCGCTTCCGCTATCTTACTAGTCGTGCTGTAGAACCCGCTGTCTAGAGTTGTTATCGCATGACTACTTATCTTGCATTCAAACTTATTTACTTTTGAAACTATGTTATGTAATGACCATTGGGGTCACGTACACTTATGTAATGCTTCTACTTAGTGAAGTATACTTTTGGATTGTAAAACATTCGACGTATGTTATGACGTCACTTTTTTTAATGAATGCAAACTCTGTTTGAAAACGCATATAGTACTTAACCTTGTAATGATCCTGTTGATGATGGTCCGTACATGATGATTTAGTACGGGGCGTCACATTTGGTATCAGAGCATTGGTTGTAGGGAATTAGGTTGCATTAGTGAGTCTAAGACCGACCCGAGTAGGATTCACTAATAGGACTAATCTACAACTTGCTAGTTTACGTGTTTCCGCTGTGTTTACTGCATGCTGCTGCTTACTTTTACTGCTATATACCGTATGCTACTATATGATATCACTACTGCATGATGCTACTTGCTTCCGATTGCATGCTACTTTCATACGATTTGCCGATATTGCCATGCTACTTACTGTTATACATGATTTAAATTGTTGGCCTATTATTTGCGTGCTTACTGACAGGGAAAATTTACTTTTCCTTGTTCAGATGTCGGACGTTCCACCTGTTGACATTCCGGGCAGTACAGGCTCAGACCCCGTTGTTCCACCTACTGCTGCACCTGCTGCTGCTGCTGCCGATATTCCGGCCCCGACACCCACTGGCGATCCCGGCGCTTCTACTTCTGGAGCTAGCTCTAGCGCACCTGCCCCAGCGTCTGCTTCCAGACCCCCGAGGCAACTGGCTCGCATTGGTGGTATGGAGATCCCCGCGGAGTTCGGGGAAGGTCCCTTCCGTAATCACTGGCGCACACCTTGCCGACGCACTCCCGACGGACGCCTAGCCGTGATTACGCCAGGCCGACACCGACAGATGTTGGCCGCTTTCGGACATTTCGGATTACCACCTCCGCCACCCGTGTCACCACCACATGATTCAGACGACGGGTCTTCCACCGATGCTCCTTCAGACGACACCTCATCTGACGACTCCAGCGATGATGAGGATCCTGCCGATAGACCTATTCAGGCACCCTCCACCCCGCCGAAGAAGCGGTACCGTTTCGATGGCACCGTCATTCCAGGGGTGAATGGAGGTCGTGTTTTTACTGATGCTTTTGGACATCGACGTAGGGTTACTGCTCGTAAACGAGTGGTGCCATACCCTGCCGACCCACAGATACGTAAGGCTCCCCGTTACGTATTGACTATTCCTGGAACCGTACCACCTAGATTCAGATACGTACCACTTACATCTAGGGACGTACCGTCTACATCCGGAGCCGGACCATCTACATCAGCACCACCGGCACCACCCGCACCACCCGCCCCACCTGCACCGCCTGCCCCACCAGCTCCCTCTAACGAGGAACTGATGAGGGAGATTGAGACTCTCCGAGCTCGAGTCACTGAGCTCGAGGAGCAGTTGGCTCGAGGAGCAGTTCACCCGCCTTCACCGTAGGACCTTGTATTTAGATTTCATGATGTAATCTAGACATAGTTTCATGTATTTCATATGTATTGTACGAACTTATTCAGATGTATGAAACTTATTATTATTAACGAATGGAACTTTGCATTATTTAATTATTGCACGATGTTCTATTTACATTGCTGTACGATGATTCTGTGGTATTTGTACCTAGATGCATTATTTAATAACATGTGATGTTTTGATTCCATGTTAGTCACTATATACTGTATTACTACTACTTGCATGCTGGATTTTGACTTGGGTCAAAATTTTTGTTTAGAATACCATGGCCAACGGAAGAACCACACCTACCGCCGCCCAGATTGAGGACATGATTAACGAACGTGTTGCTGCTGCTCTAGCAGAAAGGAACCCTCCAATTGTACCACCGCCTGTCGTTCCACTAGTCCGAGATGGGTGTACTTACAAGGAATTCCAGAGCTGCAAACCGCATAACTTCAGCGGGACCGAGGGACCAGTTGGTCTCACCAGATGGTTTGAAAAGTTGGAATCGGTATTCAGGGTTAGCAATTGTTCGGAAGCTAACAAAACGAAATTTGCATCTTGCACGCTTTCTGATGGCGCGCTTACATGGTGGAATACCATGGCCCAAGCGCAAGGAATTGATGAGGCGTATGCTACGCCTTGGGAAGAATTTAAATGTGCTATGATCGAGGAATACTGTCCGAGAACCGAAATTCAGAAGATGGAAATCGAATTTATGCAGTTAAAGGCCGTAGGGAACGACCTTAACAGTTACAACCGTAGGTTTTTGGAGTTGGCTCTTATGTGTCCGACCATGGTCACCCCCGAATTTAAGCGCTTGGAAAAATACTTCTCGGGACTTCCTAAGTCCATCAAGGGTAATGTTACCTCATCCAAGCCACCAAGCGTTCCCGAAGCAATGCGCATGGCGCATACTCTCTTGAATCAAATCATCCTTGACGAGCCGGAGAAGGCTAAGTTTGAAACTGGTAGTGGCGAGAAGAGGAAATGGGACAACAACCACAACAACAACAGGGGTAAGAACTATGATCAAAACCCGGCGAAGCGACATGAAGGGTTCAGGCAAAACAACAACAACACCAACCCCAACAACAACAGCTCCAATCCGAACTACAAGGGAACTTTACCACAATGCAAGAGGTGTTATAAGCACCACACCGGGTATTGCAATGTTGTCTGTGAGAAATGCCAACGGACTGGACATGTTGGTAAGGATTGTAAGGTTACTACTTTGAACGTGAAGCCAAACCACAACAACAATGGGCCTAGGAAATGTTATGAGTGTGGAAAGACGGGCCATTTCAGAAACGAGTGCCCAAACAAGCGTAAGGATGGCGGACCACCACGTGCTAGAGCCTTTAATGTTAATGCAAGGGACGCACGCGACAACCCCGACTTGGTGACAGGTATATTCAAAATCAACAATCTTTTAGCTTCTGTCCTATTTGATACTGGTGCCGATAGGAGCTATGTGTGTAGACATTTTTGTGATAAGTTAGATTGGTCGTTAGTTCCTTTGAAGTAAAGTATGCTTGTCGAGGTCGCCAATGGAAAACTTGAAAAGGTTGACCATATTAGTCGTGGAGCTATTATCAACATAGCTGGTGCAGATTTCGAAATTGATTTGATACCTATCAAACTGGGAAGTTTTGACGTGATCGTCGGTATGGATTGGTTGAGCAAGATAAAGGCCGATGTTATCTGTGGAGATAAAGCACTTCGCATACCACAAGGAGATGGCGAACCACTGGTTATCTATGGAGAGAGATGTACCTCGAAGTTGAACCTCATTAGTTGCGTGAAAGTGCAAAAGATTATGAAGAAGGGACGCTTTGCTGTCCTAGCACATGTGAAAGCGGTAGAAACTGAGGTGAAGAACGTGAACGACGTTCGAATTGTGGACGAATTTTCTGATGTCTTCCCAGAGGAATTGCCTGGATTACCGCCGCAGAGAGCAGTAGAATTTCAGATTGACTTAGTGCCAGGAGCTGCACCTGTAGCTCGCGCACCTTATAGACTCGCACCTTCCGAGATGCAAGAATTACAGAGTCAACTACAAGAGCTATTAGATCGAGGGTTTATCCAACCAAGCTTCTCGCCTTGGGGCGCACCGGTGTTGTTTGTGAAGAAGAAGGATGGATCCTTCCGTATGTGTATCGACTACCGTGAACTCAACAAATTGACTATCAAGAATCGATATCCTCTTCCACGAATTGACGATCTTTTTGATCAACTACAAGGATCGAGCGTTTATTCAAAGATTGATTTGCGATCCGGATATCACCAGCTGAGGGTGAAGGAAAGTGACGTGATGAAAACTGCATTCAGGACCCGTTATGGTCATTATGAGTTCCTCGTGATGCCATTCGGTTTGACAAATGCACCTGCCGTGTTCATGGACCTCATGAATCGTGTCTGCAAGCCTTACTTGGACAAGTTTGTTATCGTCTTCATAGATGATATCCTCATCTACTCTAAGAGCGAAGAAGAACATGAGCAACACCTCCGATTAGTGCTTGAACTCTTAAGACAAGAGCAACTTTACGCCAAATTCTCCAAGTGTGAATTTTGGTTGAAGGAGGTACAATTTTTGGGTCATGTTGTGAGCGACCAGGGTATCAAAGTTGATCCCGCCAAGATTGAAGCCATCAGCAAGTGGGAGACCCCCACTACTCCAACGCATATTCGCCAATTTCTAGGTCTCGCCGGTTATTATCGAAGGTTTATCGAAGGATTTTCCCTGATTGCGCGTCCTTTGACCGCACTGACTCACAAGGGCAAGAAGTTCATTTGGGAACCCGCACACGAATCAGCATTCCAAACTTTGAAGAAGAAGTTAACCTCCGCACCTATCCTATCACTTCCTGAAGGCAGTGACGACTTTGTTGTTTATTGCGATGCATCGAAGAGTGGTTTTGGTTGTGTACTGATGCAACGATCAAAGGTTATTGCCTATGCCTCCCGCCAACTGAAGATTCACGAGCGGAACTACACTACACATGATCTTGAACTTGGAGCCGTTGTCTTTGCACTCAAATTGTGGAGACATTATTTGTATGGAACTAAGAGCACTATCTTCACCGATCACAAGAGTCTCCAGCACATCTTCGATCAGAAGCAACTGAATATGAGACAGCGTCGATGGATCGAGACGCTCAACGACTACGATTGTGAACTCCGTTATCACCCTGGCAAGGCCAATGTTGTAGCTGACGCTTTAAGCCGAAAGGAGAGGACGGCAACTCTCCGTGTTAGGGCTCTGAACATCACCATCCATTCGAACCTCAACAACCAGATCAGAGTAGCCCAAGTTGAGGCTCTCAAGGAGGAGAACATATCTCACGAGCATTTGAACATACTTGTCTCTCGATTCGAGGTTAGGGAGTCTGGACTCCGATGTTATGCCGGAAGAATTTGGGTACCTTACTATGGAGATCTACGAAGCCTGATACTTGATGAAGCACACAAATCGAGATATTCGATTCACCCCGGTGCAGGTAAGATGTACCACGACCTTAAAGAACAGTATTGGTGGCCGAATCTTAAGAAGGACGTTGCGACTTATGTTGGTAAGTGTTTGACTTGCTCGAAGGTTAAAGCCGAGCATCAGAGACCTTCTGGGTTACTTCAACAGCCGGAAATCCCACAATGGAAGTGGGAAAGAATCACAATGGATTTCATTACTAAGCTGCCAAAGACGGTGGGCGGATGCGATACTATTTGGGTTATTGTTGACCGCCTCACCAAATCTGCACACTTCCTAGCGATGAAGGAAACTGATACAATGGAAAGACTTGCTCAGCTGTACATCAAAGAGGTTGTATCTCGTCATGGTGTACCTTTATCAATCATCTCCGATCGCGATCCCCGTTTTGCTTCCAGATTTTGGCGTTCTTTGCAAGAAGCCATGGGAACTCGTCTTGACATGAGTACTGCTTATCATCCTCAGACTGACGGGCAAAGTGAACGAACGATTCAGACCTTGGAGGACATGCTGCGTGCATGTGTCATTGATTTTGGAAAGGCCTGGGAAAGGCATTTGCCACTCGCCGAATTCTCGTACAACAACAGTTATCACTCTAGCATTAATGCTGCACCTTTCGAAGCGTTGTATGGCTGTAAGTGCCGATCTCCTATTTGTTGGGCCGAAGTAGGCGAAAAGCAAATCACTGGACCCGAGGTAGTCCACGAAACGACGGAGAAGATTGCTCAGATTCAAGCTAGACTTAAGACTGCCCGTGATCGCCAAAAGAGTTATGCCGATCTTAAACGTAAGGACTTTGAATTTAATGTTGGTGATCGTGTAATGTTGAAGGTTGCACCTTGGAAAGGTGTGATCCGTTTTGGAAAACGTGGAAAGTTGAACCCACGATACATTGGTCCTTTCGAGATCTTGGAACGTGTTGGACCCGTTGCTTACCGATTAGATCTACCAGCACAATTGAGCTCAGTTCATCCTACCTTCCATGTGTCAAACTTGAAGAAGTGTCTTGCTGCACCCGAACTCATCATACCATTGGAAGAACTTACTATTGATGACAAACTCCACTTTGTGGAGGAACCAGTTGAGATTATGGATCGTGAGATCAAAACTTTGAAACACAACAAGATTCCGATTGTACGAGTACGATGGAATGCCAAACGAGGACCTGAGTTTACTTGGGAACGAGAGGATCAAATGATGCGGAAATACCCTCATCTCTTCCCGACTCCTCCATCTACTCCAGCTTAAATTTCGGGACGAAATTTTCTTTAACAGGTGGGTAATGTAACGACCCTGGATTTTCCAACATTTTTTTATTAATAATTACTATTATTAATACGCGTGTTTAAACGAATGTATATAATGACATTTACATGTTGCCTTGATTGCCCGTACTTGACTTTTAAGAGCCCGAAACGTCTCTGCGACACACGAAACTGCGCGAATAATATTTTTAGAATATTATTTACATTCATGATTATTTATTATTAATCATTTTAATTAATCAAGGTTAGTGATTAATTACTTGGGCTTTAATTATTTAAATTGCACCTTTAATTAAATTTGGGCTTTTAATTACTAGACTTGGGCCAAGTAAGCCCACCCTACTCTTTTATGGACTTATTAGCCCACTTGTTAAGCTAGTATTATGTTAGTAATAATCTAGGTTACTTAAGCTAATTAGGAGACAAAGGTGTCTCAAGCATGCAAGAGTTGTTTTAACCTATTACCCATTTAAGCTTACACCTTATTTCCACACATGAAAGAAGCCATTTGACTTCCCCATTCAACCAACCAAACCGTCGGCTTCCTAGAGGGTGTAGGAGTTCATTATTTTTGTTTCAAACCTCACTACATACTTGCATTCTCATTTCATTTTACACATACATACAACCACACTTCTTTCTCTCTAGTTTTGCTCTCCTTTTTCTCTCCAAATTTAGTAAGTTCCAACACTATTCTTCCTTCCTTGTTACTTCTTAAAAACCGTATACTAGGCTCTCTCAAATCATCATCATCATTTCTTGTTTACTACTTGTTGTTTGTAATTGTTACTTGTCATTGTTAAAGATCAAACTTAGTAGTTTGTATCTCATGAAATCTTGCTACTTCCATTGTGTTTAAGGAAGTCAAGAACAAAGAATCTAAGTTCTTTCATAACTTATGGTTCTACTTTACTTGTTTTCAAGATTTAAAGTTTATAATCTTCATAATTGTTACTTGTGTTCTTGTTTGTTGTATGTTACTAGAATACCACCTTCATGGTTGGTTTAGGCTTATCATTTATTTTTCTTTATTTTGTATGTTGTTTAAATTACTTATTGTTAGTTGTTTACTACACATTTGAACAAGGACATGAAACCAACAAGAGCTTACACTTTGGTGCAAGTATCATGGATCCAACACTTGGTTGTGATCTTTCTTAGTGTTCATGAACTTGTTCATAAGTTACTTACATTTCTAGATCTAAGCTTTGGCTTAGTATCTCTTTAAGAAGTAAAAATCAATTTGTAAAGTTCTTATTTACTTGGTAACTAGTTGTATTTACTTTATTTTACTTACATGTAACCTTGGTCATGATTACTAGTTAATCTTGATCTTATATTTCTTGGATCTAACTTGTTAGTTCAAGAACAACACTTTAAACTCTCTAACTTGTGTTGATTTAACTTAAGTACTAGATCTATACTTTTGAAACAAGGATCTTCAAGATCTACTAAGAACTAAGCTCTACAACCTAAGATCTTGTGTACTTAAGTTTATTTTCAAGTTTGTAGATTATTACTAGTTTTAAAGTTGATGTATGTGTTAGATCTAAGACCTTGATGAAACTTTGGTTCATCAAACATCATACAACTTTTAAGTGAGTTGTGCTTCATGTCTTAGACTTGCACATGGGTTATGATGGTCAAGACTTGGTTAAGATGATGTAGATACATCAATGAGTTGTACACTTGAAGCTATATGCATCAAGGATGAGAGCCATGATGAACATCAAGCACCAAGACCACCGGAACCCTTAAAAACTCACTGTTCTGTCCAAAACCTACTGACCTGATGCTTCTGGAACAGTCCAGTAGACCTGGGATGTTCTAACCTTGATTTTTAGATAGAACTTTTCGAGTAGATAACTTTTCATATAAGACTCGTCTTAATCCGAGTTACGGTTTAGAGTCCACGGCCCTCCGAGCGTCACTATGTCCTTTAACGTTGTGCAGAAATTTCTGACCTACTCGCACTTAGACCGTCGCCACGGTCAAACCAAGACGAGTTTGCTTCTGTAAATTTTACCACACTTAAGGGACTCATAGACGGAGCCATGGCCACTGGTCTCACCTTAATTCAGTAAGGGTAGAGGCTGTGGTGACTGATCCAAGTCAGCCTTTGTTTTAAACTACTTTCATAAACGAACCTTACTTGTTACCTTTTGTTTAATGATGATTGATGATGACCCTTATGACCTTAATTACATACTTATAAACCTTTTGAGACGACTTACTGACTTAGTACTATTTGACTTAGGTTGAGGACATTCGGACCGTTACTTGCACACCTTTCCCGACTACTACTTTACCGCTACTACTATCATTGTGAGTTATAGCATTCCCTTTTTACTTTAACTTATTTTGGGAACTGAGAATACATGCGGATTTTATGTTTTACATACTAGGCACGAGTAATTAAACTTATATATGTGTGGGTTATACAACGGCATAAACATTCCCTTTAGCTCGGTAACGTTTAATCATTGGTTTTTGAACCGTGAACGCGAATCTTAGATATGGATCCATAGGGTTTGACATCCCCACTCGGGCTAGTAGCGCTAGCATTTAACGGGTGTTTAATACTTCGAGGTTATACGCACTTGCCAAGTGCACTTTAAGGGGGTACGTTAAACGTTAAGTTAGTTACCGGGTGCCCACGGTTAAGCATATACTTTTACATACTTTTGAACGCTCGTTGTAGCACTGAAATCTCGTGGCCTACTTACGTTACTGTTATACTTAAACTATAGCTCACCAACCTTTGTGTTGACCTTTTTAAGCGTGTATTTCTCAGGTGCTTGAAGTCGCTTCCGCTATCTTACTAGTCGTGCTGTAGAACCCGCTGTCTAGAGTTGTTATCGCATGACTACTTATCTTGCATTCAAACTTATTTACTTTTGAAACTATGTTATGTAATGACCATTGGGGTCACGTACACTTATGTAATGCTTCTACTTAGTGAAGTATACTTTTGGATTGTAAAACATTCGACGTATGTTATGACGTCACTTTTTTTAATGAATGCAAACTCTGTTTGAAAACACATATAGTACTTAACCTTGTAATGATCCTGTTGATGATGGTCCGTACATGATGATTTAGTACGGGGCGTCACAGATGGTACCGCCGGAGATGGTGTCGCCGGAAATGATGGTTAGGTGGTGGTGGTTAGGTGGCTTTGGAGATGTGGGTGGAGAAGGATGATAATTGAGAAGGGAAGGGAATGCAATGTTATAATATAAGCAATACAAATGTCTTCCAATGTTAGAAGCTATGTTCCAGAGCTTCCAAATAGAAGATATTTGCAGATCTTATATTAGCTTATATCTTCTAAAAAATAAACGGTCTTCAATAAAAATGTCTGCCCGCCCGCAGACATAAGACCTAATAAGGTCTGCAATGTGAAAAACAAACACCACCTAAATCTTCAGACTCTTTAATCTGCAAAACACTTTTGACTCATCAGATTATTATTTCTATTTTACCCAACACCAACAATTTACTCGGTTACTTAGATATTTCTCAGCCAACGATTCAAAATGTAGACCATGACCTACACTACCTTAGCCAAACCTACGTACACTCTAACCTAGTTGCAACCCAAACCTTGTTATTACCCAACCCTGTAATAAAAAGGGTAGCTTGCCACTCGCCTAATCAGGGTTTCGTACCCAAACTGTGACTATTCCGGGTCAAAACTACAATTTCAAACTTCCTGAAAATCAAGTCAGTATTTTGCTTACTACCAAGGTCAATGTTGAAGGCTTTCATGTTCACTCATTCTTGTAACATTTCTTTTAAAATGCCTTTATGACATTTTAGGTATTTAATCATTCCTTGAGCACCACTACATGCTCCACCTATAAGTTGAGTCTTTCACCTCTGTTTTTTCCTTACACTTTTCACCTACAAAATTCTCTTTGCACCACCATTTTATTTCATACATCTTGCTTTTACATTAAGGTAATTTTATTCTATAATTTTACATTTATGCACTTTATTACGTCTTTTATTTATTTAACCATTTCCGCTATGATTAGAAACTAAACCTTTAGTGTTTGATTGGACTGGTATGAACCCTTAGCGTGCGGACATCATCAGTCGCCGTTTGGGTTATTCGAGCCATCAGCTAGGTGACGCCAGCTTTCGACTGAACATGATCCGACCGACTTTTTGGTCAGTCGACTTTAGGTCTCGAACACTGTTATTAGTGTGTGTTTTTGGGCTTAATTAAAGAACAACTGTTTTATTATAATTCTATAATTTCTTGCATGTGTAGTTGATTAAACAAGTTAGTATGCCAATAATTTGTTTGATCTTCCTTACTAGTGTTTTTGTATGTAAGTCTAGGTAGTTTTGACCTAATTGCTCTAGCCACGAGATTTAGGTTGATTCTAGCATGTTTAGTATAATAGATTTACGTAGAATTGTGACTATTACTTTGTTCGCTCACTTAGTGATAGGATTCGATTAATCACATTGAATCATGATTAAGTCTTTATTACCAATTTATCTAATCTATCTATAAATATCATTAAAATGCTAACTTATGACATCACCATTAGGCAAATTTGCCAGTAATTATGCTAATGACAGGGACACGTGTATCCATTAGAATCAGAGGGTGACGTCAGGCTTATCACTATAATTTAAAGAAAAAAAAGAAAAAAAAATTAACTTCAAAACCGTAAAAGCTAAATAAAAAATTATACTACTTATTTATTCCAAATTAGGGTCTTTCTTTATGCAGTTCAAAACCGTCATTCTCATCCATCTTCTTCAAGTGAAAATTAGGGTTTATATCATCTTCTTCATTCTCATCGTGATGGATTGTTCGAATTCGTAGAGAAATTGAACTCTTTTTCTTTATGATTTCATACTCCACGTTATCAGATAAGCACCAATTCGTTGAATCTCGAATAGGGCTTTCGAATCCTCTTATTATCCAGGTTTGTACTTTTTGAAAATTTCTTCTTAAAATTTCTTCTGTATTTCTTGCTCATTCAATCTTTTAGTTTCTTGCATTCATTAGTTATCTACAATTTACTCACTTAGGGTTGTATTCAAGAAGTGAGTTATTTTTTGTGGAACAACACAAACTTGCAGGCTTCAAATTACTCCGTAATTTATATGACAAAGGAACTCTGAATCTAATTCCAGGTACTCACTTCGAGCTACTCAAATCTGCAGGTCAGTTTTCTCAATTGAATTTGAATTTGATTTCCAATTGTTCATCAATCTGCCTTCCAAAACATTTAGGTTGATTATTTGGCCTCTTCATCCTTTTCCTTATCCTTTTTCTCCTCGATCTATTTTCCAGCAATGTAATTCTAATAAGTTTTATTTTTGGAAAATTGTTGGAAAATTGATTCAATGGTTTATGTGATTTTTTGTGTTTGTATACTTGCTTAATCGTGTATCACCATATATTTGAATAAAGTGATCAACTCAAATTATGAAAGTGTATTAGAGGTATGAAAGTGTATGAGAAATGTACGATGAAATGTCTTAATTATATGATTTGGTCAATTATATGATTTGGTTTGTTAATAATTTTATAACAAATCTAATTATTGGTTCTATTTATTCCTTTGAAAAGAGGTGTTTATATTATGTAAGTGTAAAGTTTGTGTTTGTATCATTCTGTCATAGTTTATGTTTCATCTCCATTCTTATTTCGATTTATGCTTATGTTCGACATTCAACTTCTTTTATCATTCTTAAATTTCAGATTTAATCTAAAGATAGGATCAGATCGGGACTATCTTAAGGTAATATTTCAATTTCGATTTTTAGTTTTTATATATTTATATATTGTTTCTTCCTTTTTTCTAACAATTACTTGCTTCAGAAAACTTTAGGATTTAAATCCGTGAGTTTGTGAGTAAAACTTTACATTTTAATCTTATCTTGGATTCTATATTTTGTGGTTTTAATCCCAGGTATCTTTAGATTTGGTAATCATAGGGTTTTTTTTTTTTTTTTTTGCTTGATCCGATATCCAACCCGTTTTGGCTCCTCTAACCCTCTAACATATGGTGGTATAACTATTGCAGCCAATGTCATGAACACAAGAAAGGTGTTTGGATTTTCTTTTATTTATGCGTTTGGATATCTTATTAATTCTAACAGTGATTAAGCATGCTGCTTTCTAGATTGTTTATGTGAGTCATGTATTGAAAGTACATGTAATGCTTTTGCAGCAAGTGAAAAACTTTGGAGATCCTTTTTCTAGCAATTCATGACGATAACAAAGATAACATTCATTAAACAGAGCTCCTTATACCATTTTTATTATTATTATTGTGTTGTAAATTTAGTAGTTAAATATGGATGGTAATTAGTCAAATATGGATAGTAAAATTTGTACTATATATATGTGCATAATGTAAGTTACAAAAACATACATATACATTAAATACATCACACATCTTCAACCTCTTTCTCTCCTATATCTTCTACAACACATCTCTCTTTTATTGGTTCTTTCAATTTGAATATATTGAACCAGGTCACTAAAGGTAGTTATAAGCCTACTGAAATATAACACGTTATCAGCACGAAGTGCTCCGTATAATCAAGGTTTATCTAAGCAAGCACACGTCACTAATCAAGGTAAGAAATTATCTAACTTTTATTAACTTCACTAACATTTATATTTATGTTATTTAAGTTATATATGGTCGGTTATACCGCCTGAATTATATTTCTGTAATCTAACTTTTATTAACTTCACTAACATTTATATTTATGTTATTTAAGTTATATATGGTCGGTTATACCGCCTGAATTATATTTCTGTAATCTAACTTTCATTAACTTCACTAACATTTATATTTATGTTATTTAAGTTATATATGGTCGGTTATACCGCCTGAATTATATTTTCTGTAATCTAACTCTTATTAACTTCACTAACATTTATATTTATGTTAATAAGACCTCATGATTGTACGCAACACGTCATTTGACAACACGGTACTTTATGTACGCAACACGTCATTTGACAACACGGTACCATGGGTTGAGATTAATTCCGATCAATACGAATACGATGGGGTCTTTATATGTTATCTAACATTTATGATTACTTATGCAATTAATCATTATTTATTTCATGCATACTAATGTTTATTCTTAAAAGTAAATCTTAAAAGTTAAAATAAGAAAAAATAGTTTGTATTTTTATTAAAAGTAAATCTTAAAAGTTAAAATAAGAAAAAGTAGTTTGTATTTTTATTAAAAGTAAATCTTAAAAGTTAAAATAAGAAAAAGTAGTTTGTATTTTTATTAAAAGTAAATCTTAAAAGTTAAAATAAGAAAAGTAGTTTGTATTTTTATTAAAAGTAAATCTTAAAAGTTAAAATAAGAAAAAAAAAATCTTGTCCTTTATATTACTCATACGCGTTTTGATATAGTGATTTTATTCGTTAACGTCAACTAACGACGTTACAACGGTCATATATACATAACGGTTGTTAACGTCAACTGACGACGTTACAACAACTATATTTTTCAAATATAAAATAAAAATCTCCGTTTTCACATTTTCACAAATCAATCTTCATTTTTCAGATTACTACTCTCAAAAAGTTTTTTTGTAAAAATGATTCACACAAGGATGATTTTTCCTATTGTATTGGTCATATTAACTATCATCATTGTTGCTAATATACCACCGGGTGAACCTATATTCTATCATGCCCTTGTGGTTTTATTATTTGTAATCATACCATTATTCTGTTGTTTGCTACTTATGAATTTAAAATGATTCTAATTTCATTTTATTATTTGTCTATGAATATAAGTTGATTATGATTATGATTTATGTTATTCATCTTTTTGATAATAGAAAATGTCAAATTTGAAAAGGCTTAAATTTGCTCATTTAGAACAAGTGGGAACAACTACTTAACATGGGTTATGAATGTAGAAAAACATCTCGAATCAAACGGTATTTTAGAAACCCTGAATGAAAATAACAATTATTCCGAACAAGAGAAAGCAATAGTAAGTATTTTTCTTAGCAAACATATTGACGAGTCCTTAGAATCTACATATTATATGATCGAAAATCCAAGTGTATTATGGAAAATACTCAAAGATAGATACGATATTAATTATCAAAAAATAATAATAATAATAATAACGGTGATCCATGAAAGAATAAAATTAAAGATATTAGTAGACGCTCTTATAAGAATTCCGGAGATTCTTATTAATGATCTGGTAACGTGGATCATCAGTCTAGTATTTCTTGAATACATGAACATCTTGTTTAGCTCTACAAATAAGTCCCAAAAGAAAAGAAAACGAGAGTGAATCTGTTGACAAATCTTGATTAAATTAACCCTGAGCTACCTTGAGACTTGAATGGTTTGAATTTTCTAAGATGCCTAGTTTTTTTTATGTATCACTCATAAATAAATGGTTTTAGACCATAACGTATATGTTTTATTAAGTGTTATCTTTTATGTACTTCAAATTATAACTTGTTTGCAGGTAATATAATTTGATTATCTTGCTGAAATATAACTCATTATTTGATTATCTTATTTGAAGTTTTAGTATGAATCCTGCTGAAATACAACATCAATTAAATGGTAAAGACCTATGTATTGCAGATAGTATTAACATACACACTATGATCAAATCTAAGAAATATTTCATTGATTTAAATCAAATGAAGGAATTATAAATACTATATCAGCTCTTGCAAACTTGATATAAGGAACGAAAAAGGCAAAATTTCATATTACCAAATGGTACGAATTTTTTGGTAAGCAATGTCTTGTTTTCTCCCAAATCAAAGAGAAATTTGTTAAGTTTCTCTGATATATATCATAATGGATATGATTATCAGTCAATGATAATCGAAAATGAGAAATATCTATGTAGCACCGAAAAGCGCATATGATAAAAAGCGCATATGATGAAAAGCGCAGCGCATAGGATTAAAAGCGCATATGATAAAAAGCGCAGCGCATATGATTAAAAGCGCATATGATGAAAAGCGCAGCGCATATAATTAAAAGCGCATATAATGAAAAGTGCATATGACGAAAAGCGCAGCACATATGATTAAAAGCGCATATGGTGAAAATGATATATGATGAAAAGCACATATGGTGATTAATGAAAAGCACATATAGTGATTAATGAAAAGCACATATAGTGATTAATGAAAAGCACATATAGTGATTAACGAAAAACACATATGGTGATTAATGAAAAGCACGTATGGCGATTAATGAAAAGCACATTGAGAAATAATCACCAATGTTTCTTGAAAGAATTCAAGGGTATATATATATGGACCAATTCATCCATCATGTGAACCATTTTTCTAATAGACGCATCTAACGCATGGTCTCATGTTTGTGTGTTATCAAGCCGTAATATGGCATTTGCAAAGTTTCTTGCACAAATTATTAAATTAAGAACACATTATTCTGATTACACCATTAAAAGGATGAGACTTGATAATGCTGGTGATTTAACATCTCAAGCTTTTAATGATTATTATATGTCTACAAGGATTGTTGTTGAACAGCCAGTTGCTCATGTGCATACACAAAATTGATTTAGCTGAATCAATAGATAAACGCTTACAGCTAATAACTAGACAATTAGAAATGAGTACAAAACTCTCAATATTTATATGGGGACATGTAAATTTACATGATGTGACATTAATTCGCATTAAATCAAGTGCAAGTTATAAATATTCTCCATTACCAACTTAATTTTGGTGGAGACCGAATATTTTCCATCTTAAAACATTTGGTTGTGCAGTGTATTTTTAATTGAACAATCACAACAAATGGTTCCTCAAAGAAGGATTGAAATATATGTTAGATATGAAACATCTTCAATCATAATATATATTAAACCCATGACGGGTGATGTTTTTACAGCAAGTTTTGTCGATTGTCACTTTAATGAAATATTGTTCCTTATATTAGGGGGAGAAATGAAATATAAATAAAATGATGTTTCATGGTGTGAACATCAATTAAGGAATATTGATCATCGCACAAAAGAATGCGAAAAGAAAGTTCAAATATAATGCATATGCAAGAACTTGCAAATTAATTACTTTATGCATTTAAAGATACAAAAAATAAGTGACTAAATCATATATACCAGCAGTAAATGCTTCAGCTAGAATTGAAATTACAAAAGCTGGCAATAATGTCACTTATGAGTCTTTCCTACGGCAGAAACGTGGGAGACCAATTGGTTCCAAAGATAAAAATGCTCGAAAAAGAAAATCAGCTGATAATGAGGTAAAAGAAAGTGTTCAAGAAGAACCACAAATCAATACTCCTTCTGCAGAGGATATTGATAAATGTAAATACATAAATTGCAATAAATTATGCAATATTATGAAACTGAAATGAAATGAAAAATCTTGATGAGATATTTTCATATAATGTTACAATGACATCATGAATAAAGATGATGATCTGGAATCAAAATCTGTCATTGAATATCAAAATAGACGTGATTGAACTCAACGGAAAGGAGCAATACGAGCTGAATTAGAATCGCTCAATAAAAGAAAAGTTTTTGGATCAATCGTTATCACTTTTAAAGATGTGAAACAATGGGATACAAATGAATTTTTATCCGAAAAGAAATGTGCAAATGAAGTTACAAGGCAAAACTAGACTTGTAACTCAAGATTTCCCACAAAGACCAGAAATGAATTAGGAGAAAAACTTATCCTCCTATAATGAATATAATTACTTATTAGATACTTAATCAACCTGGTAGTTATTTAAATGCATCTCATGGATGTTGTTACTACTTATCTGTATGGATCACTTAATAGTGATATATATATATATGAATATACCTGAAGGGTTAAGGTATCATAAGCATCTAATGCAAAACTCAAAGGAATATATTCCATTAAATCACAAAGATTTCTAAATGGGTTTATACAATCGGGACGTATGTGGTATAATCGATTAAATTACTACTTGATAAGAAAAGGGTATACATATAAACTTATTTGCACGTGTGTTTTATACAAACAATGTTTGGATATGTGATCATAGCTGTTTATATCAATTATCTTAAATAAAGAAATCTATGAAGCCATTCAACTTCTAAAGAAAGATTTAAAAAAAAAAAAAATAAGTATTACGTTGATTTACATATTGAGCATATAACTAATAAATTACTTATACATCAAACAACTTATACCGAAAAGATTTTAAAATATTTTAATATGGACAAGACAAAAACCATTAAGTACTCATATGGTTGTTAGATCTTAATATTGATACTAATCCATTTCATCCTCTAGAAGATCATGAAGATCTTCTTGGTTCAGAAGTTCCATATTTTAGTGCAATTGGGGCTCTTATGTATCTTACAAATTATACAAGATCTGACATTTCTTTTGCAGTTAATTTGTTGACAAGGTTCAGCTCAGCCCCTACCAAAAGACATTGGAATGGGATCAAACAAATAGTTTGATACCTTCGGGGAACTACTGATTTATAATTATTTTATTCTAACAACTCGAAACAAGATTTGTTTGGTTATACAGATGCAGATTATTTATCTGATCTACATAAAGCTAAATCTCAAACTGGATATTTATTCCTAAATGGAGGCACCGTAATATCATGACGTTCTCAAAACAAACACTTGTTGCAACATCATCAAATCATGCCGAAGTGATTGCATTACATGAAGCTACTCAGGAATGATTTTAGTTAAGATCAATGATACAAATCATTATTGATTCTTGTGGACTAGAACGCTATAAAAGCCCAACAACTATCTATGAAGATAATACAGCTTACATAGTACAATTGAAAGAAGAGTATCAAAAATGACAGAACAAAACATAAATGCTGACGAGGCGCTAAAGCTATAAACGGTCTTAACGGTCATAAGTTTGATGGAAAAGAATGGTATATTGGTAAGGCTCAGAAAAAGACTGAAAGGGAATAGGAATTGAAACAACAGTTTGAGCAAACCATGAAGGAGACTGTAGACAAATCACATGGGTCAAACTTGTACATAAAAGATTTAGATGATACAGTTTCAGATGAAAACCTCAGATTCTTCTCATATACTCAAGATCTCGTAAAAGACAACCAGATTAAAATGAGATACGTTCAATCAACAACTCTGCTGATCTTTATACCAAAGCACTGTCAATCGCTATTTTCAAAACATACGTTCACAATATTGGCATGAGGTAAGTTCAAAAGATGTGACGACTCAGCGTTGTCTACTTGAGGGGGAGTCAACTCTATGCTGCACTCTTTTTCCCTTAGCTAAAGTTTTATCCCACTGGATTTTCTTTAGCAAGGTTTTTAACGAGGCAGTATTAATTGCTCTTTAAAAAAATTACCATCCAAGGGGGAGTGTTGTAAATTTAGTAGTTAAATATGGATGGTAATTAGTCAAATATGGATAGTAAAATTTGTACTATATATATGTGCATAATGTAAGTTACAAAAACATACATATACATTAAATACATCACACCTCTTCAACCTCTTTCTCTCCTATATCTTCTACAACACATCTCTCTTTTATTGGTTCTTTCAATTTGAATATATTGAACCAGGTCACTAAAGGTAGTTATAAGCCTACTGAAATATAACATATTGTTATTAATTATTAATTATTATTATTAATGTTGTTATTAATTATATTATTATATTATTATACTTACATACTAAACCTCCTCCCAAATTTGGCCGTTTCAGTTTTAACGAATTGTCGTTTTGAGTTTGCGTTCACACTACAAATGGTCCTCCAACTTTCGCACAAATCACACAACAACCCCTCAACCTTACACTTTTTCAGGGGTAAAAAACGTAAATTTGTAATTTAATTAAAATAAAAAAACCTTACTCCCAAATTTGGTCGTTTCAGTTTTAACGAGTTGTCGTTTTGAGTTTGCGTTCACACTACAAATGGTCCTCCAACTTTCGCACAAATTACACAACAACCCTTCAACCTTACACTTTTTCAGGGGTAAAAAATGTAAATTTATAATTTAATTAAAATAAAAAAACCTTACTCCACCCGAATTTATAACGGGTCCTATCTTCTCGCTCGGTGCGAGTTAAATTTTTTCGAGGCCACCGTTCAACTCGAAAAAATCTCACGAACCCAACGGGACTAACTATATGCAAAACGGACATCGTTAAAAAAACACTAAATAACGGGCCCTATATTCACGCTCGGTGCGAGTTAAATTTTTTCGAGACCACCGTTCAACTCGAAATAATTTTACGAACACAACGCGACTAACTATACGCGAAACGGACATCGTTAAAAAAAATAAATATTTCGGGTTATATTACATACATATATATACATATACAACACGACTAACTATACGCGAAACGGACATCGTATATCCAAATTGGACCGCGCGTCGAATACAACCGCAGCAACGCGCGGTCGGATTTTTTCTAGTTATTAACATAGAAAAAAAGAAACAATAGGCTGGGAAAACGAAATTTCTCCATTTGATTGGTATTCTTTTTTATACAGGCTTTCTTGGAATTTGGATGTTCGGGGGTTGAACGACGGGCAAGTTTTAGCTTGCATATGCACGGGTGACTTCGGTTTTAATTTTTATTATGTTTCATTTTCTTTTGATTTGTTAGGAAGCTGAAGATGTTTCAAGGTCGTTGCAGAAATCTTATATAGTGTTTAATGGTGAGTTGGGTACCATAAAACCTTTGGTTTAACGATTGGGTTAAGGGATGTGCAATGGATAATTGTTTATCTATGCATGGATAATTGGTTTATCTATACATGAAGGTAAACATTGTTTCTCTATACATGCAGGTAGACAGTGGCGACTCCACTTAGAGTGAAGTGGGGTCAAAGGATCCCATTAGTTAAATATTTTTCTGTATAAAATACTACTAAAATTATATAGGACACCATTAAATTTACAGATAGGACCTTATAAATTTTCAAAATTAGTGATTTATATGGAAGTAAATAGTCATTCATTAGGCAAATTTTTTACAAGGTATCACTCATATTGTATGGGACCCCATTGAATTTCGATCCTAGAATCGCCACTGCAGGCAGACATTGGTATATATGGAAGAAGATTAACATTATAATAAGTTCACCATGGAGCTGCGTCAAAGTGTGTGTTTCAATCAACTTGAGTTGTATATTTGTTATGTCATCAATTATATTTTGTATACTGTTTTTTTTTTTATCATAATTTTTTTTTATTTGTATGGACACAACCATAAAATTTGGATACTTCATCAACATTCAAGTATATTTTTAATCGAATGTTTTTTATTGTCTAATAACAATTGTAAATTTTAAAAGGATTATTTTAATTAATTATTTTGAATTGAGTACGAGAAGGTATAAAAGTTAGGCAGCAGAAAACCAATTCTTAGTCGGACTTTGTGGTTTCACGGGTCATTAAATTAAATGACACATTCATTTAATACCTAAAACAATCATTAAACTGTTTCGTTTAAACAAATCCGTGGTTCCACGGGTCATTTCACTAGTTAAAACTTAGTTAACTATGGCTTTGTACATCTACTAAGTATGGGATTTGATTAATCATATTGAATCACGACTAGGTCCTAAATATTCAATAATAGTGAACAAACAGTCTTTTAATAAGTCCGAATTCCGGGGGAACTAACGTCCGAGTGAACACTCCAAAACTCCCACAATATCAATATTATTTCTTTTTCGAGAAATAACGAAAATTCACCGATCCCTAGCCTTGAACACGTCGCCTCCTTATGGAACGAATCGGACTTACCGACTCCTATACCTATACCAGACCGATCGGGTTTTATTGTTCGAAAGTGTGGTTTAGTGCAATTAGTGGTTCGGATCTTATACTGTACTTAGTTTCTCATGCTATTATAATATGTATCAGGGAACATCAATTGCAGTTAGTCCTGATGGTGATGATACATCATGTAGTTAACTATTCACAACTTCCATCTTCATTGGAGACAAGTAAATTTCCAATATGATTTTCATGCATTCAAAGTTATTATCCATTCTTCCTACATGCATTTCTCAAATTCTATCTTTTCAAACCAATGTTAATAATTCATATCTCCGGATCTCGTACCTTGCTTCTAGAAGATAAACTAGTTTAATTTCTTATATCTAGATTGTGTTTAGTTTTATTACAATTAATTCAATATGAAACTAATTTGATGTTGAAAAGGGTGTTCATGAATTAGAACTTGTGTTTTAAAAGAAAAGAATAAACATCGATTTTTACCTAACATAATATAACATAAATTGTAAATAGTTAGATTTAATGACTGTTTAACAGGGATGAATGACGTGCACTTTCTTATCATTCAGGGATGATGAATTTTATTTTTAAGAGATAAGTACTATTAATGTAATTCAATGTAATCCATACAATTTATACAAAATTATCTTTAATTTTTTCTCAAAGTTTCATTTATGGATCTAAAGTATTTTTTGAAGTAAATGACCCTAATTTGTTGCTTCATTGGTCCTTGAAGATAACAAATGTTAATTCTCCATTGTTAGTTTGCATCACGTGAAGTGCACACGAGGGCTGTTTTGTCATTTTATGTATGCAGTATATTGTATCTTAATTCTAGCGTTCCTAAAAACCTTGTAACAACATATAAGGCAGTAACCTTGTGTTGTAGTTCATGTGGTAGTGGTATGCATCTCTTAACGAGAGGTCAGGAGTTCGACTCCCTTAGGGTGCATCATTGCACACAAGGTTTTCCCTTTACCCTTGAATTCTACCCGAAGGTGCCTTCCGCACACGCGTTGCAGGGGCAGTGGAGAGGGGTGTTTACCGCCCATGCCCTCGGATTGGGCCCGGTTTCCTCCTGGGCGGCAGTTGGGGGCGAGTTATGTAACTACGGGAGATGAAAACGTGGTTAGTTAAGTCCCCTAGATAATCTCGTACTGCTGTTCAAAAAGAAAACACATAAGGTAGTAATATTGTTTTTTAAATTGTTATCATATTATAAATGTTGTTGCATCTATAGTAAACGTACATGAATATGATAACAATTTTAGATAATAATATTATTGCCTTATACGTTGTCGGCCTGTTACGAGGTTTGTGGGATCGTATACAATATACTACATACGTAATATGACAAAACAACTATCGTTTGCACTTCACGTGATGCAGACTAACGCGGGAGAACTAACTCTGTTACCTTCAAGGACCAACGATGCAGCAATTTCAAACATTAGGGTCATTAACGTTAAAAATATTTTAGATCCATCCATAAAACTTTGAGAAAACATTAAAGACCAATGATATAATTCTGTCTATAATTTACTGAGATATTTTTTTGTCTCCAATTATTGTCAAATGATAGAAAAAACAAAATTGGAATTAAAGTAATACGACAAATTAACCTTTTTAAAAAGGAATGATTCTCACACACACTTTTTTAATCCTCACACACCTATTTTAACCTTTTACTCTTCTAATAATATTCAATTAGTGTGTGAGGATCAAAAAAGTGTGTGTAAGAATCATCCCCTTTTAAAAAACATATTTTACTCCTATTTCAAAATCCTAGTCCATAGATCTTTTCTTTTCTTAATTTTTACTAACTTTTTTTTTACATGCATAAAGTACATGTATAAAGAAATTTTACTTTATTTTTATTATCTATTTATAAAAGTGAATAATTAATTTGAGACATACTAAAATAAAATATTAAAAAATTAATTAGAAATGAAATCAGCATTTATTTAAGTTGCATATCACAACTGTTATTTTATATATATGGAGTATATAAATTCTAGTCCATGTACATTTCTTTTATTATAATAACTTACTATGAATAATAAATTTGAAACGAAGTGAAAATATTCACTATAGTAACAAACAGTTTTCTAATCCTCCTTACAAATTAGATCTTCTCTATACCAAATTACCAGCTAAACTATCTACATCTACATATCAATAATTTGCAGTAATATAAATATTATTTATATTATTTCGTATATGTATCAGTTGATAAAATTTTAACGTACAATAAGACCACAGATAATGCAGGCGTTTGTTGCCTGAATCCGCCCACAAAGGCCCCACAAACGCCCGGAATGGGGCGTTTGTGGGCGTTTGTGTTGGAGCGTTTGTCAAGAAAGCACGTGCATGAAAATGTGCGTTTGTGATTTTTTTTTTTTTTAATTCTTTTCTACCTTTTTCACCACTTTTTAACCCAATCTCCAATCATATTTTGACACATCACCCACAAACGCCCTTACAAAAGCCCCCCATTACAACTCTCCCCAAAATGTCATGGCCCAGTCACAGTTTTTCCCCAAAAAGTGCACCTCACCCACTCCACGTCACAATCACCAATATCTGTGGTCTAATAGTTCGAGAATTTACCTGTGAAAGTGGTAAGTACAATTTCGTATTGTTGATCCATTTTCACCTTTGATAATGGTACTGGAGCATCTTCTAAGTAGTCATAACATGCATCACCACCACTATCAACACCAACTCTGTCACAAGCTTTATGTAATGGTATAAACTCGAAGTAAGAAAACGTTGGAACCACAGTGAACGTAACATTCTCCGGTGCGCAACAAGGGTCCATGTTCACACCAATCCAACTCTCCGTGGATCCGTACTCCGCACTCACTAAAGGTAACTGGTCCCCTGCATAATGCGTAAGTTTATCCAAGTAGGGTTGCTTTGAGCCGGTCATTATCGAGTAAACATATTTAGCATTTGGCCACAACTTTGGAATCAAACCATACCAATTGCATCCTTCTAATTCCTTACATTGTGATGCTACCCATGTTGCTAAACACGGATTCGGTTTGATCAAATCAAGAACTGATCTTCTCATACTTAAAATTGTGATTTTGGGACTTAATGTTCCATTTAAAATATCGGTACATATGTCTTGCCAATAATCTTGGAATAAGCTAAGTGATTGGACGATACAATAGGCGAATGTGGAGGTAATGAATTCGAGTGGTGAGTAAAGTAGTCCAAGAAGAAAGTGACAATAGGTTGATTGTTCGTAGTCACCACCAAAGATGACTTCTTGTGGGCTACATGTGAATGAATTGGTTTGTTGTTGTTTTAAGTTTAAATTCTTGGCTTGCAAAGTAATGTGATGTAGCTAATCCTGCTATTAGTCCACCCTTGGTTATAATGTTTTGCTGCCATTGATGAACTCAAGAATCTTGCCTCCTTCTTTGGTAGGATAAATCCTTCACATATAATTACTATATATAAAAAATAATATTTCATAAACAAAAGTAGAGATTTATGGATACTTATATATAATAAAATTACTAATATATATATATATATATATATATATATATATATATATATATATATATATATATATCTATATATATATATATCTATATAGGGTAGTGTTCCCATGAGAACATTCTCATTTTAAATTTTGGTAAGAACACTTTTTGACCATTCATTTAATATACATCCCAAGGGTAACAATGGTATTTGTCCATCAACTGAAATTTTGGCTTATCCCTCCCGAATATGTTTACCAGTATCCTATTTTCATTCAAACATCATAACATATTTACCTTCTTATCAAAACTTTGTGTCAAAAATTTAGTTTTATGAATTAAAAATTCAAGATACGTCTTATTATAAATTCAGTTTTATAAATTAAAATTCATGATATGTCTTATTATATGCATCAGTTGTATATATATATATTTGGATATGAATGCATGCGATAGGCATCAATGCATCAGTGTGTACTCAAGGATGCTGGATGCATATATATACATACATCAATTGAGACTGCATGTTCTTTCGAGGCTCGAGATCCAAACAAGAATCACTAGAATAAGTATGTATAAATAAAGTTTTCGATCGATGCATCCATATCTGGATGATGAAGCATCTATAACATAACAATATAGTTTACGTAAAAACTCTTAACGCATCCAAAAATATATTTACATTTGGATGCAACGAAGACAATATAAAATCGAACCATATAGACTTCAAGTTTCCTTGTGTGACTAAAAATTATTGGTGGTAAACTTGGTCTCATGATGCAACCCTTATCTTAAAAATATAATAATAATGATGATGAGGTGTTGTCGCATCTTTGTCATTGCCACATATTGCAAGCAGTTTTGAAGAATACCAATACCAATTAAATAGGAAATGTAGTTGTAAATTGGAAACTGTTGTGTTATAAATTGCCGGTTATGTCCTTTAAAATTAAAAATTAATTAATTTATATTAAATTCAAATTAATAAAATGAATGGTTTAAAAGTGTTCTCACCTAATTATAAAATGAGAACATTCTCATTTGAATGCTCATATATATATATATATATATATATATATATATATATATATATATATATATATATATATATATATATATATATATATATATATATATAAGCGCGATCCATGGCTAAGCTTAAAACGAGTACAAACTGGATAAGCAATTGTGAACCACAAAATATCATAAAACCTCATTCACCTATAAAAAATGCGGAGAGGCAGCATGGTCATTTTACAATTTATCAAATAACAAAAGAAGCAACATATACTGTAACTTACATACTGAAGAACGTATTAGGGTTTTTAACTGATGAATCTTTTCTTCAGATTTCTTCCTCTCAAAACCAAATCAAACAACAATCTGAATCTCTTCTTCAACTCTTCTTTATCTCCTTAATCTCTTCTTCATCTTCTTAATCTCTTCTTTAGCTCTTCTCTCTCACTCGAATTCAACAAACATTGGCTATTTTGATGAATATTCAATAACAATGGCGAATTTCTGATGAATGTTCGATTTACAAGGTTTTCTCTTTAATTTGTTGTTACCTTTATTATTATTATTATTATTATTATTATTATTATTATTATTATTATTATTATTATTATTATTATTATTATTATTATTATTATTATTATTATTATTATTATTATTCGATAGAAAATTGTATGCTTAAGTGTTTGATTGACTGGATACATCATACGATATTGCACACTAGGTGTTCGATCATTTGTCTCAATGAATGTTGTGATATGTATTATTGCTGACCTTGAGCCCCACTAGATACATTCATTTTATGAATCTGTAAGTCCAAAATCTCCTGTCTTATTATTATAATAATTATTATTATTTTGAGACATTTGTGATTTGAACATTTTGTTGATATATTCTTGTTTTGGTAGGTTGGTCATATGATTCAAGCTGAGTCTGAGGCATCAATATGCACTTCAAACTGTTCATTCTTAACTCATTGTAGATTGTTTTGCATTTAATTATATAAAATTGAAATCTGGACTTATTAATATTGAGTTGTTCAAATCTTGCTCTAAATAGAGAACCATTAAAAGTTACAGTTTGTGAAATAATTAACGTGATGCTTTTTGTTTGTGAAGGTAGCAATCTATACAAATTGTAAAAGCTTTGAAGAATCTGCCTATGCTAAGTAATGGATGCTTTTTATTTTTCTCTGGAACTTGAAATTTTTGTTTTTACTAGGCAATTTTTTTGACTTATTGTACCATTTGTTAAGAATATGCATGCATCAGGATTTACATAATGTATACTTGTTATTGTGAATGTTATAGTTTCATGGTAGTTTTTGTTACTAGTTTATGCAGGTACATAATTATGGAAAAGCAAAGTCAACGAAAGTCAATGATAGATGATATTAAAGATTCATGTTCCAAGCATTTTAAAGCGCAAAAGACTAAAGATATTGAAGATATAGAGTTCAAAGATTGGAAGTGTACATTGAAGATGTTAAGATCAGAGATATTAAAGAAGTTATTTGGCAAAGTCAACTGCAGTCAACAGTCAAGAATTTATTGAAGAATTCGAGCTGCTGTTTGTTGAAGATGGTTCAGGTATGATTTGTGATTTTGCTACATTCTGTGTTTTTTTGCAGGGATATGATCGACATAGACTTAGGTCTAGACAATGGTATTTGTGGATGTATAGACTAAGTGGTTTTTATTTTTTAGGTCATTGATAAAATGTATAGATTTCATATTTTTCTAGTGTAAGTCATCTATTGTTAAAGTGTTTCGGGTGGTCACTTAAAACACCCGCCTCTTTTGTAATTTTTTTGATATTGGTTGATATAAATTTTTTCGGGGTACTATCCCCTTTACCAAAAAAAGACCAAATTCTTTTTAAAGATCAACCCATATAAGTTTGATTTTTAGATTGTAACAGATGATGTGTGATTTTTTGAAAACAATTATTATTCATAAAGAAAACATTTATCATTCATAAGATAATAATATTCATCAAAATATTATATTTTGTATGAAAATATGATGAATGATAAAAATTATCTAATGAATGATAGAAACAATACCTTATTAATGATAAACATATCTTACAAATGATAAAAATGCCCGATGAATGATAAAAATACCCGATGGATAATAATAGTAGCTGATGAATAATAAACGAAGAATGATAAAAGAACATAATGAATGAAAAAATGATGAATGATAAAAAAGCATTATGACGAATGATGAAAATCAATTCTTTGAATTGAAGTAGAAACTATTTTGTATGAAAAAAATGATGAATGATAAAAAAAAATACTCGACGAATGATAAAAATATCTTACAAATAATAAAACTACTCAATGAATGATAAAAACACCCAATGAATAATAAAAGTAGCTGATGAATGATAAACGAAGAATGATAAAAGAACGTGATGAATGATAAAAAATACCCGATGAATGATAAAATACCTGATGAATGATAAAAGTACCTGACGAATGAAAGAAGAACGTGATGAATGATAAAATACGAAACCGATTATTTGTATGATAACGTTAATTTATATGATTATTTGACTGTTTTTTACTGATGAATGATGAAATACGAAATCGATTATTGATTATTTGACTGTTTGTTACTAATGAATGATATAATAATACACTTAATCATGATTATTTGACTGTTTGTTACTGATAAATGATGTAATGTAACGACCCAACCCGTTATCCAACCTAATACGCGAAATAAATTTTTTTTTATTCAGTAAGGGTGCGCGGCGCGCACAAGCCATTTCAGGTTCAGTCCGAATTTTCCCATTTTCGTTTAAAGATCTCCCACTTCCCGACTGTAACGGCCCAACCCTCATTATACCAAAAACAAGACACAAAAAAAAAATTGCTGGGCAGACCATCTGGACGGCGTCCAGCCTTTAATACTGGGACGGCGTCCAAGGATTTGGGACGGCGTCCCAATGAACTAAAACCTACTGATCAGTTTGCCTTTACTCGTGTGCGAAAAACCCGACTCCCGACACTTTTCAGCGAAACCAATTATCACATCACAGCAATATATGTAAAACTAAGAGATTCCCACAATAAAAACCAAGTTTACATCACCGGGCCCACAACGACCCGTTTTACAATTTCGTTCAAAAAATATAAGTTTCGACCACAAAAGTTTAAATACCAAACGACACCTAGAGCATGGTGTTTGGGGTTAAACTATCCAAATTTTGGCCGAACTTTCCATAAAGCTAAAACCCCCGAGGTGCCACTAGTCCAAGCGAATACCTTTTCCTTTATCCAAGCCGGATCCTAAAAAGGTAAACAACGAGAGGGTAAGCTTACGCTTAGTGAATGCAACAATTACACATATACATATATAATACACCTACTTGCAAGCACTTACACAAATACCTCATACACGCTAGCAATTTACAAAGCATACCATCGCAAGTATAACTCTAAACTCTTCAAGATCACAAGCTAGCACATCAATAGCATATATATATATATACTACAACACAACGTGTAATTATGGTTAACCAATAATACAAGGGAATGGTACTTTGAATTTCCCATCGGTGTTCGTAACAACCGTTAGTGTACAACGACATATATCACTAACCCCTAGGCGACACGGACAATGAAATATCCGTTCAAGCAATCGTTAGTGTATAACGAAATATATCACTAACTCTTGGGCAATTTGGACAACGAAATGTCCATCGTTAGTGTACAACGAAATATATCACTAACTCTCGGTGGTATAGACACGTATACCTGGCCCCAACCCCCGCCCTACAAATAGATACATTATATACACACATGTATAATCATTTCACTCACCTTGTCGTCTAGGCGAGATTTCCAATAACAACTTGAATTCTTCAAAGTGAGTCACCTAACACAATTAACACTCAATTAATACACATAACAAATTGGACTTTCCACCAACTAGTCTAACTAGTGCATTTATGGCCCAAATGGGTATTTATGACCCATTTGCCCTAGAATCACCAACTCAAGGTCCAATTCCCTAACTAATCACTAAAAGCTAGTGATTAAGGTTCTAAGACTTCCAACAATGCATAACTAGGGTATTTTCATACCCAATTTAACCCGCTAGGTCAAACTCACCCATTTGACCCATGTCAAGTCAACTATGAACCCTAACAACACTTTTCACTAACAACACAAGTGAGCTAGTGATTTATTAAACCTTTAAGATTCGTTAACACCAATTATGACTTTGAAACCCTAGGTTAGTAACTCATTAGTCTTACATGAACCATCTTTACCCAAAATCCCCAAAATCACCACATATGGGTTTTATGTTCAACCCTAACCCAAACCCTAACCATTTAACACTAATTAAGTAGGGAAATGGAGATTAGGACTTACCACCACTATCACCGTGTAGCTAGCGACTAGATGAACAACTTTACAACGCGAGCTAAGACCCGAAAATAACTTCTTCCTCCTTTGCTTGAGCTCTCTCACTCTAGGAATCACTCTCTCTCTCTCTCTCTCTCTATAATGAAGTGAAGAAGATGAGGTTGGTGTAAGTGGAGTAATGACTCCACCAAAACTTATCTAAAGGCCTTAAACTCGTTCCATTGTGAAAGTACCAAAATACCCTTCTTAAAATATCAAAAACCAACAGCTGGCCCGCCAGTTGTTCTGGACGGCGTCCAGCCTTTTGAACTTGGACAGCGTCCCAAGCCTTTGGACGGCGTCCCACGTGCTGAACCAAAACAGGGTGTTACAACTCTCCCCCACTTGAACCGGATTGCGTCCTCGCAATCCACGCCGCATGACACGCAGGAAGATAAACCAACACAAACTCTTCGGGTTCCCACGTAAACTCGGAACCTTTACTATGACGCCATTGGACTTTTAAAGTTCTTACCTCTTTGTTACGCAACATTTTCACCTTTTCATCAAGTATAGCAATCGGCTCTTCGACATACTCCAACTTGTTGTTTAACTCGATCTCATCTAGTGGCATCCATGAAGAATCATCCGCAAGACACTTACGGAGATGGGAAACGTGAAATGTATTATGGATCCCTGCAAGCTCTTCGGGTAATTCCAACCGATAAGCAACTTCACCAACACGAGCCAAAATCTTAAATGGCCCAATAAACCGAGGAGCTAACTTTCCCCGTTTTCGAAACAGAATAATACCTTTCCACGGTGAAACCTTAAGCATCACCATGTCACCTTCTTAAAACTCGATCGGTCGCCTACGTTTATCGACATAAGACTTTTGTCTATCTTGCGCCGCCTTTAAACGAGTCCGAATCATATCGATTTTGCTATTTGTCTCCAATACCAAGTCGGTGCTCCCGACTTCCCTTTGTCCCACTTCACCCCAACAAATCGGGGTTCGACACCTCCTACCGTATAACATCTCATATGGTGGCGGCATTCCAATACTAGAGTGAAAACTATTATTGTACGAGAATTCCACCAACGGTAAATGTTCATCCCAACTACCACCGAAATCTATTATACACGTGCATAACATATCTTCCAACGTTTGATTCGTGCGTTCGGTTTGACCGTCCGTTTGAGGATGGTACACCGTACTCATATTCACCCTCGTACCCATATCCTCATGAAACTTCTTCCAAAATCGAGAAGTAAAACGCGTGTCCCGATCCGAAACAATAGACGCGGGAACGCCATGTCTCGATATCACTTCCTTAATGAACATCTTCGCGAGCGCCTCCGACGAAATTGCTTATTTAATAGGAAGAAACAACGCACTCTTCGTCAATCTATCGACAATCACCCAAATAGTGTCAAATTGGGTTCTTGCCGTTTTCAGCAACTTGGTAATAAAATCCATGGTAATATGCTCCCACTTCCACATCGGAATTTCTAGCAGTTGCAACTTACCATACGGCTTTTGGTGTTCGGCTTTAACTTGCAAACACGTGACGCATTGCTCAACATACTTAACAACGTCGCGTTTCATGCCCGGCCACCAATAATCTTTCTTCAAATCATGGTACATCTTTGTTGCACCCGGATGTATGGAATACTTAGACTTGTGCGCCTCATCCAGAAGCACCTTTCGGAAATCACCCATCTTAGGCACCCACACTCTTTCTTGAAAAGACAATAAACCACGCGAACCCATCGTAATGAATTCCGATTGCCCCACAATTCGTTCCGCATGATTGTTGTGAACGTAAGCCTCTATTTGAATCACACCAAGTTTTTCAAGAAAATCGTTAGTAATAATCATACGTAACAATCCCAATCGTAACGCCGGGTGGTGACTCTTTCGGCTTAACGCATCCGCGACCACATTCGCTTTGCCCGGATGATAAAGTATCTCACAATCATAATCCTTCACCACATCCATCCATCTACGTTGACGATAATTCAAATCCCGTTGATCAAAAAGATGTTTCAAACTCTTGTGATCCGAATAAATCGTACACTTGACACCATACAAGTAATGGCGCCAAATTTTCAAAGCATGGACCACCGCCGCTAATTCGAGATCATGAGTCGGGTATCTCTTTTCATGTTCCTTTAATTGGCGAGAGGCGTAAGCGATGACTTTACCTCGTTGCATTAGAACACACCCGAGCCCATTCAAAGAAGCATCATAATAGACCGTCATATCATCTACACCTTCCAGCAATACTAAGACCGGAGGTTTACACAATTTCTCTTTCAAAAATTGAAAAGCGATTTCTTGTTCGTTCTCCAAATTGAATCTCGTATTCTTCCTTATCAACTTAGTTAATGGAGAAGCAATCTTTGAAAAGTCTTGGATAAACCGACGATAATAACCGGCCAATCCGAGAAAACTTCGGATTTCTGTAGGCGTAGTCGGTCGTCCCCAATCCTTCACCGTCTCTATCTTCCCCGGATCCACTTGAATACCATCCTTGTTCACAATATGGCCAAGGAATTGAACCTCCCTTAGCCAAAATTCACATTTTGAGAATTTAGCATACAACTTCTCTTTTCTCAACGTCTTCAATACTTCGCGCAAGTGGTGTTCATGTTCCGTCATGCTCTTAGAATAGACAAGAATATCGTCAATGAACACAATTACCAACTTGTCCAACATAGGTTGGCACACTCGGTTCATAAGATCCATGAATGCCGCCGGTGCATTCGTAAGACCAAAAGGCATAACCACAAATTCAAAATGTCCATAACGAGTACGAAAGGCCGTTTTCTCGATATCTTCCTCATGGACCCGCATTTGATGATAGCCGGACCGTAGGTCAATTTTAGAGAAGTACGTCGCGCCTTGAATTTGGTCGAATAAATCGTCAATCCTAGACAACGGATAACGATTTTTGATCGTCACTTTATTTAACTCCCGATAGTCGATACACATCCGCATACTTCCATCCTTCTTTTTCACGAATAAAACCGGAGCACCCCATGGCGAAGCACTCGGTCGAATAAAACCCTTCTCAAGTAACTCTTGAATTTGATTCAACAATTCTTGCATTTCCGTCGGTTCTAAACGATAAGGAGTTTTAGCAATGGGAGTAGCTCCCGGAACCAACTCAATGCGAAATTCAACTTGTCTTTCCGCCGGAACACCCGGTAAATCATCCGGAAAAACATCTTCAAATTCACTTACCACCAGAATTTCACGAATGGGTGGTGGCTCATAACGAGTATCAACAACATGGGCAAGGAAAGCCATGCTACCACTAACAAGAAAACGACGTGCCCGTGCAAAAGTGCATACCGGTACAAGTCTTCTACGTTTATCACCATGAATGATTAACTCTCCCCCACTTGGGGTCTTCACATGAATAGACTTTTCATGGCATGCAATATCGGCTCTATTATGATTGGGCCAATCCATGCCAACAACAATGTCGAAATCAACCAAAGTCATCGGGATGAGGTCAATTTTAAAGTTTTCGGCACCAAACACAACATTACAATTTTTACACACATCAACCACTAGCACCGTCTTGCCATCAACTATTTCGACTTCTACCAGACGACTTAACTTAGCTAACGGTTTATTAAGTTTAGGCACAAATTTTGGAGACACAAACGACAACTTTGCACCGCTATCAAATAGAATCCTCGCCGGATTAGAGTTAACCATGAAAGTACCTGAGACGACTTCATTGGATTGCTTAGCTTCATCATTGGTCATCAAATAATTACGTCCCCTTGCCGACCCCGCCGCCTTCTCTATTCTCTTAACTTGATCATTTCGGAGTTCGGGACACTCCGAATTTCGGTGCCCTTCTTGTTGACAATTAAAACACGTGATCACATTAGTACGCGGTTTTGAGCAATCACCAGAGTAGTGACCTTTTTGCCCACAATTGTAACATGTGGTCACGTGAACACTAGGAGCACCTTTCTTCACACTACCAATACTTTCGGATACACCCTTGCTTTTCTTGTTGGAGTAATAAGATGCCCCAAATTTTCTCTTACTCGACCCATAACTAACCACCGAAACCGGAACCGGAGCTTGCGCTTCAAACCCATTCACCACCGCCAAAAGCTTAGCAAAAGTCTCAACGAGACCAATACTAATCTTACCCTTCAAATCATCTCTAAGGGTCGCATGAAAGTCTTCCATTAACAATTGATCATTCCCCACATACTCGGGGCAAAAATGCGCCTTGGCGAGAAAATTGGTTTTGAGAGTGTTTAGGTCCAAAGACCCTTGACGCATGTTCCTTAACTCGTTGCGCAATTTGGAAAGATCCGCTTGCGTACGATACTCAAGGAAAAACTCCTTCTTGAAATCCGCCCAAGATAACCCTACAAAAGCCGCATCATCCACCATATCAATCTTGCCATCCAGCCAATCTTTAGCATGACCCCTTAACAAACTAGTAGCAACCCTTGTTTTCTTTTTGGGAGGGCACTCGGTCGTGCGAAAATAACCTTCAATATCGGAAATCCAAGCCGCACTCTTCATGGGGTCGGGATCCCCGTGAAAATGAGGAGGCTTAGTTGCCAAGAAGTTCTTATAGCTAAACTCCAACTCGCCCACATTTTGAGGTCTAGGGAACCTCCTTTCAACTTCTTCTTTAACGGCATTAGTCATCCGTTCTTGAATCATATCGACAATTTGTTCCGAAACCGACTCTTCGAATATTTGTTTAACCTTCCGAGAGAATACCGAAACATAGTTTTCTAGAGCGGCCTCTATCTTAGTGGTCATTTCGTCCGCTTCCTCTGTATGAGAAGGACCACCATTGCCATTTGTATCCGTTCCGTTTCTCGTCTTCATTCTAAAGATTAAAAATGGATTAGGCATCACCAACGAATTTATACACATATATACCTATGCATATGACCGCACACACACCACATCTAGCTCAATACTTGTCACACATCCTTGCTTGACTTGACTTGCAACCGTAATAGTGGTCGCGACTCACTATTACGCTCACATGCCGTGCCATGCTCAAACGTATCACAATCATCTTGCTCGATGTTCAAAACAATAACACACGATTAGTAAAATCGTAATATAGCATAGTTAGTCCGCCTATGCATCAAAGAACTAATCAGACCCCGCACCGACCCGTAGTCCTACAAGTCCTGCATATAATTGAACAACACAAAAGTCTAAGTCTAGGCGCCTATCTCAAGTCACCTAAATCCCTTATACCATGCTCTGATACCACTTGTAACGGCCCAACCCTCATTATACCAAAAACACGACACAAAAAAAAAAAATTTGCTGGGCAGACCATCTGGACGGCGTCCAGCCTTTAATACTGGGACGGCGTCCAAGGATTTGGGATGGCGTCCCAATGAACTAAAACCTACAGATCAGTTTGCCTTTACTCGTGTGCGAAAAACCCGACTCCCGACACTTTTCAGCGAAACCAATTATCACATCACAGCAATATATGTAAAACTAAGAGATTCCCACAATAAAAACCAAGTTTACATCACCGGGCCCACAACGACCCGTTTTGCAATTTCGTTTAAAAAATATAAGTTTCGACCACAAAAGTTTAAATACCAACCAACACCTAGAGCATGGTGTTTGGGGTTAAACTACCAAAATCTTGGCCGAACTTTCCATAAAGCTAAAACCCCCGAGGTGCCACTAGTCCAAGCGAATACCTTTTCCTTTATCCAAGCCGGATCCTAAAAAGGTAAACAACGAGAGGGTAAGCTTACGCTTAGTGAATGCAACAATTATACATATACATATATAATACACCTACTTGCAAGCGCTTACACAAATACCTCATACACGCTAGCAATTTACAAAGCATACCATCGCAAGTATAACTCTAAACTCTTCAAGATCACAAGCTAGCACATCAATAGCATATATATATATACTACAACACAACGTGTAATTATGGTTAACCAATAACACAAGGGAATGGTACTTCAAATTTCCCATCGGTGTTCGTAACAACCGTTAGTGTACAACGACATATATCACTAACCCCTAGGCGACATGGACAACGAAATATCCGTTCAAGCAATCGTTAGTGTACAACGAAATATATCACTAACTCTTGGGCAATTTGGACAACGAAATGTCCATCGTTAGTGTACAATGAAATATATCACTAACTCTCGGTGGTATAGACACGTATACCCGGCCCCAACCCCCGCCCTACAAATAGATACATTATATACACACATGTATAATCATTCCACTCACCTTGTTGTCTAGGTGAGATTTCCAATAACAACTTGAATTCTTCAAAGCAAGTCACCTAACACAATTAACTCTCAATTAATACACATAACAAATTGGACTTTCCACCAACTAGTCTAACTAGTGCATTTATGGCCCAAATGGGTATTTATGACCCATTTGCCCTAGAATCACCAACTCAAGGTCCAATTCCCTAACTAATAACTAAAAGCTAGTGATTAAGGTTCTAAGACTTCAAACAACGCATAACTAGGGTGTTTTCATACCCAATTTAACCCGCTAGGTCAAACTCACCCATTTGACCCATGTCAAGTCAACTATGAACCCTAACAACACTTTTCACTAACAACACAAGTGAGCTAGTGATTTATTAAACCTTTAAGACTCGTTAACACCAATTATGACTTTGAAACCCTAGGTTAGTAACTCATTAGTCTTACATGAACCATCTTTACCCAAAATCCCCAAAATCACCACATATGGGTTTTATGTTCAACCCTAACCCAAACCCTAACCATTTAACACTAATTAAGTAGGGAAATGGAGATTAGGACTTACCACCACTATCACCGTGTAGCTAGCGACTAGATGAACAACTTTACAACGCGAGCTAAGACCCGAAAATAACTTCTTCCTCCTTTGCTTGAGCTCTCTCACTCTAGGAATCACTCTCTCTCTATAATGAAGTGAAGAAGATGAGGTTGGTGTAAGTGGAGTAATGACTCCACCAAAACTGATCTAAAGGCCTTAAACTCGTTCCATTGTGAAAGTACCAAAATACCCTTCTTAAAATATCAAAAACCAACAGCTGGCCCGCCAGTTGTTCTGGACGGTGTCCCAATAATCTGGACGGCGTCTAGCCTTTTGAACTTGGACGGCGTCCCAAGCCTTTGGACGGCGTCCCAAGTGCTGAACCAAAATAGGATGTTACACCGACACTTTTAGACTAAACGCTTTTCAATAATAAAACAAGTTTTACGACACCGGACCCACATCGGCCGTTTTATGACTTTCGTACAAAATACAAGTTTTCAACTACATGAGTTTAAGTTCCAAGCAAAACTACGAGCATGATGTTTGGGGATAAACTACCCAATCCTAAGTCGAAACCAAAAGTAATATGTAATGACCCGAACTTTTCCATGATTATATATTATATGAGATTAATATTTACATGAATAAATGTCTTCCAACATGTTAAGCAATCAAACTTGTTAAGACTTGATTAATTGAAACGGATTTTGTGTTAACGTTTGACCACCCAGTTTGTCCGATGATTCACGAACGTTATAACTTGTATATGACATGATATTATATATATGAAAATATATATATGTTTAACATGATGAAATGATAAGTAAGTATCTCATTATGTATATTAACAATGAACCTTATACATAAAATAAGACTACTAACTTAAGAAATTCAAATGATATCTATATGTAACGATTATCGTTGTAATAACATCTTAATATTTATATATCATATTAAGATATATTAGTACATCATGTTATCATGATAATGTAACAATTTAACATCTCATTAGATATAATAACAATGGGATTATTTCATATAACGAAATCGTTAACTTAAAGGTTCCGAAACAACATGTACATGTAACGACTAACGATGACTTAATGACTCAGTTGAAATGCATATACATGTAGTGTATTAAGATGTATTAATACACTTTTGAAAGACTTCATGACACATATCAAAGTACTTCTACTTAACAAAAATACTTACAATTACATTCTCATTCATTTTCATCAACAAATCTACTTGTATGCAACCATATTCATACTCGTACAATACTCAGCTCCTAGATGTACATACTATTGGTAACCAGCATGTGGGAACCATCATTTGGCAACCAGCATGAAATATCTAACAAAATTACAAACTAATAGAGCCTATATCTTGACTCTAAATTCACGTGAAGTATCACCAACCCTAAACACATTTTGATTCCAACTTTTATGCATCAAACACATCTCTCTCAAGTTCTCTCTTATTGTTCTAAGTGTTCTTCATCATCTTCATCAAAATCTAGCTCAATCTAGTTCAAAAATCCTAACCTAGATCAACATACAACACAATCTATCAAGAACACTTCCAAGTTTGTTAACTTACTTCCAATCTTGAAAATCCATTTCAAGTGATCATCCAACCTCACTAAATCTTTGTTATTTACAGTAGGTTATCATCCTAAATCAAGGTAATATTCATATTCAAGCTTTGATTCAATTTCTATAACTATAACTATCTTAATTCGAGTAGAAATCTTACTTAAACTTGTTTTCGTGTCATGATTCTACTTCAAGAACTTTCAAGCCATCCAAGATCCTTGAAGCTCTAGATCATTTCTTGTAAATTCCAGTAGATTTACCTACTATACTTAAGGTAGTGATGATGTTCATAACATCATTCGATTCATATATATATAACTATCTTATTCAAAGATTATAACATGTAATCACTAGAACATAGTTTAGTTAATTCTAAACTTGTTCGCAAACAAAGTTAATCCTTCTAACTTAAATTTTAAAATCAATTAAACACATGTTATATATCTATATGATATGCTAATTTAATGATTTAAAACCTGAAAACAAGAATAACACCGTAAAACCAGACATACGCCGTCGTAGTAAAACCGGGGGCTGTTTTGGGTTGGATGATTAAAAACTATGATAAACTTTGATTTAAAAGTTGTTCTTCTGAGAAAATGATATTTCTTATGAATATGAAACTATGTCCAAAAATCATGGTTAAACTCAAAGTGGAAGTATGTTTTTCTAAATGGTCATCTAGACGTCGTTCTTTCGACTGAAATGACTACTTCTTACAAAAATGACTTGTAACCTGTAACTCTGACTATAAACCATCACTTTTTCTGTTTATTTTCATAAATTTAAGTTCGATACGAAATCGTAGCACTTTGATTCACTCAAAACGGATTTAAAACGAAGAAATTATGGGTAAAACAAAATTGGATAATTTTGCTTGTTTTAGCTACGTGAAATTTTGTAACAAATCTATACTAACTATATCTTAACTAACTTTCTTGTATTATACATGTCTTGATTGACCATAGACACGTATACAATGTTTTGACATATTATATCGACGTCATATATATATATTATTTGGAATAAGCGTAAGTCACTCTATATTGCGGTAATGCTCGAGTTAGCATATAGAGGGTCGAGGTTGATTCTAAAATAATATATATACTTTGAGTTGTGATCGAGTCTGAGACATGTATACACTGGGTCGTGGATTGATTCGAGAAAATATATTAATTTATTTATGTACTACTAACTGTGGACTACTAACGTTGGACTGCTAACTTAACAACTTAAAATGTCAACACGTAATAAAAATGTTATGAATATATTTCGATCATACTTTGATATATATGTATATATTTGTTATAGGTTCGTGAATTGACCCGTGGCCAAGTCTTATTTCCGACTATTTGAAAATCTGTGAAAGTGAGTTATAGTCCCACTTTTGAAATCTAATATTTTTGGGATGAGAATACATGCAGTTTTATAAATGTTTTACAAAATAGACACAAGTACGCGAAACTACATTCTATGGTTGAAATATCGAAATCGAATATTGTCCTTCAAGTCTGGTAACCTAAGAATTAGGGAAATGACCCCTAATTGACGCGAATCCTAAAGATAGATCTATTGGGCCTAACAACCCCCATTCATGTCTATGGATGGCCTTAGTACTTCGAGATTATTATTATACAGACGTCGATGTCTGTGGGGATATTCTATGCATTATGGTTAATGTCGGTTAACAGGTGTTCAATCCATATGAATGATTTTTATGCAGATGGCTATATGCATGCATGATGTTTATGAGAAATGGAAATATGAAATCTTGTGGTATATTATTACGATTTGATAAATATATAGGATAAACGTATAACTCACCAACATTTTTGTTGACGTTCAAAGCATGTTTATTCTCATGTGATTATTAAGAGCTTCCGCTGTTGCATGCTAATTTAAGGACAAGAATTGGAGTCAGCATACTTGTAATATATTGTTTAAAAACTGCATTCGGAGATTTATAACGATGTATAATATTATTGTAAACCATTATGTAATGGTCATGTGTAAAACGTTATCTTTTAGATTATCATTACTTGATAATCTACGTTATGGTTTTAAACCTATATCGATATAATAAAGGTTATGGTTTGTTATAAAAACGAATGCAGTATTTGAAAAACGTTTCATATAGAGGTCAAAACCTCGCAACGAAATCAATTAATATGAAACGTTTATAATCGATATGAACCGGACATTTCAAAATCCAAGCAAGCATCAAAAAGGGAAATCGTCTAATCCCGAGCATACCCTTGCCACGTCAGCTTCCGAACCTAAAAATGTAAACAACGAGAGGGTAAGCTAATGCTTAGTGAATGCAATACTTATACGCATACATACATAATTCAATCACTTGCATACACCTACACAAACAACACAATATCATTAGAAAACCGCAATAAACGTATAATCGTACGTATAACAAGTCAACACCAATAGCATAGAGGTCTCAACAATAATACATGCCAACAACAAAAATACGTACAATGCTAGTGAAACTTACACACCCCAACATACACAATGTCGACATTCGACTCGATGGTGGCCGACGAAGAGCGGTAGGTCAAATATGTTAACCACTCACCACCCATCGCAACACATCGTGGCCGACGAAGAGCAGTAGGTCAAATACATTAACCACTCACCACTACGCACCATGAGGCCGACGAAAAGTGCAACCGAAACGTTAACACTTACCTCAATCACAAGGATGGCCGACGAAAAGCGTAACCGCTTACCATCCTACGATAAGTGGCCAACGAAGAGCGGATCCCCAAACGGATAACACTCACCACTTACCCCAACGCACATATGTGGCCGACGAAGAGCGATAGGTAAAACATTAATCACTCGCCACATAACCAAACATACATATGTGACCGACGAAGAGTGATAGGTCAAGCATTAATCACTCGTCACATAACCAAACGCACACATGTAGCCGACGAAGAGTGATAGGTCAACCATTAATCACTCGCTACATAACCAAACACACACATGTGACCAACGAAGAGTGATAGGTCGAACATTAATCACTCGTCACATGCCACACCTCCAATCGTAGTTGACAAAGAGTTATTCCTTTCGGATATCACTCACCACATATCGCAACCAAATATAGCCAACGAAGAGCTATCCATACGGATATCACTCACTATATTTTTCAACCCAATTGTGGTCCCCGAAAAGTGAATCCTAACGGATGTCACTTACCACGCCGCACACAAGCAACCAAATTATATACATAAACGTATAAATATTCCACTCACCTTGATTACTTGAAAAACAATCCCGCTTGAGCTCCCAAATGTCCAAATGCAAATCACCTAAGCAATTTACAAACAAATAAGCTAAACACTCTAGCTTATGCCCAAAACACCATAAGTGCAATTTTGACCCATTAGTACTTACTTCCACTTTGAAAAAGTCAAATCTCACCCGAAAACCCCTATAATCACAATCGACTAGTGATTATGTTCCAACAACTCATTTTACTCAAGGTTTCATCATCAAAACACATTACTTGAATCAATTTACACAAAACCCATTTTGACATAATCTCAAGTCAAAACACCCATTTGTAAGCTTGCACAATTAATCACTTATAACCTAAGTTAACTAGTGATATTAACACCCGAACATGATTATCAACTAATCAATTTCATCATCCAACCCAAAACCCACCAACAATGGTTATCAACACCATTTACTAGCTCAATCACCCAATTATTGAAATGTCCTATTCATATAGATTATAAACGTTCCATATTAATTAATTTCGTCGCGAGGTTTTGACCTCTATATGAGACGTTTTTCAAAGACTGCATTCATTTTTAAAACAACCATAACTTCTATTTTATCGATAAAGGTTTAAAAAAAATATTACGTAGATTATCAAATAATGATAATCTAAAATATACCGTTTACACACGACCATTACATAATGGTTTACAAGAAAAATATATTACATCGAAATAAGTTTCTTGAATGCAGTTTTTACACAATATCATACAAGCATGGACTCCAAATTATGTCCTTATTTTAGTATGCAACAACAGAAACTCTTAATAATCACCTGAAAATAAGCATGCTTAAAACGTCAACAAAAATGTTGGTGAGTTATAGGTTTAACCTATATATTATCAAATCATAATAATAGACCACAAGATTTCATTGTTATAACACATCTCATATCAGGCATTTCGCAAACTGCATAGAGAAAAAAATTATTCATATGGTGAACACCTGGTAACCGACATTAACAAGATGCATATAGAATATCCCCATCATTTCGGGACACCTATCGGACATGATAAACTCGAAGTACTAAAGCATTCCAAATTCCAGAATGAAGGTTGTTAGTTCCCGTAGATCTACCTTTAGGATTCGCGTCAATTAGGGGCCAGTTCCCTAATTCTTAGGCTACCAAGCTAAAAGGGGCATATTCGGTTTAATAATTCAACCGTAGAATGTAGTTTCGATTACTTGTGTCTATTTCGTAAAACATTTATAAATCTGCATGTATTCTCATCCCAAAAATATCAGATTTTAAAAGTGGGACTATAACTCACTTTCACAGATTTTTACTTCGCCGGGAAGTAAGACTTGGCCACTGGTCGATTCACGAACCTATAACAAATATGTATATATATATATATATATATATATATATATATATATATATATATATATATATATATATATATATATATATATATATATATATCAAAGTATGTTCAAAATATATTTACAATATTTTTATTACGTTTTAATGATTTGAGTTTGTTAAGTCAGCAGTCCTCGTTAGTAACCTACAACTAGTTGTCCACAGTTAGATGTACAGAAATAAAGCAATATATATTATCTCGAATCAATCCACGACCCAGTGTCTACAAGTCTTAGACTCGATCACAACTCAAAGTATATATATTATTTTGGAATCAACCTCAACCCTGTATAGCTAACTCAAACATTACTGCATATAAAGTGTCTATGGTTGTTCCGAAATATATATAGATGGGTCGATATGATATGTCAAAACATTGTATACGTGTCTATGGTATCCCAAGATTTCATAATATGTATAATACAATATAAATTAGTTAGGATATATTTAGTCTAGATTTGTTACAAAATTTTCGTAGCTAAAACTAGCAAATTTATCCAATTTTGTTTTACCCGTCATTTCTTCGTTTCAAATCCGTTTTGAGTGATTAAAGTTGGTATGGTTTCATATTGAACTTAAGTTTATGAATCTAAATAGAAAAAAGTCTATAGTCATAAATACAGGTCACAATTCATTTTTTAAATAGGTAGTCATTTCCGTCGAAAGAACGACATCTTGATGACCATTTTGAAAAACATACTTCCACTTTGAGTTTAACCATGATTTTTGGATATAGTTTCATGTTCATAATAAAAATCATTTTCCCAGAAGAACAACTTTTAAATCAAAGTTTATCATAGTTTTTAATTATCAAACCCAAAACAGCCCGCGGTGGTACTACAACGGCGTATGTCCAGTTTTACGGTGTTTTTCGTGTTTCCAGGTTTTAAATCATTAAGTTAGCATATAATATAGATATAGAACATGTGTTTAGTTGATTTTAAAAGTCAATTTAGAAGGATTAACTTTATTTACGAACAAGTTTAGAATTAACTAAACTATGTTCTAGTGATTACAAGTTTAAATCTTTGAATAAGATAGTTATATATATATATAAATCGAATGATGTTATGATCATCATTACTACCTCAAGTTTAGTAGGTAAACCTACTGGAAGTAACAAAAATTGATCTAGCTTCAAAGGATTCTTGAATGGCTTGAAAGTTCTTGAAGTAGAATCATGACACGAAAACAAGTTCAAGTAAGATTTCCACTCGAATTAAGATAGTTATAGTTATAGAAATTGAATCAAAGTTTGAATATAAGTATTACCTTGTATTAGAAATATATCTTACTATAAATAAGAAATATTTCTTGAGCTTAGATGATTACTTGGATTGGATTAGAAAGCTTGGAAGTAATCTTGCAAACTTGATAGTATTCTTGATTTTATGAAACTAGAACTTATAGAATTTATGAAGAACACTTAGAACTTGAAGATAGAACTTGAGAGAGATCAATTAGATGAATAAAATTGAAGAATAAAAGTATTTGTAGGTATTTTTGGTCGTTGATATATGGATTAGATATAAAGGATGTGTAAGTTTGTTTTCATGTAAATAATTCATGAATGATTTATAATATTTTTTGTAATTTTGTGAGATATTTTATGCTAGTTGCCAAATGATGGTTCCCACATGTTTAATGACTCACATGGGCTACTAATTTGCTAATGATTGAGTGTATATACCAATAGTATATACATCTTAGAAGCTGTGTATTGTACGAGTACGAATACGGGTGCATACGAGTAGAATTGTTGATGAAAATGAATGAAGATGTAATTGTAAGCATTTTTGTTAAGTAGAAGTACTTTGATATATGTCATGAAGTCTTCCAAAAGTGTATTAATACATCTTAATACACTATATGTATATACATTTAACTGAGTCGTTAAGTCATCGTTAGTCGTTATATGTAAGTGTTGTTTCGGAACCTTTAAGTTAACGATCTTGTTAAATGTAATTGATCCATTGTTATTACACTTAAATGAGATGTTAAATTTTCATTTTAACATGTTAACATGGTGTATTAATATCTTAATATGATATATATGTATTTAGTAAGACGTTGTTATAACGATAATCATTATATTTATCGTTTCGAGTTTTCTTAATTCAATAGTCTCATTTTATGTATATAACTCATTGTTAATATACATAGTGAGATACTTTCTTATCATAATATCATGTTAACTATATATATATATATATATATATATATATATATATATATATATATATATATATATATATATATATATATATATATATATATATATATATATATATATATATATATATATATATCATATAATTTTTACAAGTTTTAACGTTCGTGAATCGCCGGTCAACTTGGGTGGTCGATTGTCTACATGAAACTCATTTCAAATAATCAAGTCTTAACAAGTTTGATTGCTTAAGATGTTGGAAACATTTAATCATGCAAATATAGTTTTCATTTAATATATAATCATGGAAAAGTTCGGGTCACTACAGTACCTACCCGTTAAATAAATTTCGTCCCGAAATTTTAAGCTGTAGAAGGTGTTGACGAATCTTCTGAAAATAGGTGCGGGTGTTTCTTCTTCATCTGATCTTCATGCTCCCAGGTGAACTCGGGTCCTCTACGAGCATTCCATCGAACCTTAACAATTGGTATCTTGTTTTGCTTAAGTTTTTTGACCTCACGATCTATTATTTCGACGGGTTCTTCAATGAATTGAAGTTTTTCGTTGATTTAGATTTCGTCTAATGGAATAGTGAGATCTTCTTTAGCAAAACATTTCTTCAAATTCGAGACGTGGAAAGTGTTATGTACAGCTGCGAGTTGTTGAGGTAACTCAAGTTGGTAAGCTACTGGTCCGACACGATCTATAATCTTGAATGGTCCTATGTACCTTAGATTTAGTTTCCCCCGTTTACCAAACCGAACAACGCCTTTCCAAAGGTGAAACCTTAAGCATAACCATTTCTCCAATCTCAAATTCTATATCTTTTCTTTTACTGTCCGCCTAGCTCTTTTGTCGACTCTGGGCAATTTTCAATCGTTGTTGAATTTGGATGATTTTCTCGGTAGTTTCTTGTATTATCTCCGGACCCGTAATCTGTCTATCCCCCACTTCACTCCAACAAATCGGAGACCTGCACTTTCTACCATAAAGTGCTTCAAACGATGCCATTTCAATACTCGAATGGTAACTGTTGTTGTAGGAAAATTCTGCTAACGGTAGGTGTCGATCCCAACAGTTTCCGAAATCGATAACACATGCTCGTAGCATGTCTTCAAGGGTCTGTATCGTCCTTTCACTTTGCCCATCAGTTTGTGGATGATAAGCAGTACTTATGTCTAGACGAGTCCCCAATGCTTGTTGCAGTGTCTGCTAAAACCTTGAAACAAATCTGCCATCCCTATCAGAGATAATAGAGATTGGTATTTCATGTCTGGAGACAACTTCTTTTAAATATAATCACGCCAACTTCTCCATTTTATCATCTTCTCTCATTGGCAGAAAGTGTGCTGATTTGGTAAGACGATCGACTATTACCCAAATAGTATCATAACCACTTGCAGTCCTTGGCAATTTAGTAATAAAATCCATGGTAATGTTTTCCCATTTCCATTCTGGGATTTCAGGTTGTTGAAGTAGACCCGATGGTTTCTGATGTTCATCTTTGACTTTAGAACACGTCAAACATTCTCCTACGTATTTAGCAATATCTGCTTTCATACCCGGCCACCAAAAGTGTTTCTTGAGATCTTTATACATCTTCCCCGCTCTGGGATGTATTGAATATCTGGTTTTATGTGCTTCCTTAATTACCTTTTCTCTCATATCTCTAAACTTTGGTACCCAAATTCTTTCAGCCCTATACCGGGTTTCGTCTTCCCGAATATTAAGATGTTTCTCTGATCCTTTAGGTATTTCATTCTTCAACTTTCCTTCTTTTACAACTCCCCGCTGCGCCTCCTTTATTTTAGTAGTAAGGTTAGTACGAATAATTATATTCATAGCTTTTACCCGCATAGGTTCTCTGTCCTTTCTACTCAAAGCGTCGGCTACCACATTCGCCTTTCCCGTGTGGTAACAAATCTCAAAATTGTAATCATTTAACAATTCAATCCATCTACGCTGCCTCATGTTCAGTTGTTTCTGATTAAATATATGCTGGAGACTTTTGTGGTCGGTATATATGATACTTTTGACCCCATATAAGTAGTGTATCCAAGTCTTTAATGCAAAAACAACCGCGCCTAATTCCAAATCATGTGTCATATAATTCTGCTCGTGAATCTTCAATTGTCTAGACGCATAAGCAATTACTTTCGTTTGTTGCATTAATACACAACCGAGGCCTTGCTTTGAGGTGTCACAATATATCACAAAATCATCATTCCCTTCAGGCAATGACAATATAGGTGCCGTAGTTAACTTTTTCTTCAACAATTGAAATACTTTTTCTTGTTCATCCTTCCATTCAAATTTCTTCCCTTTATTCATTAATGCAGTCAAGGGTTTCCCTATTTTGGAAAAATCTTGGATGAATCTTCTGTAGTAACCAGCTAATCCTAAAAATTGGCGTATGTGTTTCGGAGTTTTCGGGGTTTCCCATTTTTCAACGGTTTCAATCTTTACCGGATCCACCTGAATACCTTCTTTGTTCACTATGTGACCGAGAAATTGAACTTCTTCCAACCAAAATGCACACTTTGAAAACTTAGCGTACAATTTTTCTTTCCTTAACAACTCTAGAACTTTTCTCAAATGTTCTTCGTGCTCTTGATCATTCTTTGAGTAGATAAGTATGTCATCGATGAAGATAATTACAAACTTATCAAGATATGGCTACACACTCGGTTCATGAGGTCCATGAACACAGCTGGTACGTTAGTTAAACTAAACGGCATAACCATAAACTCGTAATGACCGTAACACGTCCTAAAGTAGTCTTCGGAATATCATCCTCCTTCACCCGCATTTGATGATATCCGGAACGTAAATCAATCTACGAATAAACTGACGAACCTTGTAATTGATCAAATAAGTCGTCGATTCTCGGTAGTGGGTAACGGTTCTTGATGGTAAGTTTGTTCAACTCTTGGTAGTCGATACACAACCTGAATGTACCATCTTTCTTCTTGACAAACAAAAACAGGGGCTCCCCACGGTGACGTGCTTGGTCGAATGAAACCTCGCTCTAAAAGTTCTTGTAATTGGCTCTAGAGTTCCTTCATTTCGCTGGGTGCAAGTCTATATAGAGCACGGGCTATTGGTGTAGCTCTTGGTACCAAGTCTATTTGAAATTCAACGGATCGGTGTGGAGGTAATCTCGGTAATTCTTTTGGAAATACATCGGAAAACTCTTTTGCGACGGGAACATCATTGATGTTATTTTCTTCGGTTTGTACTTTCTCGACATGTGCTAGAACAGCATAGCAACCTTTTTTATTAGTTTTTGCGCCTTCAAATTACTAATAAGATTTAGCTTCGCGTTGCTCTTTTCTCCGTACACCATTAAGGGTTTTCCATTTTCTTGTATGATGCGAATCACATTTTTGTAACAAACGATCTCTGCTTTCACCTCTTTCAATCAGTCCATGCCGATTATCACATCAAAACTCCCTAACTCTACTGGTATCAAATCAATCTTAAATGTTTCGCTAACCAGTTTAATTTCTCGATTTTGACATATATTATCTGCTGAAATTAATTTACCGTTTGCTAATTCAAGTAAAAATTTATTATCCAAAGGCGTCATTGGACAACTTAAATTGGCACAAAAATCTCTACTCATATAGCTCCTATCCGCACCCGAATCAAATAAAACATAAGCAGATTTATTGTAAATGAGAAACGTACCCGTAACAAGCTCCGTGTCTTCCTGCGCTTCTGCAGTATTAATATTGAAAACTCTTCCACGACTTTGCCCATTATTTTTCTCTCGGTTCGGGCAATTACTCCTAATGTGGCCCAGTTTTCCACATCCATAACAAACAAAGGCGGCATTACTTGTTCCGACATTATCTGTTCTTTTATTTTTGTTATTCATTGGGCCGTAGACCTCACACTTTCTCGCACCATGGTCAGTTCTTTTACACTTGGTGCAAAATGTCGTGCAGAACTCATTCGGGTGGTACTCTTCACACCTTTGGCATGGCTTTTTCTGATTATTATTGTTATAGGAATTGTTGTTGTTGCGGTTGTTATTGATGTTGGGACAATTGTTATGGTGGTTACTGTTGTTAGGATGGTTGTTGTAGTTGTTGTTGAAACGATTGTTGTTGCGTTTGTTGTTATTGATGTTGGGACGATTGTTGTGGTGGTTATTGTTGTTAGGATGGTTGTTGTAGTTGTTGTTGAAACGATTGTTTTTGCGTTTGTTGTTATTGATGTTGGGACAATTGTTGTGGTGGTTATTGTTGTTAGGATGGTTGTTGTAGTTTTTGTTGAAACGATTGTTGTTGCGTTTATTGTTGCGATAATTGGTGCGATTGAAGTTGTGATTGTTGTGTTGATTGTTAAAATTGTGACCCTTGTCACTGGTTTCTTCCCACTTTCTTTTGATTTGTTTGTTGGCTTCTTCGGCCGTCTGCTCTTTAACTCTTTCCTCAATCTGATTTATGAGTTTATGAGCCATTCGACTCACCTTTTGTATGGAAGCGGGCTCGTGTGAACTTATATCTTCTTGGATCCTTTTTGGTAACCCTTTTACAAATGCGTCGATTTTCTCCTCTTCATCTTCGAACGCTCTCGGGCACAATAAGCACAACTCCGTGAATCGTCGTTCGTACGTGGTAATATCGAATCCTTGTGTTCGTAATCCATTAAGCTCTACTTTTAGCTTGTTGACCTCGCTTCTGGGACGATACTGCTCAGTCATCAGATATTTGAATGCTGACCACGGTAGTGCGTACGCAGCATCTTGTCCCACTTGTTCTAGATAGGTATTCCACCATGTTAACGCAGTACCTGTGAAGGTATACGTAGCGTACTTTACTTTGTCTTCTTCAGTACACTTACTTATGGCAAACACCGATTCAACCTTTTTGGTCCATCGTTTCAATCCGATTGAACCCTCGGTTCCATCGAATTCCAGAGGTTTACAGGCAATGAATTCTTTGTAGGAGCATCCTACACGATTTCTTGTGGCGTTATTTGCATTGCTAGATTCTGAGTTATTGTTGTTGTTTTGCATTGCAGCCTGTACTGCGGCTATGTTTGCTACAAGGAAAACACAGAAGTCTTCCTCGCTCATGTTCAAATTCTGACGAGTCGTCGGTGCCATTTTCTTCAAAAATAGCCCAAAAGAATTAAGTTAATCATATAGAATATTAAGAGTAGTCAATAGTATTTCGTAGCATAATATGAACTTATTTATAAAAGCTTTTTCTTCATATTAGCATTTTATAGTTTTAATTCAGGTAGTACCTATCCGTTAAGTTCATACTTAGTAGCTAATATACCATTCAACTACTACAATTCTATATGAAAAATTGATTATAATAATATTTTGCGTTCAAACTTTTATACAAAAATTTACAAACTTACAATACCGCTATTATACATAAAGCTTGAAATATAGCACATAATCACTTTGATACAAAATAGTTGTGACAACATTCCTAGTTAATACGCAAGTCGTTCAGCAAAGGGAATAAAAACACGTAATTCATAAGTCCAGAAACAAGTCATGCATTCTAGTTTTACTAAGACTACTTCCCATCCTTGGTCTTGTAGAACATAACCATTGTGGTCGTTGACAAGACAACATGTTGTAACATCGTCAAAGGGATGAGGGTTTCGTAATGCCCAACAGCCCCGTAATAATCTAAAAACCTTGTTTCTCACCCCAACTACTGAATCCGTCACTTGTGGGAAGGTTTTATTTAAAGTGAGAAGCGAACATCACTAACCCGTAAGCATAACATGCTTCTTTATATTGCATGTTAGAAGCTCTTTCTAACTCACAAAGTCCTACGTTGGGATATGTTGAGTCAAAATAGGTTCTTAACCCGTAGCGTAAAATTGCATTTGGGTTCCCCGCATTTAACGTTTTAAAGAAAACACGATGTAACTTACGGTGTCCCCAATGTGATATACCGCATCTTTCAAATGAAAGCCTTTTATAAACTAAGGCATGCCTGGAACGTTCTTCAAATGTTCTACAAACTAATTTTGCCGTAAATAATTGTGCCGACGAATTCTGACCGACTTTAGACAAGATTTCATCAATTATGTCCCCGGATAGGTCTTCTAAAATTTTTGGTTGTCTATCCTTAACATCCATTTTTTTGTTTTTATACTGTAAAAATAGACGAGAGTTAGATTCGTAAAAGATAATTATCAAATAATACAAGCAATTTTCACATACAACAAGAAAAATACAAGCACACTTATTTTACATATTTTACACCTCATGATTACAACTCTTTATTATGACTCACTAGTTTCTTCTTCTTCGGACCTGTTTCGTTTTGCTAATTTTCTAGGGATATATTATGTTCCTCTAATACGAGCCGTTGTCTTCACAAATGGTTTAGAAAAACCTGGTGGCTTAGAGGTTTCCGGTTTATTGTTACAACTTAAGAAATACGGGTGTTGACGATACATATAAAGTTCATCGGGGTTGGAATCAGGTTTCTCTATTTTGATGCCCTTTCCCTTATTATTTTCTTTTGCTTTTTCAAATTAGGTCGAGGTAATTTCTATAACATCATCGGAATCCTCATTGGGATCCGATTCTTCGGAAAATTGGTAATCTTCCCAATATTTTGCTTCCTCGGCGGAAACAACATTGACCATTATTAACTTTGGTCCATTGGTTGAGGATTTTCTTTTATTTATCTGTTTTTCTGTGGTTTCTAATATTTCCTCCTCCGGAACCTCTTCTTCCGGTTCCTCTTCTTCCGGTTCCTCCTCTTCCGGTTCCTCTTCTTCCGGTTCCTCTTCGGGAATTTGTGAATCTTCCTAAAATATATTCGACTCTTCATTATTATTAGGTGAGTCGATGGGATTTGTACTAGAGGTAGACATTTATCACAGAATATCAAACATGTTAAGAGATTAATATATCATATAATATTTACATGTTAATAATATATAGTTTCCAACAAAAAGTGTTAAGCAATTGTTTTTAAAGAAAACACGGTCGAAGTCCAGACTCACTAATGCATCCTAACAAACTCGGTTAGACACACACTAATGCAATTTCTGGTTCTCTAAGACCAATGCTTGGATACCAACTGAAATGTCCCGTTCATATAGATTATAAACGTTCCATATTAATTGATTTCGTCGCGAGGTTTTGACCTCTATATGAGACGTTTTTCAAAGACTGCATTCATTTTTAAAACAACCATAACTTCTATTTTATCGATAAAGGTTTAAAAAAAAATATTACGTAGATTATCAAATAATGATAATCTAAAATATACCGTTTACACACGATCATTACATAATGGTTTACAATAAAAATATATTACATCGAAATAGGTTTCTTGAATGCAGTTTTTACACAATATCATACAAGCATGGACTCCAAATCCTGTCCTTATTTTAGTATGCAACAGCGGAAGCTCTTAATAATCACCTGAGAATAAACATGCTTAAAACGTCAAAAAAAATGTTGGTGAGTTATAGGCTTAACCTATATATTATCAAATCATAATAATAGACCACAAGATTTTATTTTTATAACACATCTCATATCAGGAATTTCGCAAACTGCATAGATATAAAAAATCATTCATATGGTGAACACCTGGTAACCGACATTAACAAGATGCATATAGAATATCCCCATCATTCTGGGACACCCATCGAACATGATAAACTCGAAGTACTAAAGCATTCCAAATTCCAGAATGGGGGTTGTTAGTTCCCGTAGATCTACCTTTAGGATTCGCGTCAATTAGGGGCCAGTTCCCTAATTCTTAGGCTACCAAGCTAAAAGGGGCATATTCAGTTTAATAATTCAACCATAGAATGTAGTTTCGATTACTTGTGTCTATTTCGTAAAACATTTATAAAACTACACGTATTCTCATCCCAAAAATATCAGATTTTAAAAGTGGGACTATAACTCACTTTCACAGATTTTTACTTCGTCAGGAAGTAAGACTTGGCCACTGGTCGATTCACGAACCTATAACAAATATGTATACATATATCAAAGTATGTTCAAAATATATTTACAACATTTTTATTACGTTTTAATGATTTGAGTTTGTTAAGTCAGCAGTCCTCGTTAGTAACCTACAACTAGTTGTCCACAGTTAGATGTACAAAAATAAAGCAATATATTATCTCGAATCAATCCACGACCCAGTGTCTACAAGTCTCAGACTCGATCACAACTTAAAGTATATATATTATTTTAGAATCAACCTCAACCCTGTATAGCTAACTCAAACATTACTGCATATAGAGTGTCTATGGTTGTTCCGAAATATATATATATATATATAGAAGGGTCGATATGATATGTCAAAACATTGTATACGTGTCTATGGTATCCCAAGATTTCATAATATGTATAATACAATATAAATTAGTTAGGATATGTTTAGTCTAGATTTGTTACAAAATTTTCGTAGCAAAAACTAGTAAATTTATCCAATTTTGTTTTACCCGTCATTTCTTCGTTTCAAATCCGTTTTGAGTGATTAAAGTTGATATGGTTTCATATTGAACTTAAGTTTATGAATCTAAAAATAAAGAGTATAAGTTTATAGTCGAAAATATAGGTTACAAGTCATTTTTTAAAGAGGTAGTCATTTCCGTCGAAAGAACGACATCTTGATGATCATTTTGAAAAACATACTTCCACTTTGAGTTTAACCATGATTTTTGGATATAGTTTCATGTTCATAAGAAAAATCATTTTCCCAGAAGAACAACTTTTAAATCAAAGTTTATCATAGTTTTTAATTATCAAACCCAAAACAGCCCGCGGTGTTACTACAACGGCGTATGTCCGGTTTTACGGTGTTTTTCGTGTTTCTAGGTTTTAAATCATTAAGTTAGCATATCATATAGATATAGAACATGTGTTTAGTTGATTTTAAAAGTCAAGTTAGAAGGATTAACTTTATTTGCGAACAAGTTTAGAATTAACTAAACTATGCTCTAGTGATTACAAGTTTAAATCTTCGAATAAGATAGTTATATATATATAAATCGAATGATGTTATGATTATCATTACTACCTCAAGTTTAGTAGGTAAACCTACTGGAAGTAACAAAAATTGATCTAGCTTTAAAGGATTCTTGTATAGCTTGAAAGTTCTTGAAGTAGAATCATGATACGAAAACAAGTTCAAGTAAGATTTCCACTCAAAATAAGATAGTTATAGTTATAGAAATTGAATCAAAGTTTGAATATGAGTATTACCTTGTATTAGAAAGATATCTTACTATAAATAAGAAAGATTTCTTGAGCTTAGATGATTACTTGGATTGGATTAGAAAACTTGGAAGTAATCTTGCAAACTTGATAGTATTCTTGATTTTATGAAACTAGAACTTATAGAATTTATGAAGAACACTTAGAACTTGAAGATAGAACTTGAGAGAGATTAATTATATGAAGAAAATTGAAGAATGAAAGTGTTTGTAGGTGTTTTTGGTCATTGGTATATGGATTAGATATAAAGGATGTGTAAGTTTGTTTTCATGTAAATAATTCATGAATGATTTATAATATTTTTTGTAATTTTGTGAGATATTTCATTCTAGTTGCCAAATGATGGTTCCCACATGTTTAATGACTCACATGGGCTTCTAAGGAGCTGATGATTGAGTGTATATACCAATAGTATATACATCTTAAAAGCTGTGTATTATACGAGTACGAATACGGGTGCATACGAGTAGAATTGTTGATGAAAATGAATGAGGATGTAATTGTAAGCATTTTTGTTAAGTAGAAGTACTTTGATATATGTCATGAAGTCTTCCAAAATTGTATTAATACATCTTAATACACTATATGTATATATATTTAACTGAGTGGTTAAGTCATCGTTAGTCGTTATATGTAAGTGTTGTTTCGGAACCTTTAAGTTAACGATCTTGTTAAATGTAATTGATCCATTGTTATTACACTTAAATGAGATGTTAAATTGTTATGTTAATATGTTAACATGGTGTATTAATATCTTAATATGATACATATGTATTTAGTAATACATTGTTATAACGATAATCATTATATTTATCGTTTCGAGTTTTCTTAATTCAATAGTCTCATTTTATGTATATAACTCATTGTTAATATACCTTGTAAGATACTTTATTATCATAATATCATGTTAACTATATATATATCCATATATATATATATATATATATATATATATATATATATATATATATATATATATATCATATAATTTTTACAAGTTATAACGTTCGTGAATCGCCGGTCAACTTGGGTGGTCAATTGTCTACATGAAACTCATTTCAAATAATCAAGTCTTAACAAGTTTGATTGCTTAACATGTTAGAAACATTTAATCATGCAAATATAGTTTTCATTTAATATATAAACATGTAAAAGTTCGGGTCACTACAATTATTAACTAGTGGGTTTACTCAAGAACACCCAAATCAAAACCCCAATTATGAACACTAATCAAACTATGAAAACTCGGAGTTAGAACTTACCAATACTACCACAACATAGCTAGGAGCGAGATGAACAACTTTAACACTCGAGCTTTTGATCAATTCAAGCTCCTTCTTCCCAAAATCAAGCTCTCTCTCTAACACTTTCTCACTCTAGGGTTGGAGGTTGAAGATGAGAGATTGAAGATAAGATTGTGGACTTGAATGAGTCCACCAACCTGCCGTTTAGTGGCATAAAACTGACTCTCAAGTGAAAAGACCAACATGCCCTTCATTAAACTTAATTAGAAAAAGCAGAATTCTGTCGCAGAAACAGTGCGCGGAGCGCACCCCTGAATGTGCGCGGCACGCACACACTCAAAATCAGTCTGTGAGTTTCAGTTTAATACAGTTTGATTATTCGACGTTTATGTACACATGTACACTTGAGTTTAGGGTCTTACATGTAATAATACACTTAATACACTATGAATGATAAAAAATTCACTATGAATGGTAAAAATTCACTATGAATGATAAAAATTCACTATGAATGGTAAATAAATACACTATGAATGATAAAAAAAGTACACTATGAATGATAAAAATATACTATGCATGATGAATGATGAGTGATAAAAATATGCTATGAATGATAAAAAAAAAATACACTATGAATGAAAAAAAAACACTATGAATAATAAAAAAATACACTATAGTGTATGAATGATAAAAAATAGAATGAATGATAATAAAAAACAGTATGAATGGTAATAATGAGGTAATGAATGATAATAATTGAGATGCTGAATTATGAAAACGATTGTATGAATATAAAAATATGGTATGAATGATAAAAACAGCAGGTAACAAGATAAAAAAAAAGAGTTGCAAATTTTGTGATATACTAAACACACAAAAATTATTGATAAAAATAATAAAATAAAAGGTTGAACATGATGAATGATAAAAGGTATCAATGGATGATAAAAAAACACCCAAAATTAAAAAACTTGGAAATGTATTAGTAGAACAAGTACAAATTATTCTTACACAGTATTAAAAAAAAAATGAAAAAAAACATTACAAACAGTATGGTCTTCAAAAAAATGGAAAAATTTAAACATGAAAAAATTATTCTGAATCAAAATGTTCTTCTTCGAAATCCGCATTTTCATTCTCATCCTCACTTTCATCTTCTAATTCAAAATAGACATCTTTTTTTTCTTGCCATGTAGCAAAGACAGTACCAATAACCACTGTTGTAAACGGCGTCCGTTGTGTCCGTTGCAACGCCCGTTGCGGCGTTTTGGTGACTAAACCGTTTCAACCCCGTTCCGTTTTCTTATAAGCCGGTCAACAGCCAAAAGTCAGGTTAAATGCAGGAAAAATTGGGTCAACGCCGGTCAAAAGTCAGAACCATAGGAAACCGTAATTTCTGACCATCAGGACCTTCATCCTAAAAAAAAACCAGAAAATGATTTTTACAAACTGAGCTAGTACTTATAAAAAAGTAATATAAAACATAATAAATGATTAAAAAAGGAAACAATAACAACAAATAAGTACATAGAAATGATTAAAAAAGTAAAAAAAAACAACAAAAGTTGAAAGTTCATATAATCAATCATAGTCATTTAACAAAAATTTTACCATTCATACTCATATATTTATCATTCATACTAAAATTTTATCATTCATTCTGAATTTTTACCATTCATACTCATTTTTTAATCATTCATTCTGAATTTTAAACATTCATTCTGAAATTTTTAGCATTCATTCTGAAATTTTTAGCATTCATTCTGTTTTTTTTTCATACATCACCTTCTTTTTATCATTCATAAAATTTCTTTTATCATTCATGCTATTTTTTTTAATCATTTATTATGTTTTATTATTTTTTTCATTCATCACATTCTTTACAGTTATCATTCATAAAAAACCTAGACTGCAAATTATCATTCATCATATACAAATAACAACAACATATATGAGAACAACCTGTAAAATGCAATTATCATTCAACATTCATAAAATACACAAATAACACAAGATATATGAAAACAACCTGTAAAATGCAATTATCATTCATTCATTCATCATTAAAAAAAAAAAAACATAACTAATTCATATCATGATAAAGTATAAAAAGTATATCTTACTAGAAAGCGTATCAGGCAGTGATTCATCAACTGATTGATTAACAGAATTCGAAATAACATCATCAGGCAATGATTCAGCAGCTGATTGATTAATAGGATTCAAAATAACGAGATGAGGTAATGATTCAGCAGCTGATTGATTAATAGCGTTCGATATAACGTGATCTGAAAAAGTAAAGAACAAACGTTAACATATTAAACCCTAATTTTGAACATAAAAACTGATTTCACTGCCACGTTTCAGACCAAGGTTTTACTGCCATGAACAACGGGACCATTAGATGTACAGTCTCATTCATGCGGCATATAATTCCGACCGGCAAAAGCATTCGATGTAGTGGACGATTCATTTAAAAGCTAATTGATTCCGGCAATTTATGGAGTACGCAATTGATTCTGGATAGTGAGGGTTCGTGACAATTGTGATGGTGGTGTTGGTAGTGGTGGCGGAGGTGACAGCGGTGGCGAAGGTGACAGCGGTGGTGGTGGTGATGGCAGTGGTGATACCATATCGCTCAATAATTTTGTGTTTGATGATTGTGATTCAATCAGTTTAGAGTTGGAACAAATGTATATGAACCTGTAGGTAGTTATTGAGCCCTAATTTGTTTTTCCTCAGTAAGTGATAATTTAGGCTGGAACAAGCGGTATATATTAATTACGATTATACCCCTCTGCGTTTTTTAGTATGAAATTGGGATTTCCATTAATGTGAGGTCCATATTCACTTATCCAGTTTGTACCCCATTTAGTGCTTATCCATGGATTGGTCCACTATATATATATATATATATATATGTATATATATATATATATATATATATATATATATATATATATATATATATATATATATATATATATATATATATATATATATATATATATATATATATATATATATATATATATATATATATAGACCTTGATCTATAAGCTGCTGCTAGCTTGAATATTTGGAGAGTGGTCTTGGAGCTGTGAGCAGTGAAAGGAACATACTTTTGTCTTCCTTCTGTTGTTCCAGAGCTATACATATATATGTATGATATTTTAGTAGTACTAGTTAACACTTATTCAAGAGTAGTTTGGAATGAAGCACAACATTAAATAATAACATGAGTAAATACATTTATTATAATTAATTCATCTATGCATGTATCACAAGGAAAAAAGAAGGTCGAGGGCGAAGATGCCTTGAAATTCGAGCTTGAAGAAGCGGTGGAAGTCGACTCCTTTTTCACCAGTGATTATATTAATCGTTCGGATGAGGTACCTTCTTTACCTTTAAATAATCAGCCCTCTTCATCATCGAAGCAAGTCGTGGGTGGTGACGGTTCATCACCGAGCTCATTTTGGGCATTTTTAATTATGCATTGAAGGATTTCAAGGATGTTCTTGTGGAAGGTAAATTGATCAACCCCATTCCGTTTCTGATGTTTGCAGCGTGGTATACGAAATAGCTTATATTTTTACAGGAAATACTATTAAATACGATACAATTTTACACAAGATATTTATTTATTTAGAGAATGGATATACTTAAACCTTGCTACAACACTTATAGGCAGTGTACCTAATCGTACAGTAGTGTAGTTTTTAGTAAGTCCGGTTCGTTCCACAGGGAATCTTTTTAAACAAAGCTTAACGCTATATTAGTTTACTTTTATAAAAATACAAATATATATATAAGTAATATTATTATTATAAAGGGGGGTTTTTACCGTTTAATGACCGGTTTGTCGATTTTAAAACTTTAGTCGCAGTTAAAACCAAATGTAAAATATTAAAAATGAATACAAGACTTAAATTAAAGCATAAAGAAAATAACGATAATGAAATTGCGAATAATAAAAGTGCGATAAAATAAACTTGCGATAATTAAAAAGTACGATAATTAAAAGTGCAATTAAATACAATAACAATAAAAATGCGATAATTAGAAGTGCAATTAAATATAAAATAAAGGAAATTAAATATGAAATAAAAGAATTATGCTTATTTAAACTTCCGTAATCATGATGTTTGACGTGTTGATTTTAGTTTTATGCCCATGGGTTAATTGTCCTTTGTCCTGGATTATTTAATATGTCCGTCTGGTTTTTGTCCATAACAGTCCATCAGTCATAAATATAAAGTGCGAGTGTCCTCGTCAAATTATCCTTATACCCGAAGTTAAATATTCCAACTAATTGGGGACTTAAACTGTAACAAGATTTTAATACTTTGTTTAATAATTACACCAGGATGTCGACTGAGTGTAACCCAAGGTTTTAATATTTTGTTATCAATTATACCAAGTGTCCTTGTACATAATTTCACCCCTGTTTTAATTATTCTAGTGGCTATTAATCCATTCCCGTGTCCGGTTAGATGAACGATTATTCGTACATATAAATACCCCGCCCATCGTGTCCGATCGAGTGTATATGGTAATTTATAGGGACGCCCAATTGTAAATCTTTATATTAACATTAACAAACTATCATTTAGTTAAACAAATATAAAGCCCATTAATAGCCCATAGTCTAATTTCCACAAGTGTCGTTCTTTTGTCCAAACCCCAATTATGTTACAAAGCCCAATTACCCAATTTTAGTAATTAGCCCAACATCATGATTACTTCGTTTTAAATAAGCATAATAATAACTTAGCTACGAGACATTAATGTAAAAAGGTTGTACATAACTTACAATGATTAAAAATAGCGTAGCGTTACACGGACAGAATTTCGACTTACACCCTTACAACATTCGCTAACATACCCTTATTATTAGAATTATAATTAAAATTAAAATATAAATTATAAATATATATATATATATTTTACGTTTGAGGAGAAGAAGAAAAAAGATGATGATTTGCGATCAGAATTCGGTTGCTTTTATAGGGATTTTTGACTTTTGGGGCTCCGCGACTCGCGGCATTTTTGCCTTCAAACTCCGCGAGTCACGGAGTTTGAAATTACAGCTCACATCAGTTTGGAGTCTTTCTTGCCGACGGTTTTTATTATTTATTATAATATATAAATAATTATAAGAATTATTTAAATATTATATTATATTTATGTGCATAGTTGACTTGTAATTTTTAGTCCGTTGCGTCGAGCGTTGAGAGTTGACTCTGGTCCCGGTTTCGAATTTTCGAACGTCCTTGCGTACAATTTAATATCTTGTACTTTGCGTTTTGAATCTTGTACTCTTGTAATTTCGAGACGTTTCTTATCAATAATTGGAACCTTTTTGATTGTCTTTTGTACTTTTGAGCTTTTTGGTCGTTTGCGACTTCAATTCGCCGAATCTGTCTTTTGTCTTCACCTTTTATTATTTAAACGAATATCAATTGTAAATAGAACAATTGCAACCAAAAGCTTGTCTTTCTTGAGGAATAATGCTATGAATTATATGTTCGTTTTTAGCATTATCAAATATTCCCACACTTGAGCGTTGCTTGTCCTCAAGCAATATCGTCTTAAAATACTAGAATCACTTCTTTATTCTTCACACTTTGTACATCAGTGATTTTCTATACGGCGGTATAAACAATGGTAGTAACGATATGGTTTACAGTCCCACATGACTATAAAAATTTAGATCCATTAAGGAAATTGGATCTTTATGAAAACATTTGATCTTTTGAAAATTAAATCTAGTTTTTACCCTAGATAAGTTTTCCGGGATAACCCTTTACCGGTGTTTGCAAAATATTTTTGTGGGTTTGGTGGGTTTTAGTTTTGAAAATTTTAGCTCAAAACTTATGGTTTTGTGTCACCCACTTGCTAACCTTGTATTTGGAAAGTAACACGTCCAGTTCACTTGTCCCGTATATTACCTTTCGGTAAACTACCGTCCGGTTGTAAAGGAAAGCGTTGAACAAGCAACTGTTAAGGCAATGTCCCCTGACATGCTTTTAATTATGGTCTATAACGTGTCGGACGCAATTACTATCCTTGGTAGGAGCAATAGTAAAGCTCACCCTTATAATTTTTCGGTATGGCACAAGGTCCTGTCTTTGACCATTATGCAACCACCATTCTTACGGTTGACACCCATTTTAGTTCAGGTGACCTAATAAATTCCAGGTGAATTCCTAGGATTTTACGTTCAATGGTAATGAACGCATTGAAAATAGGGTTTTCAGAAAACAAATCGGTTTGTAATTTTGATCAAAATATTTTCTCGTTCAAGCTCGAGTTTAGATATCATTGAATTCCATGAGTTTGAATTCTCAATCTTTAAGGTCAATCTCTAGGATTGAGTAATATCAGTCTTAAAAGCTGATTTTTAATCTTTAAGGAGATTATCCTTTCTGGGGATCTGATTCATTAGTCTTATCCAGCTAATTTGCATGGTGCCCCCCATTGTACGAGATAAATCCTTCTCATGGTTAGGATAAATCTGACCACTTGGCGACCCTGTTTGATGCTGAGGTCCGTGGATTTCCTGCTGATTTTAGTGATGACTTTTCTGGATTTTTTGTCAACCTACAGCTGGTCTGGACGACAACTTCATGACCTAAATCAAGAAGCGCGTTTCTTTTTCGGAAGACTTTACTTCCTTTTAATGATGGAATTGATTCATCGTGTAGATCCATCTCTTCTTTTCTTTCATCGGGTAAAACAGTTTAGTTTAGTCCAAAGCAAAAGTATTTTCAGTTATTTGTTACAGATATATGTGACATATGTTTAAGATAACTTGATAAATTTTCCCACACTTGGCTTTTATTTTCCTTTTTATCGTCCTCTATTCCATTTTAAATGAATTTTAACATTTTGGTTTGTTTCTCAATTTATATCCTTTCCGAGGTAACAATAATTTCGGTGTTAAAACCTAGTTTTATCGTTCATAAATATGTATAAACATGATCTTGAGTTTATTTAATTGAAAATTTTGAAAATTTTTACTAGAATTGGGTAGTCAGTATATAAGACTAGGGCTGTTCTTTATTATCAGAGAGCACTAGATTCTAATACAACTACTGCTTTACTAGTATTTTTAATGGTAACCAAGTGTATAAAGTAAAAAATTTTAAAATCCGAAAGAATTTAACCCCTTCCCACACTTAAGATCTTGCAATGCCCTCATTTGCAAGAAATCAGTAATAATTTAAATTATTGAGGGTGATTTGTGTGAAAATGATTAAATTTTTACCAAAGTTTCCAAATATATTGGCGTTTGTTTGCTGAATGATAAATGGTGCACATAATTTGTTCATTCCGTCTTGTTGTTATTTCACATATATTTTGCATCTTGTCGTCAAAATTAGTTGCTTTTGCTGAACTTAATGCCAGTCTTGGAAAATGCGTTGTTTTACCCTGTTGTGTACATAAGATAAACTGCAAACATATATACATATTTTTGAAGTTTGGTATATTACCCCACATTCAAAAATTATTAAAATCTAAGGATAAAAGTTAAACAATTATAAAAATGATTACAATATTAACAAAAGTATTAAACGTATCAATCATTACAAATTACAAAATAAAAAAAAAAAATTAAATATACTAGGGATGATACTGGTACCAATAGGGGTTCCAGGCATAACCATAGGTGCTATAGAATGCTTCGGCAGGGTCATACGTAGGATACGGTGGCTGCATCTCTATAGACCAGGGAGGGAAGATGGGTTTCGGTGTAGGAATATAGTTTCTACCTATATGTTGGCAATGAGCTATGATTTGGTTCTGATGAACTTGCCAATCTTCAAATGCTCTCTGTCTAGCATTTTCGTACTCCTGAGAAGCTATAAACCTTTGCATTTCTTGCATCTCATTCCCCCCTCCTACATTACCTTGCTGTTGGTTTCTCTCAACCTGTGGATGTCTACCATGGTATGGTACTGCGGCGTTATTTTGCCTTTTCAAAACTTTCGCACCATGGTATACATTTAAACCTATAGTATCGCGGGGTTCTGGTTCTTCTATTAATAATCCCCCCCGACTTATATCCACACCGAGATATTCACCAATCAAAGTAATAAAAATACCACCTCCTATTATGCTATGCGGTCGCATCCCCCGAACCATAGCTGATAAATAATAACCCACACAATATGGTATACTTACAGCGCTTTGTGGGTCTCGAATACACATATGGTAAAACAAATCCTGTTCATTTACCTTTTCCTTGTTTTTACCCCTTTGTGTAATCGAATTAGCTAAAAACCTATGAATCACTCTTAATTCGGCTCTATCTATATCCAAATAAGAGTAATGTCCCCCTTTGAAACGGTGATGGCTTGTCATTTGACTCCACACACCGTGTGTATCAAAATTTTCATCTATCTTTCTACCGTTTAGTATCAACCCTCTACAATCGGCAGATGCTAACTCCTCAGGCGTATATATACGTAAACCCTGAGCCATGTCCAGTAAAGACATGTGGCGCATCGAACCGCCTAACAAAAATCTAATAAAAGAACGATCGGTTAAACTAGCTACCCGATCATTCAACTCTATACTACATAACAATTCTTCACACCATACTTTATATACAGGTCTATGCATGGTGAATAAACGTACCCAGTCATTAAAAGTAGAATTACCATACCTCTGTACAAGTAATTCTCTAATTGGCCCGGCCAATTCTACAGCTTCTAAGGGTCCCCATTCTATGACCCTCGGTACCTCAACAACCTTAGAATGAAGAGTATGCAAACCCCTTTGATATTTTGGATAATCTATCCAAAGTCTGTCAAATCTCAGGTTTGGGTGCAACTCTTCCAAGTGCATATCAGAAAAGGTCATGACTGGATGAGGTATATCCTGCTTGTAGTAGTTATCCACCTCCTGTTGTTCCACATTCTCAGCAGGAGCATTGCGGGCTTGTGATGAAGATTCACCCCTTTCAGTCTGCAAAACACATCAAACACAATTTTTGTGCATCCAAATATGCATTAGTGTCAGCAAAATCATCAATCAAAATAATTACAATGACATGATCAATTTATATCAAACTTAAGCTCATTTTCACATTTTTATCAAATCTACACTTTTTCAAATAAGCATATACGAAAATGTTCGCCAAGTTCATAAGCATTCAACTCAAATAACATGTCAAAATAATTATTACTAGCAATTAAACAAGTCTCAAATGGCATTATCTTTCAAAAATCAAGTTCATGAATTTTAGACTTGAAAAAGTCCACTTTAATTCTCAAAATCATGTTTAGGCTCAAAGTTTGGATCATTTAACTACCTAAACATGTTACACTACTTAATTTAGCAACAATTCATGACAAAAATCGGCCATAACCTGTTTATATCAAAAAGCCCCAAATTTGCTCAAGAACACAAACCCTAGATTACTCTAAATTTGAAGTTTAAGGCTTCTAATCATGTTAAATAGCATCAATCTAGGTTATACAAGCATAATACATAAACAATTTAATCATAATTACACTAAAAAGCATCAAAATCAAATTGGGGAAAAAATTGCTCAAGAACACAAAATTTCGGATTAAATGGTGTTTAGGTGTAGAAATTTACCGTTTTTCTTGAGTAATTCCTAGATAGCATCCTTCTCAACATGATTTTAGTAAAAAATTTAGTGATTAACGGTTAAAAATTGTGATTTTGGGGTGTATTTTTCGGGTATTTTCGAGCAGTTTTCGCAGTGTTTGTGTGTTTTGTGGGTTGGGACTGATCTGTTTTGCGGTTATATTTTTTTCTGATTTTTAGTCCCTCCGCGACTCGCGGTGAATAACCCTTCAAACTCCGCGAGTCGCGGAGTTTGATATATATATATATATATATATTTTTTTTTTATAATCATTAACTTATAAAACAATTAAGTACTTAATTTTAAAATTTTGTTTCCCTTGTTATTTAGGACGAGGTCGTTTCGGATCGATGTCCTAGTCCGTCCCTCGACAAAATTTTAAAATTTGTCTTTTTGTAGCGATTGTTTTAAAAGCTAAGATTTTTGGGTTTTTTTAATGTTTTTGGCATACTTTAAATCAATAAGATTAAAAATAATGATAATAAAAGTTCTCGTCCCTCCCTTGGGTGAAGCAATTTCGGTTCAAAGACCTAGTCTTCAACTTACGACGAATTTTAAAAATCATATTTTTAACTTAATGAGATAAAGTAAATTTTTGTTTTTAAATTCACACAATTTAAATATAAAATTCAAAATTAATATTAAAAATTCACTCTAAACTTAAAATTTGAAATGCATAAAATTAAAAATTCATATTTTAAAAATTAAAAATTCACACCAAACTTAATTTAAAAATTCATATTATAAATTCACACCAAACTTATATTAATTTTTCAAATATTTACAATTTTAAATATATTGTTTTTACAAAGTTTACAATATTAAATTAAGATTTAAATATTAATTTTAAAAACATGCTAAAAATAAAATTAAAAATCTTTTTGTCTTTTTATCCCACTTTAATCAATCAAATATTATCAAAAATATGCGCCCCTATTTTCGGTAAAGTAATTTCGGTTCCAAAACCTAATTTAACTCATGACGAATTTTTGAAATATTTTGGGTTGATTGATTAAAGATATTTATACCTTAAGAATAAACGTTAAATTTCGCAGTGATGTAATAAATTTTTGAATGATATCAATAATTTCGGTCGCCAAACCTAATTTTATTCAATACCAATTTAATACTTTTTAGCGAACAAATTAGCGTTTATTATCAAAAGGTTAAAAATAAAAATAAAAATAAAAACTGTACAGACATACCTGTGAAATGGATTTCTTAGTTATATGATCTATCCCATTCATAAGATAGTCGGTTTAATTGGTTTTCCATAGCTACATAGGCGTAACCTCGAGCATTCAGTGTCTTTTCTTCTAAACATATGAACGGTCCGTCTCTGCATAAAGTAACAAATTCGGTATTTGAATAGGTTTGATTATTTGAACATTTACCTCCATGTGACCATTTTCCGCATTTGTGACATCGTTCTAGGTGTCGTGCTCTTCTTTTCGCTGCGGATTTTGATTTTCCTTTACCAAATTGTAACTTATTATCTTCGCATCTGGATTCTTTTCTAACTCCGTCCATTCTTTCTCTGATTACTGATACTAATTCACTTGGTAGTATGTCATTATTACGTTTAGTGATCAAAGCGTGTAGCATTAGACCATGGTTTAGTTCACAGGCAGTCTTCATTTTGTAAAAACCTAAAAAAAATAAAAATTCAGAATGGGGGGAGAAGACTAGTTCTTTAGGGTCTGCTAGGGAAAGACCATTCGGGTTCCATTTTCGAGAACTACACGAAAACAGACAATCTAACTCTAACATAAATACATATTATCCTTTAAAGACTTGATTCTCCCCACACTTAGTTAGCCGTGGTGTCGAAATTGTGATTAACTTCGTTGTCGACTTCCATCGGACCATGTATGTAATGTTTAACTCTGTGACCATTAACTTTAAATTCAATCCCATTTGAATTTATTAATTCTATCGTTCCGTATGGGAAAACTCTTTTGACTATGAATGGTCCAGACCATCTTGATTTCAATTTTCCAGGAAATAGCTTGAATCGTGAATTGAAAAGAAGAACTTTGTCTCCTTCTTTAAATTCTTTTGAACTTCTGATTCTTTTATCATGCCATTTCTTCGTTCTTTCTTTATAGATTAACGAAATTTCTTATGCTTCATGTCTTAATTCTTCTAATTCATTTAGTTGACTTAATCGTAGACGTCCAGCTTCATGTAAATCAAGATTACATGATTTCAAAGCCCAAAATGCTTTGTGTTCAATTTCTACTGGAAGATGACATGCTTTTCCATAAACAAGTCTAAAAGGTGTAGTTCCAATCGGAGTTTTGTAGGCTGTTCTAAAAGCCCAGAGTGCATCCTCCAATTTAATGAACCATTCCTTCGGATTTGATCCTACGGTTTTCTCTAGAATACGTTTTAAAGCTCGGTTGGTATTTTCAACTTGTCCACTTGTTTGTGGATGATATGCGGTGAAGATTTTATGAGTTACTCCATATCTTTTAAGAACTTTCTCAAGTTGATTATTACAGAAATGAGTACCCCGATCACTTATTAAAGCTTTCGGTGTTCCAAACCTTGCAAAAAGACTTTTTAAAAAGTTGACTACAACTCGTGCATCGTTAGTTGGGAGAGCTTGTGCTTCCGCCCATTTAGATACATAATCAATGGCTACGAGTATATATAGATTATTATGAGATTTTGGAAATGGACCCATAAAGTCAATACCCCAAATGTCAAATACTTCACATACTTGGATGACATTTTGTGGCATTTCATCACGTTGACTTATTTTTCCGGCCCTTTGACAAGCATCACAGGATTTGTAAAGTAGGTGTGCATCTTTGTAAATTGTAGGCCAATAGAATCCAGCATCATAAACTTTTCTTGCTGTTAGTTGAGGCCCATAATGCCCTCCTGTTGGTCCTGTGTGACAATGGTTTAATATTTTACTAGCTTCATCTCCAAATACACATCGGCGTATTATTCCATCGGGACAACTTTTAAACAGATGTGGATCTTCCCAGAAATAGTGTTTTATATCACTGAAGAATTTCTTTCGTCTTTGGTACGATAATCCTTTTTCAAGGAATCCACATACTAAATAATTTGCATAGTCTGCAAACCATGGGATTTCTTTATAATCTATCTTCAATAGATATTCATCAGGAAAGTTGTCTTGTATGGCTGATTCATTTAGAACTTCTAATTCGGGATTTTCAAGACGAGAAAGATGATCAGCGGCGAGATTCTCTGCTCCTCTTTTATCTCGAATTTCAATATCAAATTCTTGTAAGAGTAAGATCCAATGGATTAATCTTGGTTTAGCATCTTGTTTCGAAAATAGGTATCTAAGAGCAGAATGGTCGGTATAGACCACCGTTTTTGCTAGAACGAGATATGATCGAAATTTGTCAAAAGCAAAGACAATAGCAAGGAGTTCTTTTTCAGTAGTTGTATAGTTCGTTTGTGCTCCTTGTAATGTCTTACTAGCATAATATATAGGTTGAAATCGTTTTTCAATCCTTTGTCCTAAAACGGCTCCCATTGCAAAATCACTTGCATCGCACATTAGTTCAAATGGTAAATTGCAATTTGGTGTTATCATGATCGGCGCATTAGTGAGTTTTTCTTTAAGAATATTAAAAGATTTGATACACTCATCTGAAAAGATGAATGGAGCATCCTTTTCTAGGAGTTTATTCATAGGAGTGGCAATTTTAGAAAAATCTTTTATGAAACGTCGGTAAAAATCGGCATGCCCTAGAAAACTCCTAACTCCTCTAACATTGGTGGGATGTGGAAGTTTAGCAATTACATCTACTTTAGCTCTATCCACTTCAATTCCTTCTTTTGAAATTTTTTGTCCAAGAACGATGCCTTCTTTAACCATGAAATGACATTTCTCCCAATTAAGTACTAGATTTGATTGTTTGCATCTAAGAAGCATTCGTTCAAGATTAGCTAGACATGATTCAAATGTATCACCGAAGACTGAAAAGTCATCCATGAAAACTTCCATGCATTCTTCTATCATGTCGTGAAAAATCGCCATCATACACCTTTGAAAGGTTGCAGGGGCATTGCAAAGTCCAAATGGCATGCGTTTGTAAGCAAAAGTACCATAAGGGCACGTGAATGTGGTTTTCTCTTGATCTTCGGGTGCTATTGGAATTTGAAAATATCCGGAAAATCCATCTAGAAAACAATAGTAACTATTTCCGGCTAATCTTTCCAACATTTGATCTATGAAAGGTAAGGGAAAGTGATCTTTTCTGGTGGCGTCATTTAATTTTCTATAATCAATACACACACGCCATCCTGTTACAGTCCTAGTAGGAATAAGCTCATTTTTCTCATTTGTAATGACAGTCATGCCACCCTTCTTAGGCACGCATTGAACTGGGCTTACCCATGGACTATCAGAGATTGGATAAATTAAACCTGCATCTAGCAGTTTAATAATCTCTTTCTTAACTACATCTTGCATATTAGGATTTAGTCTTCGTTGGCGTTGCACATACGTTTTATGACCTTCTTCCATAAGGATTTTATGTGTGCAATACGAAGGACTTATTCCTTTAATATCATGAATCTTCCATGCAATGGCTGGTTTATGAGCTTTCAACACAGAAATGAGTTGTGATTTCTCATTTTCAGTAAGAGAAGACGATATTATTACAGGTAATTCAGATTCACCATGTAAATAAGCGTATTCCAAATGGTTTGGAAGTGGCTTTAACTCTAATTTCGGAGGTTCTTCTATTGATGATTTATATCGATATCTGTCTTCTTCTTTTAGCATTTGAATTTCTTCTGTTGTTGGTTCATATCCATTAGCTATAAGTGTAGCTAACATTTCAGCTTCATCAATTGGTTCATTACCTTCTCCTAAAGAGCATTCTCATGTTCCTTGTAATTCTGGAAATTCTTCTAATAATTCTGCATGTGCATCTATAGTTTGAATATAATAACATGTATCATCTGCAGATTGTGGTTGTTGCATTGCTCTATCAACTGAAAAGGTAACACTCTCATCCTCTATACTTAGGGTCAATTTCTTACCGAACACGTCTATCATTGCTTTAGCCATGTTTAAGAATGGTCTTCCTAATATGAGAGGAACTTGAGAATCTTCTTCCATGTCCAGAACAACAAAATCTACTGGAAATACTAAAGTACCAACTTTAACTAGCATGTTCTCCATTATCCCTCTAGGATATTTTATTGATCTATCGGCTAGTTGTATGCTTATTCTGGTTGGTTTCAATTCTCCAAGGTCTAGTTTAGCGTATAGTGAATACGGCATTAAATTTATACTAGCACCTAAGTCTGCCAATGCTTCTATTGAACTAAGACTTCCCAGAAAACATGGAATTGTGAAACTTCCTGGATCAGATAGTTTTTCTGGTATCTTATTCAACAGCACTGCTGAACAATTAGCATTCATAGTAACAGCCGAGAGTTCTTCCATTTTCTTTCTATTTGAAATTAGATCTTTCAAGAATTTAGCATATCTAGGCATTCCTGAAATCACATCAATGAAAGGAAGATTTACATTTATCTGTTTAAACATATCCAAGAATTTGGATTGCTCGGCTTCAAGTTTCTCTTTCTTCATTTTACTCGGGTAAGGAAGTGGTGGTTGGTATGGTTTAACATAAGGTTTATCCTTAACTGTGTTATCTTCATTAACCTTTTCAACTACCGGTTCTTTTTCCTTATCTTGATCAGGTTGTGGTTCTTGTGGAGTAGGAATAGCTTCATCAGAAGTTACAGGTATTTCAGGTGGTTTAAGTGTTGTACCACTTCTTGTGGTAATGACTTTAGCTGTTTCATTCCGGGGGTTAGCATTTGTATCACTAGGTAGACTTCCCGGTTTTCTTTCACCTATTAACCTTGCTAGGTTACTTACTTCTTGTTCCAGATTTTGGATAGAAGCTTGTTGATTTCTAAATGCTTGAGCATTTTGTTCATTGGTTTGTTTTTGAGATGTGAAAAACTGCGTTTGAGTTTCAACTAGCTTCGTCATCATATCTTCTAAATTCGGATTTTTATCATCGGTTTGTTGTGGTGGTTTGTTTTGAAAATTTGGTCTTTGCTGATTGTAAGTATTATTGGATACTTGTTGATTGCTAGGACCTTGTTGGTTGTTGTATGGAATATTTAGGTTATAATTCTGGTTTTGATTGTAAATCGATCTTGGCGGTTGATAATTATTCTGATAATTATTTCCAGGCCTTTGGTTTATGTATGAAATATTCTCTCTTTGTTCCATTGTTAATTCAATACTGAGACAATCTTTTGTCAAATGTGGTCCTCCACACTGCTCACAACTAATTCGTATTGAGTGAATATCCTTAGTCATCTTTTCCATTCGTCTCTCCAGAGCATCTATCTTTGCGGAAATGGAATCTAAGTCATGGCTAGAATCGGCTCTAGCTGCTTTAGATGATCTAATGATATCTTTTTCTTGGTGCCACTCATGTGAGTGGGAAGCAGTGTTATCAATAATTTTGTAAGCATCAGTTTCGGTTTTCTTCATAATAGAACCACCAGCTGCTATATCTATGTCTTTCCTTGTAGTGATGTCGCATCCTTGGTAGAATATTTGTACTATTTGACAGGTGTCTAAACCATGTTGCGGACATCCTCTTAACAACTTTCCATATCTAGTCCATGCCTCATATAGAGTTTCATTTGGCTTCTGTGTGAACGTAACAATTTCTGCTTGAAGTCTTACGGCTTTAGATGCAGGAAAGAATTGTTTAAGAAATTTGTCAACTAAAACATCCCATGTATCAATCGCCCCTTCAGGTAACGATTCTAACCAATCTTTGGCTTCTCCCTTTAAAGTCCAGGGAAATAACATGAGATATATCTGTTCATCCTCCACTTCTCAGATTTTAAATAGTGTGCAGATCCTATTAAAGGTACGTAGATGTTCATTTGGATCTTCCTTCGGCGCACCACTAAATTGGCATTGATTAGTCACCATGTGTAGAATTTGTCCTTTGATTTCATAATCTGGCGCATTAATGTCTGGATGAGTAATTGCGTGACCTTGGCCAGTGCGTTTAGCTCTCATTCGGTCTTCCATACTTAAAGGTTCCAGATTTTCCGTAATTGAATTTGTTGAATCGGAATCACTAGAGGATTCTGATTTAATGGTTCGTTCCTCAACAATCTCTGTTTGAATTATTGGTGGTTCCGGAGGAAAGTTTAATGGTTCAGGATCTATGAACCGTTCCTGAATATTCTCCGGATTCTCAATTGTGAGGTCGGGTTCAAAAAATGGATTATCGGAAATTTGAACTGAAGTACTTGGTTGACTGGATGACGATTCTAAAGAAAAATCAACGGCGGTTATATTTGCTAAATGTCTTGATCTAGTTACAGGTGGTGAACGTACAAAAGGTGGTGATCGTCTTGCTCGGTGCATTCACTGAATATCCTATTAGTTTTTAAAAGGAAAGAAAAATTATAATAAGTTATCCAACCAATAGACTTTTCTGATTTTGCCCACGTTTCGAATAGCCAAAAGATGCAGCAGAGGGGCAGGATTCGTTTGGTCTCAATATAATTGAGGACTGTTTGGCTCTAATAACCCGGTCCACGTACAAATCCAACTATTACTACGAACCAGAAAATTTTGATGTCTATCAATTTAACCACTTAAAATAAATTTTCGTAATTTTAAGAAATTTAGATAAGAATAAGAAGTAGAATAAAAATCTATGTCCTAAAAACTAGAATAGCGAGAAATAAGAAAGAAAAAGAGTTCGTCGGAAAAAGATCGAAAAAGAAAAATGGTTGAAAAATAAAAGGTGACGGAAAAATAAAAGAAACTTATAAAACTTAAAAATACTTGACTAACCTAACCTTATTACTACAACTAACTTAAAATTATAATCGCAAATTGAAATTACTAATTGGAATAATAAATGATACATAGGTAAAAGGTGTCTAAAAATATTAAAGCTTACAGGAAAACTAAATCCCAAATGAAAATAACTTAAAAAGAAACTAAAACTTAAAAAGGCGTCGCAAAATTCTAAAGCACCTAAATCTTAGTCTAAAGAAAAAGCACTTAAGGAATTCTACGGCAAAGCCTAAAAATCTAGAAGTAAAAATAACTATGGCAAAAACTAAGTTTAAAACTAAATATGAGCTAAAAATACAAAAGTTACGCTAAAACGATTAAAAAGGGACAAAATATAAAAATATACAAAAAGTTGTAAAAAGTACAATTTTTATAAAAATATTATTTTTATATTAATTATTTATTAAAACTACTAATTTTACAAATTAATTAAACTAATTAAACTAAATAATACAAATTAATTAAAACTTAAATTAACTACTAAATTAATTAATTATTTAACCCTAATACAATTTAATTAATAATAATTAATAATACTCCGTAATAAATGCAGGATTAGGGCTTCTGTCGTGTGTCAGGTCCCCTCCGTGAGTCGCGGTATTTAAAGCATCAAACCCCGCGAGTCGCGGGGTTCAGAAATTCAGATGACAGCTTACTTTAAATTCGACGCGTTTTTCTTTATTTATATATATATTTTTTTCTTTTATGTTTTCTAATTTTCTGTTTTAATATAAATAAAAGATATTTAAATAAAACTTATATTTTTATAAACTAAAATAAAAATAAAGAAACTTATAAAACTTTTAACAAACTCTTAAAAATATATAAATTTTTGTTTTTTTTCTTTTTATATTTTCGAATATTCAAAACGTATTTTTACAAAAGCGAATTTTAATAAAAGTAAACAAAAAATCTTTTTTTTTATATTAGCGTTGCGCTTCCGGCGTTTAAGAGTGTCCCCGGCAGCGGCGCCAAAAATACTTGATGTTTGCAGCGTGGTATACGAAATAGCTTATATTTTTACAGGAAATACTATTAAATACGATACAATTTTACACAAGATATTTATTTATTTAGAGAATGGATATACTTAAACCTTGCTACAACACTTATAGGCAGTGTACCTAATCGTACAGTAGTGTAGTTTTTAGTAAGTCCGGTTCGTTCCACAGGGAATCTTTTTAAACAAAGCTTAACGCTATATTAGTTTACTTTTATAAAAATACAAATATATATATAAGTAATATTATTATTATAAAGGGGGGTTTTTACCGTTTAATGACCGGTTTGTCGATTTTAAAACTTTAGTCGCAGTTAAAACCAAATGTAAAATATTAAAAATGAATACAAGACTTAAATTAAAGCATAAAGTAAATAACGATAATAAAATTGCGAATAATAAAAGTGCGATAAAATAAACTTGCGATAATTAAAAAGTACGATAATTAAAAGTGCAATTAAATACAATAACAATAAAAATGCGATAATTAGAAGTGCAATTAAATATAAAATAAAGAAAATTAAATATGAAATAAAAGAATTATGCTTATTTAAACTTCCGTAATCATGATGTTTGACGTGTTGATTTTAGTTTTATGCCCATGGGTTAATTGTCCTTTGTCCTGGATTATTTAATATGTCCGTCTGGTTTTTGTCCATAACAGTCCATCAGTCATAAATATAAAGTGCGAGTGTCCTCGTCAAATTATCCTTATACCCGAAGTTAAATATTCCAACTAATTGGGGACTTAAACTGTAACAAGATTTTAATACTTTGTTTAATAATTACACCAGGATGTCGACTGAGTGTAACCCAAGGTTTTAATATTTTGTTATCAATTATACCAAGTGTCCTTGTACATAATTTCACCCCTGTTTTAATTATTCTAGTGGCTATTAATCCATTCCCGTGTCCGGTTAGATGAACGATTATTCGTACATATAAATACCCCGCCCATCGTGTCCGATCGAGTGTATATGGTAATTTATAGGGACGCCCAATTGTAAATATTTATATTAACATTAACAAACTATCATTTAGTTAAACAAATATAAAGCCCATTAATAGCCCATAGTCTAATTTCCACAAGTGTCGTTCTTTTATCCAAACCCCAATTATGGTACAAAGCCCAATTACCCAATTTTAGTAATTAGCCCAACATCATGATTACTTCGTTTTAAATAAGCATAATAATAACTTAGCTACGAGACATTAATGTAAAAAGGTTGTACATAACTTACAATGATTAAAAATAGCGTAGCGTTACACGGACAGAATTTCGACTTACACCCTTACAACATTCGCTAACATACCCTTATTATTAGAATTATAATTAAAATTAAAATATAAATTATAAATATATATATATATATATATATATATATATATATATTTTACGTATGAGGAGAAGAAGAAAAAAGATGATGATTTGCGATCAGAATTCGGTTGCTTTTATAGGGATTTTTGACTTTTGGGGCTCCGCGACTCGCGGCATTTTTGCCTTCAAACTCCGCGAGTCGCGGAGTTTGAAATTACAGCTCATATCAGTTTGGAGTCTTTCTTGCCGACGGTTTTTATTATTTATTATAATATATAAATAATTATAAGAATTATTTAAATATTATATTATATTTATGTGCATAGTTGACTTGTAATTTTTAGTCCGTTGCGTCGAGCGTTGAGAGTTGACTCTGGTCCCGGTTCCGAATTTTCGAACGTCCTTGCCTACAATTTAATATCTTGTACTTTGCGTTTTGAATCTTGTACTCTTGTAATTTCGAGACGTTTCTTATCAATAATTGGAACCATTTTGATTGTCTTTTGTACTTTTGAGCTTTTTGGTCGTTTGCGTCTTCAATTCGTCGAATCTGTCTTTTGTCTTCACCTTTTATTATTTAAACGAATATCACTTGTAAATAGAACAATTGCAACTAAAAGCTTGTCTTTCTTGAGGAATAATGCTATGAATTATATGTTCGTTTTTAGCATTATCAGTTTCCAAAACCTAAAAAGGGTAAGGCTCGAAAAGTTTAGGGTACTGAGTTAATATTTTTTTTAGGGTGATGATGACTTTTGAGCAACCGGATGTTGTACTTGTTTGTAATCAACCAGATGTTGTACGTGTTTGTTAATTCGCTCTTTATGTTTGTGTTGTTTGTTTGTTTTATTTACTTGTTCCCCCTTTTATGCTCGTCTTTATTTTTACATCTTCCTAGTTTAGTTCGTGTATATTTAGTCTCCTTTCTTTGGTTGTTTGTATGTTTGTATAAGTTTTTTATTTATTTTTTTTTTTTTGAAAAGCAAGAAAAATTTCATTAACCACTAAAAAATCAAAATGAGAGATGCATTTTCTCAATACAACCCTGAAACGTTTAAGGGTGTGTAAGATAACAAACCCAACACGAATAATTACACGAGATTTAAGTACACACTAGGGTCATTGATCCATGTTAACCAATCTAGTTTTTTCCTTTTTTTGATGCGGTTAGAGATCCAATCAAAGGAGACGGTTTGAACCTCATTGAAAGCCATGGGAGTCATCTAACTCATACCTCGGAACACAATGTTGTTTCTATTCTTCCAAATCAAGTATGCACATACCCATTCGACCGCTTGCCACACTTTATGACCTAAAGAAGTAGACGAGGTTAAACCATTCCCTCGTAAGACCTCGCTTATGCTCAAGTTGTTGAAAACACCTAAGCCCCACCATTTAAAAACCCGAGACCCCAAGTCGAACGCATATTTACAAAAGATGAAAGTGTGATCCACGGATTCGATATCTTCATCACATAAAGGGCATCCTACACTATGCAAGTCAATTCCCCGATTATCGAGCTCTAGTCTCGTTGGAAGCCATTTTTTGACCGCCCTCTAAACAAATATTTCGAGCTTTTTAGGAACAAGGGGGTTTCACATAGTCTCGATACCAATTTTGAAGGTATTTCGTATGCCTGAGAGACATATTAAATTAACGTGGCTAATATGTTTTGATCCAAGTCGGGTCATACCCAATAATAAGCTTACCGACACCTTATTCGTATTTGATCTTAGCGATTGGATCATTGATTAAATACGCGACACTTAGATTTTAATAAAAATAGTTTTCTAAAATAATATTACTTGATGTGTATATAAATTATGGAATAATTTATATAATAAGAGTTTAATTATTTATAGGCTAAATAATTAATCATGTTATGTTACATTTTTTTTTATAAAATACATTTATAAATGATGTACACATACATAATAAATAAAATGGAAGTTTTATAAAATTTAATTTTATAAAATAAAACCATTTTATTTAAAAGACATAGAAGTGGCATTGGGAGGGACATAAACATGCTAAAAGATTCCATCTTTTGGTCAATCCTTCCCATTTCCACAAGTATATGTCTAGCACTCTTGGAGACACAAAACATACATGAAAACACATCAAAATACATCAAAAACAACTACAATACTCTCCCATTTCTGCTGTTGATTGCCGTGGCCTTTTGGGGAGAAAGAAAGGGTTCTTCACTTGGTTTTGCAAGCTCATCCAAGTGTCTAATAAATCCTAACTAAAGGCAAGGGTGTTGGGGTTAAAAGCTTGGGGTATTAAAACTTGAGGCTTCAAGTTAGAAGCTCCATTCTTCATCATCTTTTGAATGAACCCTCAACTATCTTGAGGAGGTATAAAATCTAAACCCACTTTTAGTTTGTAAGTATGTTTCACAACTTGATCCTATTTGGGATTTAACTTTAAAAGGTTAAAGATTAACATGTTTAAAATGGTAATTTACATGCTTCTGCTATCTTAATTCTTAAATGGTTTTAAGTATATTATGAACTTGTTAAATCCCAACAATGGTATCTAGAGCCGAAGTTGTTGAAATATGCTTCGAGGTGGTTATTAAACCCACTATGTATTTTGCATTTTATGTACATGCATGAAAGTAATATGCAAAAATTAAATGTTTGGGTGGGTTTGATGGTTTGGCTGAAATCTTGGAGTCCCAAAATGGGTTTTGGGCTCTTCCATTTTGGTCATATTTGTTGTATGATGATGTTCACAATCATAGCCTTAACCTTGTGTTTGTTTGGTTGAATGTTTGATTGATTTATTATTCATTCATTTGGTTTTAATAATATTTATTCAATTGGTTTGTAATAATATTATTTTGGTTATGTAATTTATTTTATATTTGGTATGTAAAATAGATTAGGTTGTATTTTCATTTTTTAGAGAAAAATGTATTAGGATATAATTTTGTAAAAAGATGAAGATGCAAGATGGAGACAAGGAAGATGCAAGATTAAGTGGGAGATTTTGAAATCTCCTAATTTGTGTTTGTCCCCATTAACCGGAGACATTTGTTTTCGGCTAAACAAATATCCACCAAATTGGCTTGATTGTGAACATAATTGTTTTGCATGCATGGTTGTTTTGTATGATTGTGAATTGTATATTTGTATGCTATAAGTTAATCACACAAGTTAACAACAAACAAAACTATAATTTAATTGGTTAAATTAGAAATTATTAACAACATGCAAAGAACAAACTATAATTTAATTGGTTAAATTAAAAATGGCTAAATGGATTTTAATAATTGCTTATTAAAACATAATAAAATGGTTTATTTCAAAGTAATAAAATTGTCTTATTACATAACATGGAAATGGATTTTCACATGTACCACACACTAAATGCATGTTAGTGTATGGTATAAAAGTTTTCTCATAGAAATAATGAAAACTTAAAATCCCTTATTAACAAGGCAAACGAGTTAAACGCCATCCTTTTGTGTGACACTTAGGCATATTAGGGAACTCATAATGGGATAAAGGTCACCTAACCGTTATGAGCGAACTAAAATGATTAAGGTAAATTTCGAAAGCTTGTGGGATAAAGGTCACCTAACCACTTGTATGTTAAATTTACACGTCTATACAAGTAGGACAACTTAATTTGGGAATCATGAACTTAGGGTCACCGAAGCATGATGAACAAATAGGCGTTGATGGGATAAATATGCCATACAAATGGATTGTATGATCCCATACGCTAGAAGTTACAAAACGATTGCAATTGTCATATAATGACTACCTAGCTAAATCAAATAATGGGATAAAGGTCACTTAATCGGAATTTGGTTTACCATTGGATTCTAAGATTTAATATATCAATTGGATTTAAAAGGGTATTGATTGTTAAATTAAAATTAATACTTAAACAAACTTTGTTAAATTTTGTAGATGGCAGCCAATAACAACAACATTTCAAACGCACCAATCAACTTTAATAACCTATCTTTAAGGTCCTTACTCGAAAAGGAAAAACTCAAACATACGAATTTCATGGATTGGTATCGCAATCTAAGAATTGTCCTCAAACTTGGGGATAGAGCGTATGTGTTGGAAGACCCCATTCCCGATCAACCCGATGAGGATGATGCCGAAGGTATGGCATATTGGGAGAAATATTGCGCCGATTCGGTACAAGATTCTTGCCTTATGCTTGGGACCATGATCCCCGAACTCCAAAAGGACTTCGAGCATCATAGTGCATATGACATGATCACACAATTGAAGGAGATGTTCCTCCAACAAGCTCATGTTGAGCGCTTCGAAACGGTTCGAGCGCTTCATGCATGTCGAATGGACGACTCCCAATCCGTTTCATCTTATGTACTTAAGATGAAAAGCCTAATTGATCGATTACACCGTCTAAATTGCAACGTGTCTAATGAATTAGCCACAGACCTTTTTCTCAACTCATTATCAAAAAGGTTTAACACATTCGTGATAAATTACAACATGAATGGTTGGGATAAAAGCATTGGCGAATTGCATGCCATGCTTAGGATGGCCGAATAAAGCATGGGTAAAAGGGTTTCACCCGTGCTTATGATCAATGAAGGTGGGTCTAAGAACAATTCCACTTCTAAGCTAAAGGTGGCTAAGAGGAAAGGACCCGCCTACCAAGGAAATGGTAAGGGAAAAGGGAAGATGGTTACCCCAACCAACAAAAACAAGAAGCAAAAGGTTGCCGAACAAGCAAACCCCAAGGAAGATCCGTGCTTTGGTTGCGGTGAGATGGGTCACTGGAAACGCAACTGCCCGATCTACCTGAAGGAGTTGAAAGAAAAGAGGAATGCAGGGCAAACCTCAGGTAATGTATATATGGTATACGTTGAGCTTAGTATTACTTCTTCTAATACATGGGTATTAGACACAGGATGTGGAACTCATATTTGCAATTCTTTGCAGGGGTTCAAAAGAAGTAAACAAGGAGCGGGAACAACAAGTCTCTTCATGGAAAATGGTGCAAAGGTGCACGTAGAAGCTTAAGGAGACTTTGTTTTAAAGCTACAAACTGGGTTGGAGCTTGTTTTGAAAAATGTTTTGTATGCTCCTGATTTGACTCGAAACATTATTTCTATTTCCCATTTAAGACAATATGGTTTTGATTTTAATTTTATTGATGATGATATCCATGTTTCTTTAGATAGTGTGTTCTATTTTAAGGCTTCACCTTTGAATGGTATTTATGAATTGGTTCATGATAACACATTACACAATAGCTCAATGTTTCATGCAAACACCAAGAAACTCAAAAGTTATTTGAATGATTCCTACTTATGGCATTGTCACCTTGGTTACATAAACAAGAATCGAATGCATACACTTCAAAAGAATGGACTTTTGAAATCAAATGAACTAGATTCGTTTGATGTATGTGAATCTTGTTTACAAGGCAAAATGACTAAAGTACCTTTCAAAGGGACCTATGAAAGGGCTAAAGACTTATTGGGATTAATACATTCGGATGTATGTAGACGCTTTAAGCCCATGACTAGGAATGGTGAAAAATACTTCGTTACTTTCATTGATGACTTCAGTCGTTTCAGATATGTCTACTTGTTAAGACACAAAGACGAAACTTTCAAAGCATTCAAAGAATATCAAAACGAAGTACAAAATCAACTCAACAAAACAATTAAGGTACTTCGTACCGATAGAGGAGGTGAATACCTAAGCGATGCTTCCAAGATCATCTTAAAAGTTGTTGGATTATCTCGCAACTTACTCCACCCGGGACACCCCAGCTTAATGGAGTGTCCGAAAGGAGGAACCGAACCCTAATGGATATGGTTCGATCTATGATGACTAGAAGCTCGTTACCTCTATCATTTTGGGGTTATTGTCTATGCTCCGAGGCTCGTATTCTAAATATGGCCCCAACCAAGAAAGTGGAACGAACTCCTCATGAAATGTGGTTTGGAAAACCTCCATCTCTATCATACTTAAAAGTATGGGGATGTGAAGCTTATCCTAAGCATTACGTCCGTAATAAGTTGAATGCTCGATCCACGAAGTGTATCTTCTTAGGATATCCTAAGGATGATATGGGATATTATTTCTATGATCCTTCCGAGCAGAATGTATTTGTTGCTCGGAAAGCTGAATTCGTTGAAACTAAATTCCTAATTGAAGGTAATAGTGAAAAGAAGATAGATCTTGAAGAGGTTCAAGATCAAGTAGATGATACACAATTGGTTGACACTAGCACTCAACATGAAAATGTTGAGAATGATCAAATGGATGATCAAAGTATATAAGACGTTCACAGATCTTGTAGGATTAGTAATCCTCCTGAGAGATATGGGTTTCTCATGGATGGTTGCTATGTGGTTGATTTGGATGAACCAACAAACTACCAAGATACTTTATCAAGGATTGATAAAGATAAATGGCAGGAAGCCATGAACGCTGAGATACAATCCATGTATGACAACCAAGTTTGGGAACTGATTGCACAACCTACTGGCTCCAAACTAGTTGATTGTAAATGGCTTTTCAAGAAGAAAACTAACATACATGGAAACTTGGATACATATAAAGCTAGACTTGTAGCAAAAGGTTTCACTCAAACTCCAGGGGTTGACTATGATGAAACTTTTTTGCATGTGGCAATGCTAAAGTCTATTAGGATATTGTTTGTCATTGCTACTCATTATGATTATGAAATATGGCAAATGGATGTCAAGACCGCTTTCCTAAATGGATATCTTGAGGAAGATGTCTATATGGTTCAGCCTGAAGGTTTTGTTGATCCAAAATATCCTAAAAAGGAATGCAAGTTAAAGAAGTCAATCTACAGATTGAAACAAGCATCTAGAATGTGGAATCATTGTTTTAATGAGGAGGCCAAGAAATTTGGCTTCATTAAAAATGGTGATCAAGCTTGTGTATAAAAGAAAGCTAGTGGGAGCACTATCATGTTCCTGGTACTATATATGGATGATATATTGTTATTTGGAAATGATATTCCGGCAATGCAAGTGCTAGTACTCTAAATGAACATATATTTAGTATCAATATCCTTCTAATATGTAAAACTTTTAGTTACTATTGTTCTATTTTTATGTAATAATCGTTTAAATAAATAAGTACGAAGACAAAAGAAGAAAACGAAGATTTGAAGACGCAAAATGTACAAGATACAATCCAAGTGGTTCCATTTATTGATAAGAAACGTCTAAAATTTACAAGAGTACAAGCCGCGGAACGCAAAGTACAAGATATCTTCGCGTACGAAAGGACGTTCGAAAATCCGAAACCGAGACCTGAACTTAGCATCAACGCGCGAGTCAACGGAGCTAAAATTACAAGTCAACAATGCACAAGAATATAATATATATATATATATATATATATATATATATATATATATATATATATATATATATATATATATATAACTATATATAATTATAAATATTATATATTAATTTAATCTAGCAGCCCACGTTTTGCAAAAGAAAATATCCTCATCCAGCTGGCCATGCGATCGCATGGCCTGAAGGAGCAAATCCCATGCGATCGCATGGCTTCAGAATCCTGGCCAAGTCTATAAATTCAGCATTTTTCGGACGAGTTTCAGACCACTTCACACTCTTTCTTTCTTTCTCTGTAATTTGTATTTATATTTATAATATTAAGTTTAATTTAAGATTAATAATAATTGAGTTATTGTAAGAAATATTTTACGGGTTTTAAAGTCGGAACTCTGTCCGGGTAACGCTACGCGATAAATAATCACTGTAAGCTATGTTCTTCCTTTTTAAATTAATGTCTCGTAACTAAGTTATTATTATGCTTATTTGAGCCGAAGTAATCGTGATGTTAGACTAAATATTAAAGACGGGGTTATTGGATTTTGTACCATAATTCGGGTTTGGACAAAAGACCGACAATTATGGACATTGGACTATGGACTATTAATAGATGGGGGGTATTGTCTAATTGAGCGACAACTCATTGGAACCTGTCGAACCTATCTTCAAATTAGTTAATCTAATAATTATTAAATGATTATGAATGTCCTATTTAGTGACGTTTATACGACATCCTTTACAATCATTTAATTAATTATTCGGGTTGGGTAATTGATTATTCAAACTGATCAAGTGGGTAAATTAATGTTCATATCTTATTAAAACAGGGGTGGATTACATACAAGGATAATTGGTGTAATTGTTAACAAGGTATTAAAACCTTCGATTACACACAGTCGACAACCTAGTGTAATTATTAACAAAGTATTAAAACCTTGTTATAGTTCGAATCCCTAATTAGTTGGAATATTTGACTTCGGGAATAAGGTTAATTTGACGAGCATTTTATAATTATGATCGATGGACTATTATGGACAAAAACCAGATAGGTATCAAATAAACCAGGACAAAGGACAATTAACCCGGGTAACAATTAATTAAAATCAAAACGTCAAACATCATGATTACGGAAGTTTAAATAAGCATAATACTTTTATTTCATATTTCATCGTACCTTTATTTACTGTTATTTTAATAACTGCAATTTACTATATCGCAATTTAAATTCTGTCATTTATATTATCGTCATTTATCTTTACGCTTTATTTAAAATCGACAAACCGGTCATTAAACGGTAAAACCCGCATTTTATAATAATAATAATATTACTTATATATATAGTTATACAAATATAGTGTAAAATAAATATAGCGTTAAACTTAGCCAGCTCCCTGTGGAACGAATCGGACTTACTAAAAACTACACTACTCTACGATTAGGTACACTGCCGATAAGTGTTGTAGCAAGGTTTAGGTATATCCATTCTATAAATAAATAAATAACTTGTGTAAATCGTACCGTATTTTGTATTAAAATAATAGTATTTCGTACCACACCTCGCACACATCAAGTTTTGGCGCCGCTGTCGGGGATCACTAAAGCGAAACGCTATAAAAAAAATTTAGTTTTTAAGATATTTTTGTAAAAATATAATAATTCTTATTTTGTAAAAATATTTTGTTTTAGTAATAAGTGTTAAAAATACAAAAAAATATAAAAACATAAAAAAAAAGAGTTTATATTTTAGAGTTATAAAACTAATAAGTAATATTTTTTTTAGTTTAATTACATAATATTTTATGTAAAGTTAAATCAGAAAAAAATGGTAAAAGAATTCGGGCCCGGTACTGTAGCAGCCCAACAATCAGATCCGGAATTCTGCTCCATGCGACCGCATGGTATTATAACTTCAAACTCATGCGATCGCATGAGTTGAAGTGATAGGTCTGGTACCTTAGCCTATAGAACTAGGGTTCAGTTTAATAATTATTATTATTAATTAATTAGAATTAGGGTTTAATTTAATAATAATTAGTTTTAGTTTTTAATTAAATTGTATTTTTAAGTTCTAATTAGTTTTATTAATTTATAAAGTAATACTTTTATAAAATAATAATATAAAAATAATATTTTTATAAAAATAAGTAATTTTATCATTTTTTGTCTCTTTTTATAAATTGTATATTTTTAACGTTTAATTCGTAATTTGTATTTTTATCGTTCGTAATTAGTTTTAAACTTACTTTTTTCCGTAGTTATTTTATATTCCTTCATTTTTAGGCTTTGCCATAAAATCCCTTAAATGCTTTTTCTTTAGATTAAGATTTAGGCGCTTTAGTATTTTACGACGTCGCTTATCGCTTTAATTTTAAATAAATTTTAGTGCTTTTTAAGTTATTGCCTTTTTGGATTTAGAATTCCTTTTAAGCTTTAATACCTTTAGACGCAAGTTTTAATTTTTTAGTTTTTAGACTTTTAAGTTTCGACGCTCTACTTTCTTATTTTTATTTTTTGACTTTTTATTTTTCGACGTTTTTCGACGTTTTTCGACGCGCTCTTTTTCTTTCTCATTTCTACGCTCTAGTTTTTAGGACATATATTTTTATTTCAAAATTTCGACGAAAAAATTATTTTAAGCGGTTAAATTGATAGACATCCAAATTTTCTGGTTCGTAGTAATAGTTGGATTTGTTAGTGGCGAGTTGTGGGCTTCCGATTTAAAGGGTCCTGGCTACCTGCTGCATCTATTGGCTATTCGAAATGTGGGTAAAATCAGAAAAGTATATTAATTTGATAACTTTAATAATTTTTATCTTTATAACTAATAGGATATTCAGTGAATGCACCGAACAAAACGTTCACCACCTTTCATACGTTCACCACCTGTAACTCGATCAAGACACAATGCCAATATTATCGCCATTGATTTTTCTTTAGAATCATCATCTACTCGACCAAGTACTCCAATTCAAATTTCCGATAATCTATTTTTTGAACCCGACCTCACAATTTAGAACCCGGAGGATATTCAAGGACAATTCAGAGATCCTGAACCACTAATCATTCCTCCTGAACCACAAATTATACAACCAGAGATTGTCGAGGAAGAAACCATTAAATCAGAATCCTCTAGTGATTCGTATTCAACAAATTCAATTATGGAAGTAACTGAACCTCTAAGTATGGAAGACCGAATGAGAGCCACACGCACGGGTCAAGGACACGCCATTATTAAGCCAGATATTAATGCGCCAGATTATGAAATCAAAGGACAAATCCTACATATGGTAACTAATCAATGCAAATATAGTGGTACGCCAAAAGAAGATCCAAACGAACATCTTCGAACCTTTAATAGGATCTGTACTCTATTTAAAATCAGAGAAGTTGAGGATGAACAGATCTATCTCATGTTGTTTCCCTGGACTTTAAAGGGAGAAGCCAAAGATTGGTTAGAATCGTTACCTGAAGGAGCGATTGACACATGGGATGTCTTAGTTGAATCGAACCTTTAATAGCATCTAAAGCCGTGAGACTTCAAGGAGAAATTTTGACGTTCACGCAAAAGCCAAATGAAACATTATATGAGGCGTGGACAAGATTCAGGAAGTTGTTGAGAGGATGTCCTCAGCACGGTTTAGACACTTATCAAATAGTACAAATATTCTAACAAGGTGTCGACGTTGCTACACGAAAATACATCGACACATCAGCTGGTGGTTCCATTATGAAGAAAACTGCAACCGAAGCTCACAAAATTATTGATAACATAGCCTCCCACTCACATGAGTGGCATCAAGAAAATGATATTTTTCGTTCATCTAAAGTAGTTACAGCCGATTCTAGCCATGACTTTGATTCCGTTTCTGCAAAAATAGATGCTTTCAAGAAATGAATGGAAAAGATGACTAAAGATATTCACGCAATACGAATCAGTTGTGAGCAATGTGGTGGACCACACTTAGCGAAAGATTGTCACATTGAGCAAATGATGGAACAACGTGAGAATGTTTCCTACATGAACCAAAAGCCTGGAAATAATTATCAGAATAATTATCAACCGCCAAGGCCAAACTTCAATCGAAATCAAAACATTCTTTACAATACAAATGGGCCAAACAATAACTCGTACAACCAACAAGGTCCGAATAACCAACCAACTCAAAACAACACTTTCAATCAACAAAGACCTGGTTTGTATAAACCACCACAACAAACCGAAGAGAAAAAGCCAAATCTGGAAGAAATAATCTCAAAGCTAATGGAATCTCAAACACAATTTATTACATCTCAAACCCAAACAAATGAGAGGTTTGATCAGTCATTAAGAACTCAACAAGCTTCCATTTTAAATCTAGAAAAACATGTAGGTACTCTTGCTAGCATGATGAGTGAGAGGGAACAAGGAAAGCTACCGAGTAATATTGAAGTAAATCCTCGAAATGAGAATGTTAATATGGTGTCAACAAATTCTGAAAAACCAACATCAGAAGATGGGAAGGTTTTAGATGTGAGTAACAATGAAGAAGTTACGCCACCACCACTACCCGAGTATGTAAAGCCAGTGGTGGTACCATACAGACCACCCATCCCGTTTCCAAGAAAAGGAGTTGAGTATGAGCAAGTAATAGGTAATAAAGTTTGTGATACCTCTGGAAAGAAGAAGAAGAATAAGAAAGTACAAGAAACAAAAACCGTAAAGATAAACCCGGTGAAGACAGTTCCACCAAAACTTACACCCAAGTTGAGTGATCCGGGTGAATTTATTGTTCCTTGTCTACTTAGTGATTGTGTCATGTATGATGCACTAGCAGATTTAGGTGCGAGTATAAGTGTTATGCCTTTTTCATTATATAGGAGATTAGGAGTAGGTGAGTTAAGTCGAACAAAAATGAGTGTTCGACTCTTTGATCAAACCATTAGGCACCCAGTTGGAATCATTGACAACCTACCCGTTCAAGTGGGTAATTTAACCTTTCTAGTCGAATTTATTGTCATTGACATAGAAGAGGACCCAAATATTCCTCTAATTTTAGGTCGACCATTCTTAGCGTCCACCGGGACGTTATTTGATGTAAGAGAGGGTAGAATGACACTTAGTAATGATGAAAAATCGACCACCTTTGTGAGTCAAAAGTCTAAATCTCCACCAACCAAAACCATTGAACCAACAAAAACGAGTGATGAGAAGCATATTGTTTTACCAACTCCAACGGTAGTGCTTAACAATAATAAAATGCCTAAGTGTGGGGAAGATGAAGTAACACCTAATGATGACTTGATAACAAAGAACCCCATTGTTGATAAGAAATTAAATGACCCCGTTATTAATAGTTCAATGAAGAAACTTATTAAACGGATTCGCGATGCTAGAACCATGGGGAACTTTAAGTTATGTAACCAGTTAGTATCAAATCTATCACCTAAAGAAAAGGCAAAACTAGTTGAATTTGTGGATGTTACACAGGAATCCGACCAATGGCTTAAAGCAAAAGTCACAGATATGCAAGTTGATTATGGTCCAAGAGAAATTAACGATGAAGTTAATCACAATTTTGACACCACATCTACCTAATTGTGGGGAGATTCAAATGTTCTAAAAAGAAAATGCTGTCTAGAGTTAGATGTTCTGTTCTCGTGTAGTTTCGAGAATGGAATCCGATTGGTCTTTTCCACTAGCAGACACTAAAGAACTAGTTTTCTCCCCCCATTCTGAATTTTTGTTTTGTAGGTTTTGTATAAAATTAATACGCTTTTTAAATTTAAGTTTTGTGTGAATTTAAAAACAAAATTTACTTTATTTCATTAAGTTTAAAAAAATGATTTTTAAAATTCGTCGTAAGTTAAAGAATAGATCATAGAATCGAAATTGCTTTACCCGAGGGCGAGGCGAAAAATTTTGTTATCATTCTTTTTAATTTTATTGATCTAATGTATACCAAAAAAATTATTAAAAAACCCAAAAATCTTTGCTTTTAAAACAATCGCTTTAAAAATGACAAATTTTAAATTTTGTCGAGGGACGGACTAGGTAAACATACCGAAACTACCTAAAGTAAAAGGAAACAAAATTTTAAAAATTATTTATTTAAATTGTTTTAATAAATAAAGATTTTATAAAAAAAATATAATAATAATAATAAAAATATTATGTATGTTTGTAGTTTTTCTAATGTACAAAACAGGGTAAAACAACGCACTTTCAAAGACTGGCATTAAAGTTCAGCAAAAGCTATTAATTTTGACGACAAGACGCAAAATATCAAATGTGATATAAAATAATATGTTTGCAAACTCGGTATTTTTAATCACTTTTCTAAACTAATCACCCTCATGAATTTATAATTATAGTCAGATTTCATACTAATGAGGACATTGCATGATCTCAAGTATGGGGAAGGGTTATAAATTCTCTCGGGTTTACACTTAGTTTAATTGCCAAATTTTGTGAAAATTTGAAAAAATTTCAACTAAATGAATTCAAAATCATGTTTATACATATTTATGAACGATAAAACTAGGTGTTAATGCCGAAATTATTGTTACCTCAGAGAGAACATAAATGGAGAAACAACCCAAAACGCTTGAATTAATTTAAAATGGAATAGAAGAGAATAAAAAGGCAAAGAAAAGAATAAATAAAAGCTAAGTGTGGGAAGAATTTATCAATTTCTTTAAAACACATATCACATATTTGGTACAGATTCTTGCAGGTACTTTTGCTTTGGACTAAACTAATCAGTTTTACCCGATTTATTGTAATACCTTTGAAAGAATAGATGGATCTACATGATGAATCAATTCCATCATTAAAAGGAAGTAAAGTCTTTTGAAAAAGACACGCGCTTCTTGATTTAGGTCAGGAAGTTGTCGTCCAGACCAGCTGTAGGTTGACGAAAAATCTAGAAAAGTCATCTCTAAAATCAGCAGAAAATCCATGGATCTCAGCATCAAACAGGGTCGCCAAGTGGTCAGACTTATCCTAACCATAAGAGGATCTGTCTCGTAAAATGGGGAGGGCGCCGTGCAAATTAGCTTGATAAGACTAATGAATCAGACCCCCAGAAAGGATAATCTCCTTAAAGATTAAAAATCAGCTTTTAAGACTGATATTACTCAATCCTTGAGATTGACTTTAAAGATTGAGAATTACAAACTCATGGAATTCAATGATATCTAAACTCGAGCTTGAACGAAAAAATATTTTGATCAAATTAAAACCGATTTGTTTTCTGAAAACCTATTTTCAATGCGTTCATTACCATTGAACGTAAAATCCTGAGAATTCATCGGAATTCATTAGGTCACCTGAACCAAATCGGGTGTCAACCGTAAGAACGGTGGTTGCATAGCATGGTCGAAGACAGGACCTTGTGCCAGACCGAAAAACTATAGGGTGATCTTTGCTATTGCTCCTACAAAGGATAGTAATTGCATCCGACACGTTATCAACCATCAACATCTGCATGTCATTAGACATTGCCTTAACAGTTACTTGTTCAACACTTTCCTTTATAACCGGACGGTAGTTTACCAAAAGGTAATATACGGAGCAAGTATACTGGACGTGTGCTTTCCTAATACAAGGTTAGCAAGTGGGTGACACAAAACCATAAGTTTTGAGCCAAAATTTTAAAATCTGAAACCCACAAAACCCACAAAAATATTTTGCAAACAACAGTGAAGGGTTATTCTGGAAAACTTATCTAGGATAAAAGCTAGAATGAATTTTCAAAAGATCAAATGTTTTCATAAAGATCCAATTTTCTTAAAGGATCTAAATTTTTATAGTGATGTGGGACTGTAAACCACATCGTTACTATCATTATTTATACCGCCGTATCAAAATCACGGATGTATAAAGTGTGAGAATAAAAAAGTGATTCGAGTGAAGTGTGATTTAATTTCAAGTTCTGTATTGCTTGAGGACAAGCAACGTTCAAGTGTGGGGTTATTTGATAGTACTCTAAATGAACATATATTTAGTATCAATATCCTTCCAATATGTAAAGCTTTTAGTTACTATTGTTCTATTTTTATGTAATAATCGTTTAAATAAATAAGTACGAAGACAAAAGAAGAAAACGAAGATTTGAAGACGCAAACGTCCAAAAAGCTCAAATGTACAAGATACAATCCAAGTGGTTCCATTTATTGATAAAAAACGTCTAAAATTTACAAGAGTACAAGCCGCGGAACGCAAAGTACAAGATATCTTCGCGTACGAAAGGACGTTCGAAAATCCTGAACCGAGACATGAACTGAGCATCAACGCGCGAGTCAACGTGTAACACCCCGTTTTCCCCGTATATGATTTATAGGTGTATTGTGTATGTACGATAGGCGTATGAAGGGTTCGGGACATGTTCGGGTGTTGAGGTCTTGTATGCAAGAAAATGACTCAGATCGTGCTTTGTGTCGCGGCGCGACAAAGGAGGCCGTGGCGCGGCAATGGACTGAAATTGAGATCAGAAGTAGGACAAAAAATGATCCCAGAACTAGGCAAATGTCACGGCGCGACATTTAAGGCCGCGGCGCATCATTCTGGGCAAACTGGTGCCGGATTTTTGTAATATTACATGAGAAGCAAGGGCATTTTGGTCTTTTCACGTTTGAGCCAGATTTGAGGCTTTAACCTCATCCACTCATTCATTTTCCTAATTTCATTTTCCTTTTCTTTTCATTTTTCTCTCAAAACTCAAAACCCATTTGATTTCAAAGGGATTTTTGGAAAGGAAGAAGCGGGATTTGATCTTTGGCGTAGTTGACAAGTTTGTTCTCCTCGTTCTTAGCTACACGGTGATACTAGTGGTAAGCTCTAACTCCGAATTTCATTTTCGTGTTCATCATTCAAATTTGGGGCTTTTGATTGTATGATTCATAGGTGAAACCCATTTAGTTGTTAATTGGAGATTAACACCAAGATTCGGGTTTATAAGTGTTAAAAGGCGGGTTTTGGGTTGGTTAATGATTTAACCATGTTTAAGACTTGTAAATGGTGTACAATCACTAACATTAGTGATTATTGGTGTTTTGGAGACTTTTAGGGTTTTCGTGGTTGACTAATTTTGACTAGAGTCAAAATTAGGGTTTATGGGCGATTTTGAGAACGATAAGTGTTTAACACTTGTGTTCGGGTTTAATTGGCATATCAGGACCATTATCACTTGTGTTAGTGATTATTGGTTAGTTTGGGCGCGGTTTGTACTTGGAGGTGCATTTGGGTCGAATTTGCACTAAGTGTCAAATTGGGTTGGTTTGTAAATCCAATCTAAGTGTGTTGTTGAATTTTTGATAATGGATTAGGTACTTTCCATTAACGAGTTGCAGATTACTTGGAAGCATTTCTTCAAGGCGACAAGTTGAGTGTTAATATCCTATCTGCATATGTATGTGTAGGATGGGTGCGGGTCAGGTGAAGTGATTCTCGGCTATAGAGCTCACTTCACATATAGGTGAATTTGATGGACTTTTGTATGAGTCCAATTGGCACGTTTGTGCATTTTGGTTGACCACCTTTGGCGAGGTACACGCTTGTGTGTACGTTATCACACGTGGTTGTGATTTGGATGTTATAACCCCAATGGCGAAGGGTTGATATTGTTGTGAAGTGGATGACCCCGATGTGGTGGATTTTATAATCCCGTGACCGTGGGTTTTGATGTTGAGAAGTGAATCGCGTGTAGTTCGGATTCACGATGACTCGTGTAGTTCGGTCATCTTATTGAGGTAGTAATCTCGTGTGGTTTCGGATTACTAAGGCTCGTGTAGTTCGGCCAACCTCGATGTTGTGAAGATAGTAATCGCGTGTGGATTCAGATTACTAAGGCTCGTGTAGTTCGGCCAATCTTCATTGTGGCGTTTGGTAATCGGTAATGGGTTAAGGGGTTAACCTTATTCTTTTTATATTGTTATATATATTAATGTAATGTTGTGTTGTAGCTAACCCTCTGGGTGTAGCTTATTGGCGTTGTTCACATCGTCGTTGGTGAACTTATACTTCGTTGATATCTTTAGCTTGTTGCTTAGAGATCGTACGGTATGCTTAGGGTAGTTTCCTTATACATGGATGCTTCGGTATGCGGTATTTGATAATTGTGTGGCGTGTCCATTTGATACATATATATGTATGTAGTATATTACCATTCACTAAGCGTTAGCTTACCCTCTCGTTGTTGATATTTTTATAGGTTCGCATGCTTGGCGGCTCGGGTAAGCTTGAGGATTAGAGATCTTGGCTAGGTTGCTTAGAAGATCTTGCTTTTGTACTCGATTAGGATTTGGGTAGCGTAGTCCCAAATCACCATGCTCGGTTTTGTTGGAAACTAAACTAGTCAGGTCGTGTATGTCCGTTTGGACAATTAACTAATGTATTAAATGTTTTAAGGTTATTAAACCTTCTATTGTAATTAAAGATGTTTATGGAAAAACAATTGGGACCTAAAGTATTATTTAACGCATATTAAAAGGAAAAATTTTTATGGGCCGGTTTTAATACGGGTTGGGTTGTTTCAAGTGGTATCAGAGCATGGTCTAAGGGATTTAGGTGACTTGAGATAGATGCCTAGACTTAGACTTTTGTGTGTGCTTAATTTGTTGCGGGACTTGTAGGATTACGGGTCGAAATGGGTTTAGTTAGTGCCTTGTTTAAAGGTTGACTAACGTTTATATTAGTAATGCGGATATTATTAATATATGATTGTGTTGTGATAATAATTCTCGCGTGTGTTTTTATCGCGTAGAATTTTGTTTGTGTTTGCTTATATCATTGAGCGAGGCGGTCGTTGTACTAACAAGTTGATACGGCGTGTATGCGTAATAAGGACTTGCAAACCTTATTACGGGTGCAAATCGTGTCTAATAAGTGATGTACGATGAGTGTTTAGCAAGATGGGGCGGTGTTTTACGTGTGGTTTATACGTTCATGATCTAATCGTTTGCATTCCTTAGAATGAAAACGGAAGATGGATGCGGAACGAGTGAGCCTATTCACGAAGGGAAGGATGAGTTAACGTTAAAGATTGAGGCCATGTTTGAACAATATGTCTCGGTTTTCACCGGCAAAGTTAGAGAAGTAACCAAGGAGTTGGTCGAAGGACAAATGACGGAAATGGTCCGAGACCAAGTGACTAAAGTTGTAAAGGAAGAGTTTGAAAAGAGGTTTCCCAAACCTCGAGGTAGTGATGATGAAGATGTACTTGCAAGGTTAGGATTACATGGTGATCATGGTAAGAGGGCACGAAGTACGCCTGAAGGCGTCGGGAATGTGAAGAAGAAGAGTAAGAAGGGTTACAAGCTCACGTGCTTTAAGTGTGGGGAACGGGGTCATTTGGCACAAGATTGTACAGTGGTGCCTTTGGGCTCAATCAGGTGTTTCATTTGCCGGATGGAGGGACACCGGAAGTCAGAGTGTTCCGAATCGCATGACGATCGGGTTAGGAGGTTAGAACGCGAATACATGATGGGAAGTGGAGCACGGAAGCCCAACAGTTCTACATCAGGTACTTTTAGTACAAAATTATATGTTGTTCATTTGTAATAACATGCGGTATGTGCGTAAGTCTTAGCTAAACTTTATTCTCCGTTGGAGATAATTCGTAGCAAGCGGGCAGTTTACGTTTATGGTTCTGGTTTGCTCTCAGTAGAGTGTATAAGTGGTGTGTTGTGCCTTAATCCTATGGTGCGAATCCTTGGGTGCTTAGGTATTTCGGTTGGTATCGGGTCGTTAAGCTCGTTCGAGCGAGACCCTTAAGGTCTCAATTGTGTTGTGCATGTTATTGATATGGGTGACGTTCCTAATGGAAGTACCCTATGGTGACTTTTTGATTGTTGGGCGAAGGGCGTAAGACTTGGCGTAACCAAGCATTCCTTAATATTTGGGAAATGTTTCTACCAAGCCATGGAAATGAGTTTTGGTGTTCGGATGTTAGAGCGTGTTCGCTCTCGTGTTGAAGTTGATGAACCACGAGGTTTGTAAACTTAAAATGGATTAAGTTGAAGTATAAAACCGAGTTAAACATGTTTTGGTGTCAAAACTTTTAAATGGTGAGATTTTGACATTATGGGTCAAAATTAGGGTTTGTTGATGATTATGACCCGAATGTTGATTCGATTAGGATTTGTGGTACACTTTTCGTTCGAAGTGTTTAAGGATAGGTTAGGATCCTTGGTATGCTCAAAGTTGGAGCAAGACATGGTGATGGGCCGTGTGAACTCAATTATTGGCAAAGTCTACCTTTGGTAGCATTGTACGGGTGTACGAGATGCGCCTATGGAACGTAATTCCGTGTGGGGGAGTTACACTCCCGCACGAGGAAGTTCTAGTGTGAGATTTCGGATGAGGTTTTAGTAAGATCCGAAAATTGTGTTGGGACCTAGTTTTGGTCGATTTGTGGTAGAGTACAATTTCGGTTAAATTGTACTTATGGTTTGGGTTTAAATTACCACCGAAGTGGTAAAGTGGTAAATCTCGTCGAGAGATAATGGACGTGTTGGGCGAGCAAGGTGAAATCCCTCGGTTAAGGGATGTGCGTATCGGATTCTCTTTTAGAGAACTATTGTTGGGTACCTATGTTTGATATAGGCGGTTCTTGCTCGATTGTGTGAATGGTTAGTAGTATCCGTTAGGATCCACTATGGCGTAGCAGAGCGCTATGTTATGCTACTCATCGTTCGAGGCCAAAAGGGATTTGATTGATGAAGCATGACCTTCAGGGTCCGCTGACTTCATCATGGGATTGTGGATTGGTGAAGCATGACGTTCAGGGTCCGCTGACTTCATCATGGTAGCACGTGATTGGTGGAGCATGACTTTCGGGGTCCGCTGACTTCATCAGAGCGTAGTGTTATATCGGTGAAGCATGACTTTCGGGGTCCGCTGACTTCATCCGGTGTTGAGATTGGTGAGGCATGACCTTCGGGGTCCGCTGACTTCATCATGGGATTATTGATTAGTGGATCATGACCTTCGGGGTCCGCTGACTTCATCAAGGGAGTAGTGTTATGTCGGTATGGTGTAACATTATCGGGAAATGTGAGTACCGGTGGGAAATGCGAGTACCATTCCTGTGTTGAGATTATGGATCGCGTGTGTTTTCGGATTCACGATGACGCGTGTAGTTCGGTCATCTTATTGTGGAAGTGAATCTCGTGTAGTTCGGATTCACAAATGACTCGTGTGGTTTCGGTCATTGTATCGAGGAGTGAGTCTCGTGTAGTTCGGATTCACAAATGACTAGTGTAGATCGGTCGTTCCTCTGGGATAGTGACTCTCGTGTAGTTCGGATTCACTATGGCGCTTATAGTTCGACCAATCCCGATTGTTGTTGTGGTAAAGGTAGTGAGTCGCGTGTAGTTCGGATTCACTAAGGCGCGTGTGTTTTCGGTCAGCCTTCATGTTGCGTGATCTATTGGTTGTTTGATACACCAATGGTGGGGTCGTAAGGACAGTGTGGTGTGATCTATCGGTTGTTTTATACGCCGATGGTGGGGTCATGAGGACTATATTGTATGATTAGTGATGCGATAGCCGTGCTTCGTTCACATGTTGCTACAGGTGTGATGATTGTCGATTTTGTACACCTTGGGATTAACGTTACCATAGTCGTTTTGGGCGTTATCGGTCTTAACCATTTGTTATGATGTTACGGTAGTTGCGTATTAGTCGTATTGTGCACTACAAGGGATGTATAGTGATTGGTATTATCCGTAAGGATTCGTTTGGTTCAGTCTTCATCGTTTCGGGTTATTGACCTTAGGTTGAGACTTGGTTGCTTTTAGCATCGTACTTGGTATTGGTACGCTAGAGGGTTGGTATCTCGGTTCGAGATTGGTCGAGTTTTCCCGATGTGAGGGATTGAGTTAGTGCTAGTGCTCGGAATTATGGAACTTGATAAATCGCGGGTGACGATTTAGTTGTTAAAGGCAATTCAGTGGGAAGAATTGCTTAGGAAAGTCGGTTGGGACTTATGTTTGAGGACCGTGAAGTGTGGTCCGTTTGGTTAAGTGACGAGGATCACGAGGACGTGATCGAATCTAAGTGGGGGAGAGTTGTAACACCCCGTTTTCCCCGTATATGATTTATAGGTGTATTGTGTATGTATGATAGGCGTATGAAAGGTTCGGGACATGTTCGGGTGTTGAGGTCTTGTATGCAAGAAAATGACTCAGATCGTGCATTGTGTCGCGGCGCGACAAAGGAGGCTGCGGCGCGGCAATGGACTGAAATTGAGATCAGAAGTAGGACAAAAAATGATCCCAGAACTAGGCAAATGTCGCGGCGCGACATTTAAGGCCGCAGCGCGGCATTCTGGACAAACTGGTGCCGGATTTTTGTAATATTACATGAGAAGCTAGGGCATTTTGGTCTTTTCACGTTTGAGCTAGATTTAGGCTTTAACCTCATCCACTCATTCATTTTCCTAATTTCATTTTCCTTTTCTTTTCATTTTTCTCTCAAAACTCAAACACCCATTTGATTTCAAAGGGAGTTTTGGAAAAGAAGAAGCGGGATTTGATCTTTGGCGTAGTTGACAAGTTTGTTCTCCTCGTTCTTAACTACACGGTGATACTAGTGGTAAGTTCTAACTCTGAATTTCATTTTCGTGTTCATCATTCAAATTTGGGGCTTTTGATTGTATGATTCATAGGTGAAACCCATTTAGTTGTTAATTGGAGATTAACACCAAGATTCGGGTTTATAAGTGTTAAAAGGCAGGTTTTGGGTTGGTTAATGATTTAACCATGTTTAAGACTTGTAAATGGTGTACAATCACTAGCATTAGTGATTATTGGTGTTTTGGAGACTTTTAGGGTTTTCGTGGTTGACTAATTTTGACTAGAGTCAAAATTAGGGTTCATGGGCGATTTTGAGAACGATAAGTGTTTAACACTTGTGTTCGGGTTTAATTGGCATATTAGGACCATTATCACTTGTGTTAGTGATTATTGGTTAGTTTGGGCGCGGTTTCTACTTGGAGGTGCATTTGGGTCGAATTTGCACTAAGTGTCAAATTGGGTTGGTTTGTAAATCCAATCTAAGTGTGTTGTTGAATTTGTGATAATTGATTAGGTACTTTCCATTGACGAGTTGCGGATTACTTGGAAGCATTTCTTCAAGGCGACAAGGTGAGTGTTAATATCCTATATGCATATGTATGTGTAGGATGGGTGCGGGTCGGGTGAAGTGATTCTCGGCTATAGAGCTCACTTCACATATAGGTGAATTTGATGGACTTTTGTATGAGTCCAATTGGCATGTTTGTGCATTTTGGTTGACCACCTTTGGCAAGGTACACGCTTGTGTGTACGTTATCACACGTGGTTGTGATTTGGATGTTATAACCCCAATGACGAAGGGTTGATATTGTTGTGAAGTGGATGACTCCGATGTGGTGGATTTTATAATCCCGTGACCGTGGGTTTTGATGTTGAGAAGTGAATCGCGTGTAGTTCGGATTCACGATGACTCGTGTAGTTCGGTCATCTTATTGAGGTAGTAATCTCGTGTGGTTTCGGATTACTAAGGCTCGTGTAGTTCGGCCAACCTCGATGTTGTGAAGATAGTAATCGCGTGTGGATTCGAATTACTAAGGCTCGTGTAGTTTGGCCAATCTTCATTGTGGCATTTGGTATTCGGTAATGGGTTAAGGGTATTCGTTTTATATTGTTATATATATTAATGTAATGTTGTGTTGTAGCTAACCCTTCGGGTGTAGCTTATTGGCGTTATTCACATAGTCGTTGGTGCACTTATACTTTGTTGATATCTTTAGCTTGTTGCTTAGAGATCGTACGGTATGCTTAGGGTAGTTGCCTTATACATGGATGCTTCGGTATGCGGTATTTGATATTTGTGTGGCGTGTCCATTTTATACATATATATGTATGTAGTATATTATCATTCACTAAGTGTTAGCTTACCCTCTCGTTGTTGATATTTTTATAGGTTCGCATGCTTGGCGGCTCGGGTAAGCTTGGGGATTAGAGATCTTGGCTAGGTTGCTTAGAAGATCTTGCTTTTGTACTCGATTAGGATTTGGGTAGCGTAGTCCCAAATCACCATGCTCGGTTTTGTTGGAAACTAAACTAGTCGGGTCGTGTATGTCCGTTTAGACAATTAACTAATGTATTAAATGTTTTAAGGTTATTAAACCTTCTATTGTAATTAAAGATGTTTATGGAAAAACAATTGGGACCTAAAGTATTATTTAACGCATATTAAAAGGAAAAAATTTTATGGGCCGGTTTTAATACGGGTTGGGTTGTTTCAAGTGGTATCAGAGCATGGTCTAAGGGATTTAGTTGACTTGAGATAGGTGTCTAGACTTAGACGAGTTTATAAATTCAGCATTTTTCGGACGAGTTTCAGACCACCACTTCACACTTTTTCTTTCTTTCTCTGTAATCTATATTTATATTTATAATATTAAGTTTAATTTAAGATTAATAATAATTGGGTTATTGTAAGAAATATTTTACGGGTTTTAAAGTCGGAACTCTGTCCGGGTAACGCTACGCGATAAATAATCACTGTAAGCTATGTTCTTCCTTTTTAAATTAATGTCTCGTAACTAAGTTATTATTATGCTTATTTGAGCCGAAGTAATCGTGATGTTAGACTAAATATTAAAGACGGGGTTATTGGATTTTGTACCATAATTCGGGTTTGGACAAAAGACCGACACTTCTGGACATTGGACTATTAATAGATGGGGGGTATTGTCTAATTGAGCGACAACTCATTGGAACCTGTCGAACCTATCTTCAAATTAGTTAATCTAATAATTATTAAATGATTATGAATGTCCTATTTAGTGACGTTTATACGACATCCTTTACAATCATTTAATTAATTATTCGGGTTGGGTAATTGATTATTCAAACTGATCAAGTGGGTAAATTAATGTTCATATCTTATTAAAACAGGGGTGGATTACATACAAGGATAATTGGTGTAATTGTTAACAAAGTATTAAAACCTTGGATTACACACAGTCGATAACCTGGTGTAATTATTAACAAAGTATTAAAACCTTGTTATAGTTCGAATCCCTAATTAGTTGGAATATTTGATTTCAGGAATAAGGTTAATTTGACGAGCACTTTATTATTATGACCGATGGATTATTATGGACAAAAACCAGATAGGTATCAAATAAACCAGGACAAAGGACAATTAACCCGGGTAACAATTAATTAAAATCAAAACGTCAAACATCATGATTACGGAAGTTTAAATAAGCATAATACTTTAATTTCATATTTCATTGTACCTTTATTTACTGTCATTTTAATAACTGCAATTTACTTTATCGCAATTTAAATTCTGTCATTTATATTATCGTCATTTATCTTTACGCTTTATTTAAAATCGACAAACCGGTCATTAAACGGTAAAACCCCCCTTTTATAATAATAATAATATTACTTATATATATAGTTATACAAATATAATGTAAAATAAATATAGCGTTAAGCTTAGGCAGCTCCCTGTGGAACGAACCGGACTTACTAAAAACTACACTACTCTATGATTAGGTACATTGCCTATAAGTGTTGTAGCAAGGTTTATGTATATCTATTCTATAAATAAATAAATAACTTGTGTAAATCGTACCGTATTTCGTATTAAAAATAATAGTATTTCGTACCATACCTCGCACACATCAGCAAGGTGTTAAAACTTGGCTAAGTAAATGCTTCTCCATTAAGGATCTTGGAGAAGCACAATACTTTTTGGGGATTGGGATCTACAGAGATAGATCCAAGAAATTGATAGGTTTGAATCAAAGTGCATACATTGAAAAGGTCTTAAAGAGGTTCAAGATGGAGAACTCTAAGAAAGGTTTGGTACCCATTCAAAGAGGAACACTTCTCAGTTCATCTCAGTGCCCCACCACGAAAGATGAGCAAGAGAGAATGAAGAATGTCCCATACGCATCTGCTATTGGGTCAATCATGTATGCAATGATATGCACTAGACCGGATGTGTCATGCGCTCTAAGCTTGACAAGTAGATACCAGAATAACCCTGGAAACAGTCATTGGATTGCGGTTAAAAGTATATTGAAATACCTTAGGAGGACTAAGGATATGTTTCTTATATACGGGTCTGGTGAGGAGAAACTCGGCGTAAAAGGTTACGTGGATGCGAGTTTCCAAACTGATCGAGATGATTCTCGATCACAATCTGGTTATGTCTTCATGTTAAATGGAGGTACGGTCTCTTGGAAGAGTTCAAAACAGGATGTTGTTGTATTATCCACTACAGAGTCGGAGTACTTTGCCGCCTCATTGGCAGCTCAGGAAGCTGCATGGATGAAGAAATTCATCGACGACTTAGGAGTAGTCCCTTCCATTCAGGACCCTCTTGAGATCTTTTGTGACAACGAGGGAGCGATTGCTCAAATCAAGGAACCTCGTGCTCACCAAAAGACCCATCACATTGAGCGGAGATTCAACTACATAAGGGATGAAGTTGAAAAGGGAAAAATATGTATTCGCAAAGTTCACACAGATCTTAATATAGCGGATCCACTCACGAAGCTCCTATATGGAACAAAACATGCAGGACATGTTTGTGCATTAAGGCTTCAATTTTCTAGTGATTGGTCATGATCTATTTTAAGTATTGTAACGGAACGAAGTTGTACAAACTCATTGATATAATTATGGTGTTAATTTATTTTGAGTCAAGTTCCTATTTTGCATATTTTATCCATGAATAAGCTATTATTCTAAATTCCGTAGTCGATCACATTTGTGGGAACAAGTGTGAGGTTTAGACTATTATGAACTTGGATTGGTATACATTCACAGGTTGAATGTGGGGCAAGGTTGCAACCAAAGTTCATAGATATTTGTGGGATACAAATATTGGAAGACTCGCTCTCAAGATTTACTAAATGGAGCCTTTGTGGTTGATCACATGTTATCTTGAGTAAAGGCGAATATCATTGTATCCTCTGACCTGAGATACATATTGGGTTCGGATATTCACCAAGTATTATGCCTTGATTCTTTCCTTCACTATTCTGAAATATGGTAGTTCATAAGGAAGAGCTCAGGTGTGATACAATGTATATATCTAGGACTTATGTAGTCAAGATGGAATTTGTCCCTCTTATTCGTTGAGAGTCAGATGTCTAAGGCTTGATAAAGTTAAATCTAGAAGAGAGTGATCACTCTGTGTCTCTTGGATTTAACATGACATCTAGGACGAAAGGACATAATGAAAGATTCACCTATTCATATTCGAGATGGGAACTCGAAAGAGATGATGTTATTGAATGGCACAAAGTCATAACATATTGAGGGTGATGGACGGTCGTTAGGTGGTATCCATCACTTGCATTAATTTCTTATGTTTCTCGTGCAAGTGGGAGATTGAAGGTATTTCGTATGCCCGAGAGACATATTAAATTAACGTGGCTAATATGTTTTGATCCAAGTCGGGTCATACCCAATAACAAGCGTACCGACACCTTATTCATATTTGATCTTAGCGATTGGATCATTGATTAAATACGCGACATTTGGATTTTAAGAAAAATATTTTTCTAAAATAATATTACTTGATGTGTATATAAATTATGGAATAATTTATATAATAAGAGTTTAATTATTTATAGGCTAAATAATTAATCATGTTATGTTACATTTTTTTTTTAAATACATTTATAAATGATGTACGCATACATAATAAATAAAATGGAAGTTTTATAAAATTTAATTTTATAAAATAAAACCATTTTATTTAAAAGACATAGAAGTGGCATTGGGAGGGACATACACATGCTAAAAGATTTCATCTTTTGGTCCATCCTTCCCATTTTCACAAGTATATGTCTAGCACTCTTCGAGACACAAAACATACATGAAAACACATCAAAATACATAAAAAAAAAAAAAACTGCAATACTCTCCCATTTCTGCTGCTGATTGCTGTGGCCTTTTGGGGAGAAAGAAAGGGTTCTTCACTTGGTTTTGCAAGCTCATTCAAGTGTCTAATAAATCCTAACTAAAGGCAAGGGTGTTGGGGTTGAAAGCTTGGGGTATTACAACTTGAGGCTTCAAGTTAGAAGCTCCATTCTTCATCATCTTCATCATCGTCTTTTGAATTAACCCTCAACTAGCTTGAGGAGGTATAAACTCTAAACTCACTTTTAGTTTGTAAGTATGTTTCACAACTTGATCATATTTGAGATTTAACTTTAAAAGGTTAAAGATTAACATGTTTAAAATGGTAATTTACGTGCTTCCGCTATCTTAATTCTTAAATGGTTTTAAGTATATTATGAACTTGTTAAATCCCAACAAATTTGTCCAGCAGGGAATACCTGGTCTTCGAGCAAATTGGTAAGTTTTTTAACAGAAAAGGCTCCATCGTTTGCAAGAGCCCAATAACACAATGAGCAATCAGATTTCGAAAACCTGTAATTATTGTTAAGTTTTAGTTTTTTCAAAAAAAGTAATAAGAATGATTAATAAACTTAGTCTTTTCCCTATTAAATTTAAAATCAAGTTAAATATGTGAATTTTTCTTTTGTTTAATTAATTTAGTTTATAAGTGAATAAGATAACTTTCAATTCATCATTAATTAATCACTTCTTATTTTATTCTCAAACATAAGATAATCAACCATCATTAATTAATTTTAACACAATTAAGACTACTGTATTCTTCTTGTTGAATTATTAATATTACTTTTTAAGATTAACCGTCCTTATTATTATTATTATTATTATTATTATTTTTTGAACGGCGATATTTTTGGCATTAGTAGATCATTTCTTTCAACGACCCTCATCATTTGCACGTAGCACGCACGTTCGGGCAAAAACCCGAACCCGATCGACAGTACCCGGGAACACATCCATTCGGGCAGTGTTACTGAGTAGAGGTCCGTGAACGAATCCAGTAAAACCTCCCTATAGGGTCAATATATACCACCTCTATTGGTGTTCAATTGTTTTAAAGAAAATCATGTCATCCTTAAGGATCGAACCCATGACCTCTCTCTATCACATGACACAAAGTACATGGGGAGAACCGTTGGACTATGCCCGCAAGTTCAAGATTAACCGTCCTTATTAATCATTAAGTTTAGTTGTATTTAGTTGATTTAATTATAAAGTATAAATATTCATTTTTAATATTACTTGTCCTTATTTATATTTGATAACGATATTTATTTATGATAACTTTAAGTTATAACTAAAAAGGTTAAATTAAATATAATATTTTTTTTGAAAGGCAAGTAAGTTTTATTAAAATATAAAAAGTACACGAAACAAACTAGCAAGGAGCTAGACAAGACACGAGGCTACAAGCGACTGCACAATTAAAACGCACAACCAACCAACAGCATGAAGCTATAGGAAACACACAAGCACGAGGACATTAAAAGCAGCACGGCACGACACGACAACTAAATAAACTATGATTCCGAATCTGATGACGCGCAGGAAGAGCAACGTGAGCAACAATCGATATCCTCTTCCGAGTCATTCATGACGTTCTCGATAAAATATCTTTCATGCCATCGAAAATTATCCTGACGTCGGTTGCGCTTCATATTTCTCCTACCCCACACATATTTAATGAAATGACTTTTAATCAAAGGATGAGCTTTTTTCCCCTTAACATGAAAACGAGCTACCGCGGTATATGATGAACAAGGGGACACATCATGCAAATCAGTACAATCTATTCCGATTGGGCTAGGGTCACCCACATCACGTTCGTCTGAACTTAGGCCCACCTTATTTGGGGCATGATTGACCATATCAGAATCACAAGGTTGATCTGGCCCAATTGAAATCTCCGGCCCAGATTGATTTTGAAATTGAAAATAACTCATTGGGAATTTCACACGCGTGCTATTACTTTTCTCGAGACCCGCACATCCCACATTGGATGCCGCATCGGAGTACATCGGACATTGAACATCATCCGACAACGGATCGCCGTCAAACTTGGATTCCGTTGCTGAAGGATCATCGGACGGAGACGGAGCCAAGTTTTCATAATATTCAACCGGCGTAATCTCACCTTCTTCAACCTCATCATCATCGACTTCATTGATACTCACTGTTGGTGTCTCGATACTAGGCTTATCAACAGGAGTTTCCCTGATATGTTCATCACCAATCACACCCACATTTACCGATACATTATTCTCACATGATGATTCAAAACCCGTACGTGACGATTCATTATCTCCAACATTAGAAACTTTGGCCGGTTTCGATTGAACACCCCCGTCAACATCTTCGAATCTTGAATTATTCACTTCGACCAGAGACCAAGAGATTCGATCTTTGTTAAAGCTAAAAACTAGATTATGATTGCTTACCGAAACCGGAAGATCAAATTCGATCCATTTACCCCCGACTTTTATCTGGATATGATTAGATAAAGGATGCTGAGATTAGGCCCTGCAAGAGATGCTGCAAAGCTTTTACCTTCCCATTTTAAAGGGTTTGACGAACCACGGCTCCAAGGAGCGGGTGGAAAATCTTCAATACCATCTTAAATACGTTTAGTATTCTCATTTAATTAATTAAATTAAGCTACACATGTTAGTATCAAATACTTTCAATTAAAGAAATAGACAAATGGAGTATAAAACAACAAAATAAATGGGCACTTTATAGTACCAAGGCAATCAACATGTGAAAAACATTAAAAATTAAAATAATAATATACTTAAATTAACATACAAATGAATGGACATAAACATCCAATATGTGAATGTAAATGTACCTTAATGAGAAAGTAGTGATTTTAGTGAGTAAAGCAGAAGCATCACCATCTGCAATTCTTTGAATATAAGGATCTAAATCAGCATGGGAAGCCAATGGCACCATTGATACGTAAATCGACTGCAACGCTTTGGCTTCCATATATTCAACATCTTCAATATCCCCTAACCATTGCTCCAAATACTCCACACCATGATTCATTTGAAGAATCTCTTTTAGTGTTTCCATCTGCACTTTCTCAGCAATTGTTGCTATTTCTTCATACCAACTAATTATATTGTCATTTGAACTTGTTTCCATAACTAAATATTATTTGACTACACAAAATAAGAATGATGGAGATGAGGATGATTGTTTTATTGAGAATGAAAGTGTGAGAAGCACTCTATACAGGAAATATCTACATGTGTGGTCAATGTTTTTACAACATGAAAACCTACTACCATACAACATACAAGTCACTATCCTTTCCACACCCTATAGCTGCAGCTAGCCACAAATTGCTCAAAGCCTGCACAAAATGAATTCTAGGTGGTACATGAAACGTTTTCTTTTGATCCACATAAAAGTGGAAGTGTACGTTAATGCTACAGTGTAGACAGAATTTTAAATTGTTGATATCACAATTTAATATTGAAATATAATTTCAAGTCAATAATCATCCCACGGTAGCCCGGTGGTTAGAACCCTCACATCTTTGCAAGAGGTCTTTGGGGTGGGGAGAGAAGGCCGGGTTGAAAACAGTCTACCGTAGGTGCCAAAGAAGAATGAGAACAAGCCCGAAAAAGAGCAAAAAGGAACATAACCTCCGAAACGATAAACAGAGAGTATTCTTATAATTTCATATATAATAGAGTATGAGATTGGTTACTCACCCTCTCGGGTAATCCGAACAGAAAAACGTAAAAACTAATATAATTTCATGTAAAAATATATAATTCATTAGAGTCGTAGTCTAATATTTTTTTCTATATGTAGGATAGTAAGAAAGATCATTTGTGTCAATTGTTTTTTTCTAGAAGCATTTACACTTGAAGGTACACTTTTCAATTTACAATGTGCCTTGCGTTTTATATTGTTAGTAGCTATGTAGATTGTACAAATACATAGAATAAACTACTCATGATTGAATTTACAATGTAATAGTGAGTATTCGAGAAAAAATATATAATTCTTATTGTGCTTGCAAATTTATTCGGTAACGAGTGAAATGACCCATGAAACTACAAGTTTGTTTAAACGAAACAGTTTAATGATATGTTTTAAGTATTAAGTGAACGTAAATGCTAAAGTCATTTGGTTTAATGACCCGTGAAACCACAGATTCTAACTAAGAAACTTGTCGTTATTTTTATAAACATAGTGATCTACTTAACTTTGTCAGAATAAATGAACTACATTTACTCTCTCATGATCTTCTTCCAATTTTCATCACAATTATTATTTTCCTTATCATAAAAGCCTACATTACAACATTTTATTGAAATATGTATTTCGTATACATATGTAACTTAATTAATTTCGTAAAGAGAACCCATATTTGAATAATAATTGAATATTTATATTTTTAATGATAATTATTAGTAATAACAAATGTCTCTTTAATTTTTTATTTAATTTAAAATTCAATTATTATATGAAGGTTGTATAATATGCTTTAAAGTTTGTAGATGTGTTAATGGGGTGTTTTGTAAAAGATTGCACAATTTGTTTTAAAGTTTGTACATATGATTATGTGGTTGTTTTATCATAAGGTTGTACATAATACTTTAAATATTGTACATATGGTCATGAAGGTGTTTTATCATAAGGTTGTACATAATGCTTCAAATATTGTACATATGATCATGGGGGTGTTTTATCATAAGGTTGTACGTAATTCTTCATATATTATACAATTAACATGTTAATATTTTTATTAAATATTATTAATTATTTTAATGACATCATCATGAGAGACTTAGAAATTTTTTCTTTATTTTAGAATTTTTTTAAGCTTGAATAATTTTTATTTATGACATCATCATTTTAGAGATTTATATGATATTATAGATATTACTTTTTTTCATTATTAACTAGCTTAAGATTCGCAAAATTTATGAGTTTCGATAAAAAAAAATACAAATATAATACGAAGTACATTATTTATGAGTACATCAATTAAAATGACAATAATTGTGTAAATAAAACAAATCAAAGCAAAACAGGAAGCTGAAAAAAATTGTAGATATAAACTAATTTTAGATCAATTATCATAGAAAGACTGAATGTAACTAAAGTTCAAACGGTAATCAAAATATATAATTGTTAAGTCCACGTCAGATATATAGTTGTAATCTGATTTGTTGATAATAAACCATTATCATTTAGCTAAATATTTCTTTCACGAATTTCTCATAGATTACTCAATGCAACCAATCCTTTAATTTTGTCATTTAATGTCAACATTAGCAAATTTTCTTTCTGTAAGTATATTTGCATCTCCATTAAGCTCTTCTCACGGAGTTTATCACCATACATAAGAAACAGAACAAAATATTGTATTTGACTCTTTCGACATAACCAATGATATTATAGATATAGAGTGTATTTTTTTGGTTTACCTCTATCATAAAATCTATCAGAATGGTAAATTTTACGGTTGACATATGGTTTGCAAAGTTTGTCATAGCACAATCATCACCTTTATTGATGAAATTTGGCCCAGATAAAGAAGCTGCTATAATGTCTTGTAGATGGTCTAACAACTGCACATTGCGGATATATAAGGAATTCAGGTGCAAATTGCAGGACGTATCAACGGTAAAGAAATTGCAAATTATCAAATGCGTTTATAAATAAGAATATAATAGTTTTTAGTTACATATAAACACACAAATATGAAAATTGAAGTATTTCTAACCATCTATATTAATTGTGATTTGCTCATGAGAAGATGTACTTCTGGTGTCATTCGTAGCATGCGCAGGCTATTACAACAGCTGCTGATCATGAATAACATTAAAACATATTAACATATGATTCATCTACAATAAAATAAGATAGAGCAAATCAAATAACTAACGTTACTTCAGTCTTTAGCCATAAGTAAAATGAAAGAATATTACTCTGAAACCGAAGTACGATAGATGTATTACAAACCTCCAATGTTAATTGTAATCTTATAATAAGAAGATATAGGTCTGGAATCATTTGTAGCAAATGGACACAAAGGAATCATTTGCAGCCCGAGGGGTGCTTTATCAACTGACCACCTAAGGCTTCAGTCTGGGATGGTTTGGCTTGAAAGTCTTCTATAGAATCTCATTAAAAATTGCGAGATTTTATTCTCCAAAGTATATTTATCATAAAGGCTCATATGCCCTTAGAATGAGCCGATTGTTTATCCCTGCCCGCTATGCTAGAAGTTCTTGTGAACTTGACTTTACCTCTTAGGAGTGGTTAGCCATTTTTACATATATGAGCTTAAGTATCTTTAAAAAGTACCAAGTCTTTCTAAGCTTCAATTAAGTTTGCCTCAGGGCAAACAAAGTTCAAGTGTGGGGGATTTGATAGTACCAAATTATACATATTTTTATACCCTTTTTACAGTGCTATGTTCCTTAAGTTAGTACAAATAAGACCTATTCCTTTGCTTATTAGGGGAAAAATGAGCAAATGCTACTAACCGTGTGAGAAAGTTGTTTGTGATCTTTACATGTACAATTATGGAGAAAACAAGCCAAAAATGCAATAAATTGAAGAAGCCAAAGAATACCTGAGAAACTGCCTAAGACGCCAGCCTCATCTCCCAAACTAGTGGCCACATCTCCCAGGCTGGAGAAAGTCAAATTGGAGTCAAAAACAGTAAAATAATAGTTCCCGTGTAAATCTCAATACGTCGGCCTAGATCACCAGTACTGTCACGATCCGAAAAATTTCAACTTATTTCGAATCAAATTCTCGATATGATTTAATATTTGCGACACGATAAGCAAAGTCTGTAATGTTGAGTCTCAAAAATTTTGAACTGTATTCATATATTCAATTGACCTTCGACTATTCCCGACGACTCACGAACGATTACTTGTAAATAAATATGCATATATATATATATATATATATATATATATATATATATATATAGGGTTTCGAAATTATTTAGTAAACGACGGTAACGCTCAATTGTCTTTTGATTGATAGTAAACGAGTTAAAAAGGAATTTATGTGATTTTAAAATAAACGGTGATCCGAAAATGAGTTATATAAATTATAGTCTTATTAGAAATGTGTTTAGAAACTATTTGTTAAATTTTAACACTTTTTATATTTTCCTTGGGGTTGAGGACTAATAATTAATTTAATTTTTATTTAATAAATTTTAAATAATTAATGACCGATTTTAACACAATATTGACTAAAATAAATAAATATATTTAATATAAAATTTTTTTTGGATTTTTCTGAATACTTTTATCCGCCACTGATTAACGACGGAGAATGAAATTTAGTCCGTAAAAGACAACTGCTAATTTTATCACGCATTTTTATTATAATTATTATTATATTAATATTATTATAAAATTACTGTACATGATTGATTGACACTGTGTTTGATTGTGTGATATCAATCTATTATATAAATATACTTACATTAACTGCATATATTGAAATCATTATTTGTACCATCCACTTGTTTGTTAATGTCTTATTGGTGATTTTTTTCTTTCTTTCTTTTTCAAATTGCCGCAAGATTTCCTTACCAAAGATCTTTAATACCCCACTCTTTAATTATAGGGATATATTGGTTTTGTGATTGATAATTACAACTGAGCAAATTCTATTGGTGATTAAAGTTGTCTATCTCAATATCTCATTATTATCATGATCAACGACTCTTCTATACAGCCTGCTTCTGCTCATTCTATTCATGATAACTACCAAAACAATCGTGGACATGGATACAAAGGTGATTCTCGTGGTCAAAGCTCTAATGCACGCGGCATATCAATACCACTTACAATCGAAACCTCACCACCATCTTCTTGTTCAATTTCTTCGATCACCATTACCGCACCATCCACGAACACCATCATCACACCTTTCTTCACTCCATGACCCAACACACCCTTATTATTGTTGTTGCTGCTTCCATTCTGTTTCAATCATGTAAACATCATGCTCTACCACTTAACCCACACAACCCACCATTTAACCATCATCACCTTATATTATGAATCTTTTCTGTTTCTACTTCAACCGGAGCATCACCATCAACCATAACCTTGAACCGTCGTTACTATGTTCCTGTTTCTATTCGAATAAACCGAAAACTACCAACCCAACCATCATAGCCTCTGCATTTTTCTTTCTTTCTGTTTTGGTTCAAGTCCGGCACCAACATATCAATCACCTTTTAATTATGTTTCAACTTCGAACAGACTAATGCCTAACACCCTTTTGATACGTATTTCGCTACTTCTGTTGAGCTATAACATCACAAACGCACCATCATTCATTATCATTATAAACCTGCAACTATCACTGTACATCGATGCTTGTTTCTACTGTTGCTGTTCGAAAGCCAAACCATTCCTCCATCGAAGTCACCACTTAAAACCACCATCATCACCGTCTACATGCTGCAGTTCGAATAGCCATGGTTCACGGCTTCTGTTTTAGTTTTCCATCAAAGACCCACTACTGTAGCTACTGTATTGATGATGATTATGTAACGTAGGAGATGATGGTATAATATATAATTATGATGGTACGTGGTGATGCTCACAATAATGAAGATGAAACTGTGATCCGTTATTTTTTTTAACACTAGCACTTCCATCGAAACCCTACTGCTACACACGGATGCTAATCCTTTTCCACTGTTAACCGTATCCCTGTTTCGGATTTTAAACTCCAAACAAACTGGATCGTATTGTTTTTGGGCTGGAACTTATGAATGGGTTGTAATTTTGGGTTAAAAGGTTTTAAGGTACTAGTTTAATTAGAAAAGAAAGAAACAGGCAGAGCAGATGGTTAGCGTGTGTGTGCTTAAGCGAGAGGTCTCAGGTTTGAGCCGGGGTAGTGGTGTTTTTTTAAGGGCTTATTCTTTTGAGGTAGCATTTTTGTTATTATTATTTTTATTATTATTATTACTGTTATTATTAATTATTGTTGTTATATGATTAATATTATTATTATTATTATTAATAATAAGTATTGGCATTAAGTATTATAAGTATTATTATTATTATCATTAATATCATTATTAAAATAAGTATTATTAGTATTAATATCATTATTATTATCATTATCAATAAAATTATTATTATTATAGTTATTATAGTTATTATTATTACTACTACTATTATTATTATTATCATTTTTATCATTAAAAATATTAAAATTATCATTTTTATTATTGTTATTATTATTATTATTTTCATTTTTATTAATACTAGTATCATTATTATTATCATAATAATAATAATAATAATAATAATAATAATAATAATAATAATAATAATAATAATAATAATAATTATTATTATTATTATTATTATTATTATTATTATTATTATTATTATTATTATTATTATTATTATTATTATTATTATTATTAATATTATTATTATTATTATTATTATTATTATTATTATTATTATTATTATTATTATTATTATTATTATTATTATTATTATTATTATTATTATTATTATTATTATTATTATTATAAAATGAAACAACTTTTATTTTATCATATAACTATTAATTATATAAAACTATATTTAATACAACCATATTAATATTTTTATATCAAATAGTAATTATTTATTTAAGGTATATAATGTAAATATAATTAATTAAGTTATTAATGGAACACATGAATTAAAATAGCAATTAAAATCACTAATAATATATAAATTTGTTCGATTACCATTACATGTGTTGATATACATAATTGAATATATGTTCGTGAATCCGAGGCCAACCCTGCACTTGTTCAGTGCCGTCGTATGCATATTTTTACTACAAAATATCGTATTGTGAGTTTATTTGATCCTTTTTTATTAAATGCTTTTCCAATATATATATTTGGGACTGAGAATACATGAAATGCTTTTATAAATGTTTGACAAGATAGACACAAGCAAAACATTCCTCTAATGAATTATTATACAGACATAAATTCTGTAGGTTAATATATCAAATATTCCCCCTGATTATTATAGCTTGGTAACCTAAGAATTAGTTGGATGTTATAATTGCCACTAATTGACGTGAATTTTAAAGGTAGCTACCGGGTTTAACACCCCCACCCATAATGTTCACTAGACAGTAGAGCTAGTGGGCGTGGTGTTTAGTACTTCGAGGTTTATATATTTATACAGACGATAGGATTCTGTTTTGGGGATATTATTTATGCGCATTAAATGTTAAGGCTGGTTACCAAGCAAAGGTTATATATAGAGAGAATGATTTTTATACACGGGTTATGTGTATGTTATTTTGTACACTAGATATGTGTACGGTTATTAAAAATCGCGAGGCAACCTACAGGGGAGAAAAGGATACGAACCTACTCTGCCAAGCATTATGAAAAATGGTTTCGTACACGAGATAGGTGTACTGTATTTAAATCTTGTGGTCTATCAAAATTACTAAATTTTATTGTTTATGATAAACTTATGAACTCACCAACCTTTTGGTTGACACTTTTAAAACATGTTTATTCTCAGGTATCAAATAAATCTTCCGCTGTGCATTCGGTCATTTTAAAGATGTTAATTGGAGCCGTTCATGGCATATTTAAAAAGACATTACATTCAAGTCAATCGAGTTCAAAAAGATTATTATTAAGTCGATGACAGATTAGTCATTCATATTACGAGAATCATATATCATTTGTATCAAAAGGTTATATTTTGAAATGAGTTTGTCTTTTAAAAGAATGCAATGTTTGTAAAACGTATCATATAGAGGTCAGAACCTCGCAATGGACCAGATGTTATTGTATTCGTCCAGGTGGATTTGGACGGGTCATGACAAGTACGATGACTAAATTAAATAAGAAAAATATTCGGCTTTAATGAAGAAAGTTCTAGAAATAGATTCGGATGGCGACCAAGAAGTCAAAGCCGATGGGGTTATTTAAGGAAATAATTAACGCGTCTTAGTAAAAAAGGAAAGAATCTCTCAAGATAGCGACCTTGATGGTCAAGCCGCTGGCTAAGAGTGCCAGTTAAGATACAAAAGACACTTTTCATGACTGAAGACGGCGACCATCAAGCTCAAGATTGCGGCCTCATCTACACCGCCATACCAGGCTGGCAATTGGATTTTGCCTATATAAAGAGACGTCAATTCCATTTTCAGAGAGGAGAGCAGAAAAATTATTATGTTTTAGTAGTTACGCTTAGTTATGTCAAAATTCTGTTTTAGTTTCTATTCGATTTACATTATTAAAGTTACTTTCAACCATTTGTAATTTAAGATTGAAGTTATTTTCCCGGTTAAAAATGATTGTGCTATATATTTTCAAGGTTATTGAAGTTATTTTCTAGCTTATGTCATTTGTTCATCATTTATTCAAGGTAGAATTCACGTTTACTTATCATTGTTCTTAATGAATACTATGCTTATTTGCTTTATTTATTATTTTTATTTATTTTTGAGTAGCTAAACACCCTTCGGGTGATGATTTGGGTAAAAGGGGATAAAATGTAAACCGAATTTGACATTTAGCCGACCTTTAAAATCAGAAAACTGATTCGAACATTGTATGTGGTAATTAGAACTCGTTTCTGCCTGTTAACGTTCCAAGCCGACGGCTGTCTATGGGGAGCCGGCGACGGAACTAAAGAACAATAGATTGCAAAAGTCTGGTAAAAGCCTGGTTTATCTGGCGTCTGTCTATGGCTAGCCATCAACCTCACCTGTTCAGTACCAGCCGGCGGCTGGATAACAATAGGTGGCAGCCTGGTCTGGACCGAAGACTGATACTCTATTTTTGAATGCTTTTTGTTGAGAACTCTTACGTACATGGTTATATATTGTTCTAACTCGATCCCTTAAACTGGCTTAGAATCGTGATATTGGTACATTAACTAATTGGACCTCTTAATGTATTCAGTATGCATGAGTGGAATTGCCAGATTAACTCATGTAGTGTAATCATACATTTAACCTTAGTGCAAGGTTGGATAACTCAGATCTCAGGGAGATCTCGCTTGGACATTTTTGGGGAGATCTCGACATCTTGGAATAATCTTGGGAAGATCTCAGACGTTGACTTTATAGTTTTTTATAAAAATATATGTATAAAAATAAATATATGTATATTTATATACGTTTTTAAGAGATTTTACTAGAAAATTCGAGTAATGAGCGTGAAAATTCTAGAAAAAATGAGATTTTACAAGAAAATCCTAGAAATGAGCAAGAAAATTTGAGAAATCGTGGCTCTGGCCAAGTTTGACCCCGTTGACCGAGAAATCTCGGGAGATGAACATCTCATCTCGAGGAAAAATAAGGAAATTTACAACACTGCCTTAGTAGCACTTAAGTAATAGTTAAGTACACATTGCAAATATAGGGATTAATTACCCCAATGTTCATGTTCAAACACTTAAAGTCATCCGAGAAGATGCTCTTAAAATAAGATCTGTTTACATATAAAATCCCAACCAAACCAGCATCATTCCTTTCCTTTATTTGAATTAAATCTAAATTATCCATTGCAAAACCCCTGATTATATATATATATATATATATATATATATATATATATATATATATATATATATATATATATATATATATATATATATATATATATATACACACACACACATATATACATATATATATATATATATGTACATACATATATATATATGTACATATATATATATGTGTATATATATATATATATATATATATATATATATATATATATATATATATATATATATATATATATATATATATATGCATATATATAGGGGCTTGTTCAAGCGAGAAGCACAAAAAGCGCGAGAACTACGAGAATTTTTTAATTTCATAGTTTAAATGCAACAAACTTCATGCAAATTTTAATTAATGCTCATATCGATAATAAACATATGTTCATTACCACAATTTACATGTTAAATTGTCAATTCTATTAAATATTCACATGCTCACATACAAATATGCATATGTGAACGAGAAATTATATATTTGATTATATGGGTAAAACATAAGTTTTTTCAAACTATTTTATGTTCATTATTATTCTCCATCGGCATGTATGGGTGATTCAAACTACTCAAATGTGAAAATCTTTGTAAATTAAAAGTTCTCGTAGTTCTCGTCTTTTTTGTGGTTCTCGTTTGAACTTTTGACTATATATATATATATATATATATATATATATATATATATATATACAATTAAATAAAACAAGCTAAAATAGATAAATACAAATGTTGCCTACCTCTCTTGGAAAGATCCTGTACTTACATCCACTACTCTACACTGACCGAAAATCTGCCCGTTAGTGCTAAAGTGGTAGTAGTATAGGTTTATAAATTTAAATTAGTTGATTATGCAAACGCACACGACTGCACACACGTCAATATCTCTACGCATAACATGACTAACTGAAATGATTTTTCTTTTGTTTTTCATAAATAAATCTTTAGCTCGGAAATGACTAGATCTGCAACCGAGTTTGTTGATCCTGCTCTGATAACAATTGATAGACCCCATTTTTTCGTTCAAGCAAATTAATTAAGCATTTGTAAGTGCAGAAACGAAGAACAAAAAAGATTTCTCAAAGTTTAATTATTATTGATCAAATGAACTACGGAAACTAGAAAAACAGGGATTAAAACCGATCTCAAAATTATGAGATCAGGTTTTGTTGAAGGTGTTGATAACCAGCCTCACCCCAAGAACTCTTTATCTATAGAGTCCCGAGGATAAGAATCAGTAAACAAATCTCTCTCAATAAATACAAATCTGTTATAATTCAGTAAGCTTATAACTACCTTTAATGGTTATAAGAACAAGGAGAGAAAAAGAGAGAAGAAAGAGAGAAGAAATATTGATATTGATATTTCAAGAGAAATGGTACACCTTAAATGGTTACCATACATGTCTATTTATAGTATAAAATATTACTATGCAAGAAATATAATAATAATAAAATTAACATCCAATCTAGATATTTTATAACACAATCTAGATATTTTATAACACTCCCCCTTGGATGACAATTTTATTAGAGAATAACTAGTACTGCCTCGTTAAAAACCTTGCTAAAGAAAACCCATTGGGATAAAACTTTAGCTAAGGGAAAAAGAGTGCAGTATAGAGTTGACTCCCCCTCAAGTAGGCAACGCCTGAGTTGTTACATCTTCTGAACATGCCTCATGCCAATATTATGAACGTGTGTTCTGAAAATAGCAGTTGGCAGTGCTTTGGTATAAAGATCAGCAGATTTGTTGATTGAACGTATCTCATTTTAATCTGGTTGTCTTTTACGAGATCTTGAGTATATGAGAAGAATCTGAGGTTTTCATCTGAAACTGTATCATCTAAATCTTTTATGTACAAGTTTAGCCCCTGTGATTTGTCTACAGTCTCCTTCATGGTTTGCTCAAACCCTTGTTTCAATTCCTATTCCCTTGTAGTCTTTTCTGAGCCTTACCAATATACCATTCTTTTCCATCAAACTTATGACCGTTAAGACCGTCTATGGCTTTGGCGCCTCGTCAGTATTTATATTTTGTTCAGTCACTTTTGATACTCTTCTTTCATTTGTATTATGCAAGCTGCATTATCTTCATATATAGTTGTTGGTGAAGATAGTTGTTAGTCTTTTATAGCGTTCTAGTCCACAAGAATCAATAATGATTTGTGTCATTGATCTCAACCAAACACATTTTTGAGTAGTTTCATATAATGCAATCACTTCGTCATGATTTGATGATGTTGCAACAAGTGTTTGTTTTAAGAACGCCATGATTTTGTGGTACCTCCATTTAGGAATACATATCGAGTTTGAGATTTATCTTTATGAGGATTTGATGAATGACCTGTATATACATAATCAACCAAATCTTGTTTTGAAACGTTAGAATAAAATAATTTTAAATCAGCAGTTTCTCAAGGGTATCAAAATATGTGTTTGATCCCGCTCCATTGTCATTTGAGCTGAATCTTGCCAACAAATTAACTGCAAAAGAAATGTCAGGTCTTGTACAATCTATAAGATACATAAGAACCTCAATTGCACTAAAATATGGAACTTCCGATCTGTTAAGATTTTCATGATCTTCGCAGGGATGAAATAGATCAGTGTCAATATTGAGTGATCTAACAACAATGAGTTTGTCTTTAAAAAAAATGTTTTAAAATCTTTTCGGTATAAGTTGTTTGATGTACAAGTAAACCATTAGGCATATGCTCAATTTGCAATCCAAGGTAATACTTGGTTTTTTCAAGATCTTTCATTTCAAAATAATTCTTTAGAAGTTGAATGATTTCATAGATCTCTTTATTTGTTCATATGATGTTAAGAACATTGACATAAACAACTACGATCTCATATCCGAACATTGTTTTTATAAAACATACGTGCAAAATAAGTTTATATTTATACCCTTTTTTTTTTTTTTTTTTACTTTTAAGATTATAAATTTAAGAATAAACATTAGTATGCATGAAATAAATAATGATTAATTGCATAAGTAATCATAAATGTTAGATAACATATAAAGACCCCATCGTATTCGTATTGATCGGAATTAATCTCGACCCATGGTACCGTGTTGTCAAATGACGTGTTGCGTACATAAAGTACCGTGTTGTCAAATGACGTGTTGCGTACAATCATGGGGTCTTATTAACATAAATATAAATGTTAGTGAAGTTAATAAGAGTTAGATTACAGAAAATATAATTCAGGCAGTATAACCGACCATATAAAACTTAAATAACATAAATATAAATGTTAGTGAAGTTAATAAGAGTTAGATTACAGAAAATATAATTCAGGTGGTACAACCGACCATATATAACTTAAATAACATAAATATAAATGTTAGTGAAGTTAATAAGAGTTAGATTACAGAAAATATAATTCAGGCGGTATAACCGACCATATATAACTTAAATAACATAAATATAAATGTTAGTGAAGTTAATAAGAGTTAGATTACATAAAATATAATTCAGGCGGTATAACCGACCATATATAACTTAAATAACATAAATATAAATGTTAGTGAAGTTAATAAGAGTTAGATAATTTCTTACCTTGATTAGTGACGTGTGCTTGCTTAGATAAACTTTGATTATACGGAGCACTTCGTGCTGATAACGTGTTATAATTCAGTAAGCTTATAACTACCTTTAATGGTTATAAGAACAAGGAGAGAAAAAGAGAGAAGAAAGAGAGAAGAAATATTGATATTGATATTTCAAGAGAAATGGTACACCTTAAATGGTTACCATACATGTCTATTTATAGTATAAAATATTACTATGCAAGAAATATAATAATAATAAAATTAACATCCAATCTAGATATTTTATAACACAATCTAGATATTTTAAAACAAAATCCCAATAATTAAGAGATTTATATTTGATTACCGATTTTTTTTCAATCAATATATGTACGGAATACTTTTCTAACAGAACTTATATTACGAAAATCATATTCAGCACCAACTCAGACAAAAAGTTTCTTTTAAATCATTGCTCATAGTTTGTCAATAAGAAGCAAGCGTGTAACTATTTTAGATTGCTATAATAACTGCTTGCCTTATACGGAGTATTATACGTTAAGACCATTAATAAAATTATATTCTAAACATGATTTTATCTTTATTAGTTATTTATTTCTTGGTTACGTTTTCTTGCAGAATCAGTCCTTTGTTAAATTCATCAATTGGAAAGGACTTGCAATGAAAAGGTTATATTGGTGAAGGACTGAATCTGTTACTTTTCAAACTGTGGCTTTGGGTTAAAGTATTACTGGACTGAAGTGGATTTGGGCTAAAGACAAAATTGGCTCAACCGACTTAATTTATTCCTATTTAAGTTAATTTTTATTTCTCTTTCTTTTATCTTTTCATTTTTTCTGTATGTTTTTTGTTTTCTCTCTCGTTCATATGATTTAGGGCTTGTTTCTGTATTTGATTCAATTACTGTGAGAGATTTAATAAGTTCAAGATCAGTTGAACTTGTTGTGAGGATCATTACTGTGTGAACTGTCGTATTGATTCATAATCTCTTTGATTGTGAATAAGTTTGTTTTAAGTTATTTTGGCTTCCTGTGATTGGAAGATTTTCCTCCTGTGATTGGAAGATTATATATGTTGTTTTGTTCATGGTATCAAATCACAAGGCTTTATACTCATTGTTGATTCCTAATCTGGTTCAATTGTTTGAACTAATTAGGGTTTCGAAGAAATTAGGGTTTTCAAAGATCCTGATTGTGTATTGCAAGACTGTATTATTCTTATTGTGTTCGGGTTCGATTGTTGATCTGTTGTGATTCATTGTCTCATTGATCTGATTCTTAGGGTTTCATATTAAAACCCTAAAATTACTCTTCCGCTGCTTCTACTTCTTTTCTTCTCTGAGATCATTGTTCTTCAAAGGGGAATCTCGTGTTTATTCGTGTTTTTATTACCTATTGACCAGATCACTACAACTCTTGATCTAGATCCTTGATATCTATGAATACCTTATCAAGCGTAGTTAGATCTTGACCCATATTATTGTAAATCATCCCTAAAGGTTGCCTGGCTACTAGTCAGTCCATTGGGGTTTGTTTCTTTTGTTACAGGTGTCTAAACCGTGGATTTGTTGCAATTTTAGGTGCTATTTGTTTTATGATCTATTATTGAATGCTTGTTTTTGTTTACTGTTTGATATGTTCTGTATTCTTGATTGATTAATTGTTTACTGTATTTCTTTTTCTGATTTCTATTTTCATATTGGTTATTTGATCTGCAAATATGTCTGATAGTGAGTCTACTTTTAATCCTACTAAGATTAGTAAACTGGAATTTAATGATCGATTATATTTACATCTGAGTGATACATCTGGTTCATCTCTTATAGCACATAAACTTAAAGGAACTGAAAATTACAATGTGTGGTTATGTGCTATGAAACTTGCTTTACAAACTAAAAATAAACTTGGTTTCATTGATGGATCTTGTATGAGATTTGAATAGGAAGATGATTATGTGTTATTAGGATAGTGGGATGGATGCAATTTTGTTATGCTTACTTGGATATTAATTTTCTTTTTCTGAAGAAGTGTATAATGGACAAATATTTTCTAAAACTGCTGAGATTGTATAGTCTAAACTAAAAGAAACTTATGACAAAGTTGACGCATCTGTTACATTTAATCTTTATCAAAAAATAAACTCATGTAGTCAGTCTAGTCAGTGTTTATCTGATTATTATCATAAACTAAATGCTATGTGGAGACTATTTGATGATATGATTAAAATAGATGACATTGTTGTTGTTAATAAATCATTTAAAGATCATAATAAGTTTTTAAAACTTCTGCAGTTTCTAATGGGATTAGATGACATTTACACACCTATTATGAAATGTCCCGTTCTTATGGATTAAAAACGTTCCATATTAATTGATTTCGTTGCGAGGTTTTGACCTCTATATGAGACGTTTTTCAAAGACTGCATTCATTTTAAAACAAACCATAACCTTTATTTCATCAATAAAGGTTTAAAAAGTTTTACGTAGATTATCAAATTATGATAATCTAAAATATCCTGTTTACACACGACCATTACATAATGGTTTACAATACAAATATGTTACAACAAAATAAGTTTCTTGAATGCAGTTTTTACACAATATCATACAAGCATGGACTCCAAATCTCGTCCTTATTTAAGTATGCGACAGCGGAAGCTCTTAATAATCACCTGAGAATAAACATGCTTAAAACGTCAAAAAAAATGTTGGTGAGTTATAGGTTTAACCTATATATATCAAATCATAATAATAGACCACAAGATTTCATATTTCAATACACGTCCCATACATAGAGATAAAAATCATTCATATGGTGAACACCTGGTAACCGACATTAACAAGATGCATATATAAGAATATCCCCATCATTCCGGGACACCCTTCGGATATGATATAAATTTCGAAGTACTAAATCATCCGGTACTTTGGATGGGGTTTGTTAGGCCCAATAGATCTATCTTTAGGATTCGCGTCAATTAGGGTGTCTGTTCCCTAATTCTTAGATTACCAGACTTAATAAAAAGGGGCATATTCGATTTCGATAATTCAACCATAGAATGTAGTTTCACGTACTTGTGTCTATTTTGTAAATCATTTATAAAACCTGCATGTATTCTCATCCCAAAATATTAGATTTTAAAAGTGGGACTATAACTCACTTTCACAGATTTTTACTTCGTCGGGAAGTAAGACTTGGCCACTGGTTGATTCACGAACCTATAACAATATATACATATATATCAAAGTATGTTCAAAATATATTTACAACACTTTTAATATATTTTGATGTTTTAAGTTTATTAAGTCAGCTGTCCTCGTTAGTAACCTACAACTAGTTGTCCACAGTTAGATGTACAGAAATAAATCGATAAATATTATCTTGAATCAATCCGCGACCCAGTGTATACGTATCTCAGTATTGATCACAACTCAAACTATATATATTTTGGAATCAACCTCAACCCTGTATAGCTAACTCCAACATTCACATATAGAGTGTCTATGGTTGTTCCAAAATATATATAGATGTGTCGACATGATAGGTTGAAACATTGTATACGTGTCTATGGTATCTCAAGATTACATAATATACAATACAAGTTGATTAAGTTATGGTTGGAATAGATTTGTTACCAATTTTCACGTAGCTAAAATGAGAAAAATTATCCAATCTTGTTTTACCCATAACTTCTTCATTTTAAATCCGTTTAGAGTGAATCAAATTGCTATGGTTTCATATTGAACTCTATTTTATGAATCTAAACAGAAAAAGTATAGGTTTATAGTCGAAAAAATAAGTTACAAGTCATTTTTGTAAAGGTAGTCATTTCAGTCGAAAGAACGACGTCTAGATGACCATTTTAGAAAACATACTTCCACTTTAAGTTTAACCATAATTTTTGGATATAGTTTCATGTTCATAATAAAAATCATTTTCTCAGAATAACAACTTTTAAATCAAAGTTTATCATAGTTTTTAATTAACTAACCCAAAACAGCCCGCGGTGTTGCTACGACGGCGTAAATCCGGTTTTACGGTGTTTTTCGTGTTTCCAGGTTTTAAATCATTAAGTTAGCATATCATATAGATATAGAACATGTGTTTAGTTAATTTTAAAAGTCAAGTTAGAAGGATTAACTTTTGTTTGCGAACAAGTTTAGAATTAACTAAACTATGTTCTAGTGATTACGAGTTTAAACCTTCGAATAAGATAGTTTTATATATATGAATCAAATGATGTTATGAACATCATTACTACCTCAAGTTTAGTAGGTAAACCTACTGGAAGTGATAAGAAATGATCTAGCTTCAAAGGATCTTGGATGGCTTGAAAGTTCTTGAAGTAGGATCATGACACAAAAACAAGTTCAAGTAAGATTTTTTACTCGAATTAAGATAGTTTATAGTTATAGAAATTGAATCAAAGTTTGAATATGAATATTACCTTGAATAAGAAAGATAACCTACTGTATATAACAAAGGTTTCTTGATCTTAGATGATTACTTGGAATGGATTAGAAAGCTTGGAAGTAAATTAGTAAACTCGAAGGGATTTTTGAAGTGTTCTTGAAGTGTTCTTCCTATGATGAGTATAGCTTGATTCTTGAAGTGGTTTTTGATGAAGATGATGATTAACTACTGGAAAAATACGTTCATAATAGTGTGGGTGTGTTGAGAGAGAATTAGAAAGAGAATTGGAAGTGAAATGGAGTGAATGATGAGTGGTAATTGGTGAGTGGTGAGTGGGGTTAAAAGGAGTTCTAGTTAGTTGACTAGCTCATGGTAGAAGTTAAAATTGATTAGTCATACATGACATAATCAAGAGTGGAATCCCATGCTAGTTCCTATTGGTATATACCTATAGTAAGTACGTTTTGAAGCTGTGTATAATAAGGGTAAAAATACGACTAGAATTCTTGATGAAAGAAAAGAATGGGAAAGTAACTGTAACCATTTTCGTTAAGTATGAGTGTTTTGATATATGTCTTGAAGTCTTCCAAAAGTATTTTAATACATCTAAATACACTACATGTATATACATTTTAACTGAGTCGTTAAGTCATCGTTAGTCGTTACATTTAAGTGTTGTTTTGAAACCTTTAAGTTAACGATCTCAATTAATGTTGTTAACCCATTGTTTATTATATCTAATGAGATGTTAAATTATTATATTATCATGATATTATGATATATTAATATATCTTAATATGATATATATACATTTAAATGTCGTTACAACGATAATCGTTACATATATGTCTCGTTTCGAAATCCTTAAGTTAGTAGTCTTGTTTATATGTATATAACTCATTGTTAATATACTTATGGAGATACTTACTTATCATAATCTCATGTTAACCATATGTATATCCATATATATATCGTCATGTCGTTTTTACAAGTTTTAACGTTCGTGAATCGCCGGTCAACTTGGGTGGTCAATTGTCTATATGAAACATATTTCAATTAATCAAGTCTTAACAAGTTTGATTGCTTAACATGTTGGAAACATTTAATCATGTAAATATCAATCTCAATTAATATATATAAACATGGAAAAGTTCGGGTCACTACAGTACCTACCCGTTAAATAAATTTCGTCCCGAAATTTTAAGCTGTTGAAGGTGTTGACGAATCTTATGGAAATAGATGCGGGTATTTCTTTTTCATCTGATCTTCACGCTCCCAGGTGAACTCGGGTCCTCTACGAGCATTCCATTGAACCTTAACAATTGGTATCTTGTTTTGCTTAAGTCTTTTAACCTCACGATCCATTATTTCGACGGGTTCTTCGATGAATTGAAGTTTTTCGTTGATTTGGATTTCATCTAACGGAATAGTGAGATCTTCTTTAGCAAAACATTTCTTCAAATTCGAGACGTGGAAAGTGTTATGTACAGCCGCGAGTTGTTGAGGTAACTCAAGTCGGTAAGCTACTGGTCCGACACGATCAATAATCTTGAATGGTCCAATATACCTTGGATTTAATTTCCCTCGTTTACCAAATCGAACAACGCCTTTCCAAGGTGCAACTTTAAGCATGACCATCTCTCCAATTTCAAATTTTATATCTTTTCTTTTAATGTCAGCGTAGCTCTTTTGTCGACTTTGGGCGGTTTTCAACCGTTGTTGAATTTGGATGATCTTCTCGGTAGTTTCTTGTATAATCTCCGGACCCGTAATCTGTCTATCCCCCACTTCACTCCAACAAATCGGAGACCTGCACTTTCTACCATAAAGTGCTTCAAACGGCGCCATCTCAATGCTTGAATGGTAGCTGTTGTTGTAGGAAAATTCTGCTAACGGTAGATGTCGATCCCAACTATTTCCGAAATCAATAACACATGCTCGTAGCATGTCTTCAAGCGTTTGTATCGTCCTTTCACTCTGCCCATCAGTTTGTGGATGATAGGCAGTACTCATGTCTAGACGAGTTCCTAATGCTTGCTGTAATGTCTGCCAGAATCTTGAAATAAATCTGCCATCCCTATCAGAGATAATAGAGATTGGTATTCCATGTCTGGAGATGACTTCCTTTAAATACAGTCGTGCTAACTTCTCCATCTTGTCATCTTCTCTTATTGGCAGGAAGTGTGCGGATTTGGTGAGACGATCAACTATTACCCAAATAGTATCAAAACCACTTGCAGTCCTTGGCAATTTAGTGATGAAATCCATGGTAATGTTTTCCCATTTCCATTCCGGGATTTCGGGTTGTTGAAGTAGACCTGATGGTTTCTGATGCTCAACTTTGACCTTAGAACACGTCAAACATTCTCCTACGTATTTAGCAACATCGGCTTTCATACCCGGCCACCAAAAATGTTTCTTGAGATCCTTGTACATCTTCCCCGTTCCAGGACGTATTGAGTATCTGGTTTTATGAGCTTCTCTAAGTACCATTTCTCTCATATCTCCAAATTTTGGTACCCAAATCCTTTCAGCCCTATACCGAGTTCCGTCTTCCCGAATATTAAGATGCTGCTCCGATCCTTTGGGTATTTCATCCTTTAAATTTCCTTCTTTTAAAACTTCTTGTTGCGCCTCCTTTATTTGAGTAGTAAGGTTATTATGAATCATTATATTCATAGATTTTACTCGAATGGGTTCTCTGTCCTTTCTGCTCAAGGCATCGGCTACCACATTTGCCTTCCCCGGGTGGTAACGAATCTCAAAGTCGTAATCATTCAACAGTTCAATCCACCTACGCTGCCTCATATTCAGTTGTTTCTGATTAAATATGTGTTGAAGACTTTTGTGGTCGGTATATATAATACTTTTGACCCCATATAAGTAGTGCCTCCAAGTCTTTAATGCAAAAATAACCGCGCCTAATTCCAAATCATGCGTCGTATAATTTTGCTCGTGAATCTTCAATTGTCTAGACGCATAAGCAATCACCTTCGTTCGTTGCATTAATACACAACCGAGACCTTGCTTTGATGCGTCACAATAAATCACAAAATCATCATTCCCTTCAGGCAATGACAATATAGGTGCCGTAGTTAGCTTTTTCTTCAATAACTGAAACGCTTTCTCTTGTTCATCCTTCCATTCAAATTTCTTCCCTTTATGCGTTAATGCAGTCAAGGGTTTTGCTATTCTGGAAAAGTCTTGGATGAACCTTCTGTAGTAACCAGCTAGTCCTAAAAACTGGCGTATGTGTTTCGGAGTTTTCGGGGTTTCCCACTTTTCAACAGATTCTATCTTTGCCGGATCCACCTTAATACCTTCTTTGTTCACTATGTGACCGAGGAATTGAACTTCTTCCAACCAAAATGCACACTTTGAAAACTTAGCGTACAATTCTTCCTTCCTCAATACTTCTAACACTTTTCTCAAATGTTCACCGTGTTCTTGGTCATTCTTTGAGTAAATAAGTATGTCATCAATGAAAACAATGACAAACTTGTCAAGGTATGGTCCACACACTCGGTTCATAAGGTCCATGAACACAGCTGGTGCATTAGTTAAACCAAACGGCATGACCATAAACTCGTAATGACCGTAACGTGTTCTGAAAGCAGTCTTTGGAATATCATCTTCTTTCACCCGCATTTGATGATACCCGGAACGTAAGTCAATCTTTGAATAAACAGACGAGCCTTGTAGTTGATCAAATAAGTCATCGATTCTCGGTAGTGGGTAGCGGTTCTTGATGGTAAGTTTGTTCAACTCTCGGTAGTCGATACACAACCTGAATGTACCATCTTTCTTCTTGACAAACAAAACAGGAGCTCCCCACGGTGATGTGCTTGGTCGAATGAAACCACGCTCTAAAAGTTCTTGTAATTGGCTTTGCAGTTCTTTCATCTCGCTGGGTGCGAGTCTGTAAGGAGCACGAGCTATTGGTGCAGCTCCTGGTACAAGATCTATTTGAAATTCAACGGATCGATGTGGGGGTAATCCCGGTAATTCTTTCAGAAATACATCGGGAAATTCTTTTGCAATGGGAACATCATTGATGCTCTTTTCTTCAGTTTGTACTTTCTCGACGTGTGCTAGAACAGCATAACAACCTTTTCTTATTAGTTTTTGTGCCTTCAAATTACTAATAAGATGTAGCTTCGTGTTGCCCTTTTCTCCGTACACCATTAAGGGTTTTCCTTTTTCTCGTATAATGCGAATTGCATTTTTGTAACAAACGATCTCTGCTTTCACTTCTTTCAACCAGTCCATACCGATTATCACATCAAAACTCCCTAACTCTACTGGTATCAAATCAATCTTAAATGTTTCGCTAACCAGTTTAATTTCTCGATTCCGACATATATTATCTGCTGAAATTAATTTACCATTTGCTAATTCAAGTAAAAATTTACTATCCAAAGGCGTCAATGGACAACTTAATTTAGCACAAAAATCTCTACTCATATAGCTTCTATCCGCACCCGAATCAAATAAAACGTAAGCAGATTTATTGTCAATAAGAAACGTACCCGTAACAAGCTCCGGGTCTTCCTGTGCCTCTGCCGCATTAATATTGAAAACTCTTCCGTGGCCTTGTCCATTCGTGTTCTCCTGGTTTGGGCAATTTCTAATAATGTGGCCCGGTTTTCCACATTTATAACAAACTACATTGGCATAACTTGCTCCGACACTACTTGCTCCGCCATTACTCGTTCCGACACCATTTGTTCCTTTCGTTCTATTAACCCCTGGTCCGTAGACCTCACACTTCGCCGCGCTATGACCATTTCTTTTACACTTGTTGCAAAATTTGGTGCAGAACCCCGAGTGATACTTTTCACACCTTTGGCATAGCTGCTTCTGATTGTTGTTGTTGTTGCGGTTATTATTATTATTGGGATGATTGTTGTAGTTGCTATTGTTGTTGTTGTTGTTGTTGTTGTTGTTGTTGTTGGGCCGTTTGTTGTAGTTGCGATTGATGTTGCGATTGTTGGGATAATTGTTGCGATTATTGTTGTAATTGCTGTTGTTGTTGTATTGGTGATTCTTATCACCGTTTTCCTCCCACTTTCTTTTGACTTGCTTCACATTGGCCTCTTCAACAGTATGTTCTTTAATTCTTTCTTCAATTTGGTTCACTAGTTTGTGAGCCATTCTACATGCCTGTTGTATGGAGGCGGGCTCGTGTGAACTTATATCTTCTTGGATTCTTTCCGGTAATCCTTTCACAAACGCGTCGATCTTCTCTTCCTCATCTTCGAATGCTCCCGGACACAATAGGCACAATTCTGTGAATCGTCTTTCGTACGTGGTAATATCAAATCCTTGGGTTCGTAACCCTCTAAGTTCCGTCTTGAGCTTATTGACCTCGGTTCTGGGACGGTACTTCTCATTCATCAAGTGCTTGAATGCTGACCACAGTAGTGCGTACGCATCGTCTTGTCCCACTTGCTCTAGATAGGTATTCCACCATGTTAACGCAGAACCTGTGAAGGTATGCGTAGCGTACTTTACTTTGTCCTCTTCAGTACACTTACTTATGGCAAACACCGATTCGACCTTCTCGGTCCACCGTTTCAATCCGATCGGTCCTTCGGTTCCATCAAATTCTAAAGGTTTGCAGGCAGTGAATTCTTTGTAGGTGCATCCTACACGATTTCCTGTACTGCTAGATCCAAGGTTATTGTTGGTATGTAGCGCAGCCTGTACTGCGGCTATGTTTGAAGCTAGAAAAGTACGGAATTCCTCTTCATTCATATTTACAGTGTGTCGAGTAGTAGGTGCCATTTCCTTCAAAATAGTCAAATGGAACAAATTAATCATACAGAATATTAAAAGTAGTTAATAGTATTTCGTAGCATAATATGAACTCATTTATAAAAGCTTTTTCTTCATATTAGCGTTTTATAAATTTAAATTCGGGTAGCACCTACCCGTTAAGTTCATACTTAGTAGCTAATATACAATTCAACTACTACAATTCCATATGAAAAACTAATTATAATAATATTTCGCGTTCAAACTTTTATACAATATTTTACAAACTTACAATACCGCTTATTTTACATAAAGCATGAAATATAGCACACAATAACTTTGATACAAGATAGTTGTGAAGATAATTCTAGCTAGTACACAAGTCGTTCAGCAAAGGCAATAAAGACACGTAATTCATACGTCCAGAAACAAGTCATGCATTCTGGTTTTACTAGGACTACTTCCCATCCTTGGTCTTGTGGAACATAACCGTTATGGCCGTTGATAAGACAGCGTGTTGTAACGTCGTCAAAGGGACGAGGGTTACGTAATGTCCAACAGTCCCGTAACAATCTAAAAACCTCATTTCTTACCCCAATTACCGACTCCGTCACTTGTGGGAACGTTTTGTTTAATAGTTGTAGGCCGATGTTCTTGTTCTCACTTTGGTGAGAAGCGAACATTACTAATCCGTAAGCATAACATGCTTCTTTATGTTGCATGTTAGCCGCTTTTTCTAAATCACGAAGTCCAATATTCGGATATATTGAGTCAAAATAATTTCTTAACCCATTGCGTAAAATAGCATTTGGGTTCCCCGCAATATATGCGTCAAAGTAAACACATCGTAACTTATGGATTTCCCAATGTGATATCCCCCATCTTTCGAACGAAAGCCTTTTATAAACCAAGGCATTCTTGGAACGTTCTTCGAATGTCTTACAAACTGATCTCGCCTTAAATAGTTGTGCCGAAGAATTCTGACCGACTCTAGACAAGATTTCATCAATCATGTCTCCGGGTAGGTCTCTTAAAATATTGGGTTGTCTATCCATTTTGTGTTTTTATACTGTAAAATAGACAAGAGTTAGATTCATAAAAAAAATACTTATTAATACAAGCAATTTTTACATATATCATAAAGCATAAGCACACTATATTACATATATTACACCACACGAATACAACTATCTTATTCCGACTCGCTCGTTTCTTCTTCTTCGGTTTTGGTTCGTTTTGCCAAGTTTCTAGGGATATATGATGTTCCCCTAATACGAGCCGTAATTTTCCACATTGGTTTAGAAAAACCTGGTGGTTTAGAGGTTCCCGGGTCATTGTTACAACTTAAGGACTTCGGGGGTTGACGATACATATAAAGTTCATCGGGGTTGGAATTAGATTTCTCTATTTTTATGCCCTTTCCCTTATTATTTTCTTTTGCCTTTTTAAATTCAGTTGGGGTAATTTCTATAACATCATCGGAATTCTCGTCGGAATCCGATTCATCGGAGAATTGGTAATCCTCCCAATATTTTGCTTCCTTGGCGGAAACACCATTGACCATAATTAACCTTGGTCGGTTGGTTGAGGATTTTCTTTTACTTAACCGTTTTATTATTTCCCCCACCGGTTCTATTTCTTCATCCGGTTCCGATTCTTCTTCCGGTTCCGATTCTTCTTCTGGTTCCGACTCTTCTTCCGGTTCCTCTTCGGGAACTTGTGAATCAGTCCACAAATCATTCCAATTTACATTTGACTCTTCATTATTATTAGGTGAGTCAATGGGACTTGTTCTAGAGGTAGACATCTATCACATAATATCAAACGCGTTAAGAGATTAATATATCACATAATATTCACATGTTAAAAATATATAGTTTCCAACAAAATTTGTTAAGCAATCATTTTTCAAGTAAACACGGTCGAAGTCCAGACTCACTAATGCATCCTAACAAACTCGATAAGACACACTAATGCAAAATTCTGGTTCTCTAAGACCAACGCTCGGATACCAACTGAAATGTCCCGTTCTTATAGATTAAAAACGTTCCATATTAATTGATTTCGTTGCGAGGTTTTGACCTCTATATGAGACGTTTTTCAAAGACTGCATTCATTTTAAAACAAACCATAACCTTTATTTCATCAATAAAGGTTTAAAAAGCTTTACGTAGATTATCAAATTATGATAATCTAAAATATCCTGTTTACACACGACCATTACATAATGGTTTACAATACAAATATGTTACAACAAAATAAGTTTCTTGAATGCAGTTTTTACACAATATCATACAAGCATGGACTCCAAATCTCGTCCTTATTTAAGTATGCGACAACAGAAGCTCTTAATAATCACCTGAGAATAAACATGCTTAAAACGTCAACAAAAATGTTGGTGAGTTATAGGTTTAACCTATATATATCAAATCATAATAATAGACCACAAGATTTCATATTTCAATACACATCCCATACATAGAGATAAAAATCATTCATATGGTGAACACCTGGTAACCGACATTAACAAGATGCATATATAAGAATATCCCCATCATTCCGGGACACCCTTCGGATATGATATAAATTTCGAAGTACTAAAGCATCCGGTACTTTGGATGGGGTTTGTTAGGCCCAATAGATCTATCTTTAGGATTCGCGTCAATTAGGGTGTCTGTTCCCTAATTCTTAGATTACCAGACTTAATAAAAAGGGGCATATTCGATTTCGATAATTCAACCATAGAATGTAGTTTCACGTACTTGTGTCTATTTTGTAAATCATTTATAAAACCTGCATGTATTCTCATCCCAAAATATTAGATTTTAAAAGTGGGACTATAACTCACTTTCACAGATTTTTACTTCGTCGGGAAGTAAGACTTGGCCACTGGTTGATTCACGAACCTATAACAATATATACATATATATCAAAGTATGTTCAAAATATATTTACAACACTTTTAATATATTTTGATGTTTTAAGTTTATTAAGTCAGCTGTCCTCATTAGTAACCTACAACTAGTTATCCACAGTTAGATGTACAGAAATAAATCGATAAATATTATCTTGAATCAATCCACGACCCAGTGTATACGTATCTCAGTATTGATCACAACTCAAACTATATATATTTTGGAATCAACCTCAACCCTGTATAGCTAACTCCAACATTCACATATAGAGTGTCTATGGTTGTTCCAAAATATATATAGATGTGTCGACATGATAGGTCGAAACATTGTATACGTGTCTATGGTATCTCAAGATTACATAATATACAATACAAGTTGATTAAGTTATGGTTGGAATAGATTTGTTACCAATTTTCACGTAGCTAAAATGAGAAAAATTATCCAATCTTGTTTTACCCATAACTTCTTCATTTTAAATCCGTTTTGAGTGAATCAAATTGCTATGGTTTCATATTGAACTCTATTTTATGAATCTAAACAGAAAAAGTATAGGTTTATAGTCAGAAAAATAAATTACAAGTCATTTTTGTAAAGGTAGTCATTTCAGTCGAAACAACGACGTCTAGATGACCATTTTAGAAAACATACTTCCACTTTGAGTTTAACCATAATTTTTGGATATAGTTTCATGTTCATAATAAAAATCATTTTCTCAGAATAACAACTTTTAAATCAAAGTTTATCATAGTTTTTAATTAACTAACCCAAAACAGCCCGCGGTGTTGCTACGACGGCGTAAATCCGGTTTTACGGTGTTTTTCGTGTTTCCAGGTTTTAAATCATTAAGTTAGCATATCATATAGATATAGAACATGTGTTTAGTTAATTTTAAAATTCAAGTTAGAAGGATTAACTTTTGTTTGCGAACAAGTTTAGAATTAACTAAACTATGTTCTAGTGATTACGAGTTTAAACCTTCGAATAAGATAGTTTTATATATATGAATCAAATGATGTTATGAACATCATTACTACCTCAAGTTTAGTAGGTAAACCTACTGGAAGTGATAAGAAATGATCTAGCTTCAAAGGATCTTGGATGGCTTGAAAGTTCTTGAAGTAGGATCATGACACAAAAACAAGTTCAAGTAAGATTTTTTACTCGAATTAAGATAGTTTATAGTTATAGAAATTGAATCAAAGTTTGAATATGAATATTACCTTGAATAAGAAAGATAACCTACTATATATAACAAAGGTTTCTTGATCTTAGATGATTACTTGGAATGGATTAGAAAGCTTGGAAGTAAATTAGTAAACTTGAAGGGATTTTTGAAGTGTTCTTGAAGTGTTCTTCCTATGATGATTATAGCTTGATTCTTGAAGTGATTTTTGATGAAGATGATGATTAACTACTGGAAAAATATGTTCATAATAGTGTGGGTGTGTTGAGAGAGAATTAGAAAGAGAATTGGAAGTGAAATGGAGTGAATGATGAGTGGTAATTGGTGAGTGGTGAGTGGGGTTAAAAGGAGTTCTAGTTAGTTGACTAGCTCATGGTAGAAGTTAAAATTGATTAGTCATACATGACATAATCAAGAGTGGAATCTCATGCTAGTTCCTATTGGTATATACCCATAGTAAGTACGTTTTGAAGCTGTGTATAATACGGGTAAAAATACGACTAGATTTCTTGATGAAAGAAAAGAATGGGAAAGTAACTGTAACCATTTTCGTTAAGTATGAGTGTTTTGATATATGTCTTGAAGTCTTCCAAAAGTATTTTAATACATCTAAATACACTACATGTATATACATTTTAACTGAGTCGTTAAGTCATCGTTAGTCGTTACATGTAAGTGTTGTTTTGAAACCTTTAAGTTAACGATCTCAATTAATGTTGTTAACCCATTGTTTATTATATCTAATGAGATGTTAAATTATTATATTATCATGATATTATGATATATTAATATATCTTAATATGATATATATACATTTAAATGTCGTTACAACGATAATCGTTACATATATGTCTCGTTTCGAAATCCTTAAGTTAGTAGTCTTGTTTATATGTATATAACTCATTGTTAATATACTTATGGAGATACTTACTTATCATAATCTCATGTTAACCATATGTATATCCATATATATATCGTCATGTCGTTTTTACAAGTTTTAACGTTCGTGAATCGCCGGTCAACTTGGGTGGTCAATTGTCTATATGAAACATATTTCAATTAATCAAGTCTTAACAAGTTTGATTGCTTAACATGTTGGAAACATTTAATCATGTAAATATCAATCTCAATTAATATATATAAACATGGAAAAGTTCGGGTCACTACATATTAGTAGTCAAATTCTTACAAGTGATGCTGTTCCATTTGTTAAAGTTGATTTTTCTATTATTTCCAGAGATGAGTCACATAGAATGCATTCACCAAATTCTAATATGTCTAGAAATCAATCATGCGCTTTTACTAATAAAAATACTGTTAATAATGTTCCTGTTAATAACTATAATAATAGTAATAACATTAATACTAGTGTTAACAAAAAGAAGTATAAGAAACCTTCTTTAAAGTGCACTAACTGTAACATGCTTGGTCATACTATTGATAGATGTTATGAACTTATAGGTTATCCTCCAGGTTATATCAAAAAACCATTTAATCAAGGTGCTCCTAGATTTAATAGCAATAACTATGTTACTGATAGAAATAATGTTGATAGTTCATCTGTTCAGCTAACTAATGAACAAATTATGAAGCTGTTGAGTCTTGTCAATGAAAAACCTGTTCATCATGCTAATGCCAATATGGCAGGTAGTTTTCAAAATAACACTGTGTTTTTCAATTCAAATTTTAATAAATTCTTCTTTGCAAACTGTTTTCATATGAATCAATCTTTATCAAAAGGTTGGATCATTAATTCTGGGGCAAATCAGCACATGGTTTCAAATTCATAAAAACTAGACAATGTTGTTGATGTTAGTGATTTAAATTTAACTGTTAATCATTCTAATGGAGCTGTTGCAAAAATTTTACAAATGGGAAATCTAAAGCTTTATAATAAAACTGAACTTTTTGATGTGCTGGTTATACCTCAATACTGTGTTAGTCTCTTGTCTGTTAATAAATTGATCAAATACTGCAATTTGGTTACATGTTTTGATGTTAAAAAATGTTACATATATGATTTGATTCAAAAAAAAGTTGATGGGGACTGGCAGTGAATCTGATGGTTTGTATTTTTGTTTTATGATTGTTTAAATGGTAAGACATTTAGTTCTAATATGACTATGGGCGATATTTATAAACATAAAATTTGGCACAACAGACTTGGTCATCCTGCTGGCCAAGTCTTATCTGTTTTAGGAGAAAATCTTGGTTTTGGAAAAATTAAAGATATTGATCCTTGTGACATATGTCATCAAGATAAACAAACTAGAGAACCTTTTCCATTAAGTGATCATAAATCTAAACAAATAGGTGAATTAATACATTTAGACACTTGGGGGTCTTACAAAGTTAAAAGTAAGGATGCTAACAAGTATTTTTTTAAACTATTGTTGATGATTACTCAAGAGATGTGTGGACATATTTACTTAAAATAAAAGAAGTATATGATTATTTTGAAAGTTTTTATTACTTACTTTTAATTCAATTTGATATTAAAATAAAAATTATAAGAAGTGATAATGGTACTGAATTCATTAATAATAAAATGAATATTTTTGTTAAATTAAAAGGTATTGTTCACCAAACTTCTTGTGCATATACTCCTCAACAAAATGGTATTGTTGAAAGAAAACATAGACATTTGTTAAATGTTACTAGGTCTTTAATGTTTCAAGGGAGTATTCCCTTGTATTTGTGGTTCGAATGTGTTCTAACTGCTACTTACTTGATTAACAAGCTACACACTTCTGTTTCTGCTGGAAAATGTCCCTATGAGATGATTTATAATAAAAGTCCAAACCTCTCCCACTTAAAAACTTTTGGGTGTCTTTGTTTTGCCACCATTTTAAATAATCATGATAAATTTTCAAGCAGATCGTTAAAATGTGTCTTTTTAGGTTATTCAAATTTTAAAATGGGATACAAACTGTTTAATCTTGAAAACAAAAGTTTTATTTACTCAAGAGATGTTAAGTTCTATGAACATATTTTTCCTTTCAAACTTGAGTCTGTTTACAAAACCGTTTTTACTGAAACGGATTTAAACAACCTTAACTTTTTTGATACTTATGATTATGATTTTCATAAAACTGAAACTGTTTTAAATAAACTGTTGGTTAATGCACTAAACAATAAACTTAAGTATGATTAACCAAAAGAATATGTTTTGATGATAACACATACATATGCATAAGTGATGACTGACATCTTAACATAAAACACGCAAGGTCACTAATCCATACCTTATCTTGTAAATGACCAAGTCAAACATAGGTTAAAGAATGAAATTAAAAGTTCAGCTAAACACACGGTCGAGGTACGGTCGACCGCATAGTCAACCGTAAAACCCCAAACTGAATTGCAATGCAGTTTTGTGAAAACAAGTTGCACGATCGCCACCACGGTCAACCGCAGTGCGACCGTAGTTTTCTCTATTACCGTTTTTGACCAAATAAAGTTTGACTAGTTCCCGACATCTATAATTCATGAAATTTTTCTCAACATGTTTAGAATAGATGCCTTCTCCATACTCAATTGAGTTTTGGTCATAAAAACACTAATTGTGATTAATTACGCCTAATGACATCTTAATGACAAATTAACCAAGATTATGCATAACACATAAGTGTTAATCAATAACTTGAGATCTTAATTCTTATCTAGATATTCTTAGTATGATCATCAAGTACCAACACACTTATTCCAATGTCACTAGAACAATAATTGCTATTAGAAATGACTTAGTGATTAATTAAGGCTAAATGAGGAACAATGCTATCAAGGTTAACTAGTAATGACTTGTAATCCTAATACACACTTAGATACATTTAGGATGGTCACCAAGTCCCAACTAGAGATTGCTCTTCCCTTGAGCATGTGTTGGACATTAATGTGTGCTTACACTTTAATCAAGCAATATGATAAATTGCACTTAAACTTGTTAAAAACTGAATTATAAGTTGTGCAAATATCTATATGATTGATCCTAGAATAACTATCCCTTGCTATGTGAGTATTACCTGCTAGTTTCCAATATGATTAATACTCATAAACTTGTCAACTTAATTAATATGTTTGTTATGTGCTCACTAGTTAGGATCAAGTAACTAACCTATTCCAATAGATTAAGTGTAAAATGATTCACAATGAAAGTATAGTCAATTGTCTATGTGGTCTAGTCTAAGTAACTAAGGGTGATTACTTAAGACTTAACTTTGATGTCTCTACATATTTCATGATTATCTTATAGAGACATTATTCACTTAATCTCTAAACTAAACTCAAAAAGAACATGAATTGTGATTAATTGAAAGTAGGAAGTTAATGACATAGTGACTAGTCTTTAGAATTGAACCAAGGGCATTAAAGTGATGTGACGATCGCTCTAAATCAATATGGACGAACACGTCATTCATCGATTTCATTGCGAGGTATTTGACCTCTATATGATACGTTTTGTAAACATTGCATTCTTTTAAAAAGGCATACCATAAATGAATATTTAAATCAAAGGTTTTCGACAGCTGATGATTTCTACATATAGACAATCACCGTAAATAATAGTTTACAATAGTACTTTCATTGACAATGCAGTCAAAATAAGATACATGGTGATGATTTGGTGAATGCAACGTTTCCTTGAAAAATATGCCATGTAAGACTCCATGCACATAGCTTGTCTAACATATAATTAAATAGCGGAAGACTTCTAGGAAACCTGAGAATAAACATGCTAACAAGTGTCAACACAAGGGTTGGTGAGTTCATAGTTTTAATGTATCGTATAATCTGTATATAAAGGTGGATCACAAGATTTCAGTTATTTCATCCGAAACGTTTATCAAAATATTCTACGAAATTGAGCACCCTGGTAACTAAGCTTTAACGTCTATAATAAGTACCCCTGTTTTAACATACATGCAACCAACATGTACAATACACGCAAACCAACGTATATTAACTCAAATAGTATACGTCTGTTTTATAGTTCAGGCTAGGGTTTCTATACCTGGAACAGACGGGGATGTCAAGCCCTATGGATCCATATATAACTACTCGTGCCCACCAGTACTTATAATCGGCAGTTACTAGTTACCAAAGCTAAGGGATTTTCGGTTCAAACTCGGTGTAGAATTTAGTATGTACTTGTATCCATTGCGTTTAAAATAAAGTGCATGTATTCTAAGCCCAAAAATATAGATTGCAAAAGCAATTAAAAAGGGAGCAAATGAAACTCACCTTAGCAGCATATAAATTCGTTCACCAAAATGTGATCGAAACTCGGATTACCAAATAACCGTAGATCTCAACGTATCAATATTGAGATTCAATATTGCAGGAAAGGTACGTAGATGCAACAGAGATGATAAACGCTAGATTGACTTTACGAGCTATATTCCCGAACCATACCCATAACCTCCTTAGCTATAACTCATAATTTCCTTAGCCCTATCCTACTTCGAAAATCAGTTTTGGAAACTCATCTTAGATCACTCGAGCAGCACTCCGTCGTAGTATTTTATGTGTAATACTAATAATATTAATACTCTTAATCATTAAAATTAATAATAATATTAATCTTTAATAATAATAATAATATTAATATTAATATATATAAATATAGAGAGAGTAGAGATTGAGATCAGAAATGGATTCGGGTACCAGAGTGTTCGAGCTTTATACATGTTTGGCCTAACCATACCCCATGCAATCGCATGGGGTTTGTGATATTAAATCATGTGATCGCATGATCACATGTACCAGCTGGAATCCACTTCACTCCCCTGCCGACACTCCATTTGTAATGTAACATAAGTAATTTATATATATTATTTAATATATAATATATTTAATCTTTAGAATTAATTAAATATAATATTATATTTACGTGCGTGGTAAAAACGTATTTTTTTGTTCAAATGACTCGTACGTTGTCACTCGACTCATGTACCACTTTTGGTTTTTCGAGCGCACTTTCGTACGTCTAGAAAACTAGCCTTTTACGTTACGCGACGTGTACCTTTAATAATAATTTGATTTATTTATCAAAAAAATGCTTTATGAAAATGTATCTTATAAAATTTGAGAGTTGTGGTCATTTGTTTCTATAAATCAGTGACTCGTTGTTTACCAAAATATTTTATTTTAAATTAAGACGTTTTATGACGAAGTTAAAATATATATATATATATATATATATATATATATATATATATATATATATATATATATATATATATATATATATATATATATATATATATATATATATATATATATATATATATATATATATATATATATATATATATATACTTTTTTAGAAATATAAATTTGTATCCAAAATCTTTCATCTAACAATATAACATTTAGTTTTTCAAAACTATTTTTTTTCAAAGTTTATTTTTATTTTACTTAGGAAAATAGTTTAGCGTGTAACGTTTTTCTTTTTAAGAATTTAAATAGATACAAGTACTAATCGTTTTTAAATATCAATTGCGTCACTAGGCGGGTGTTACTACCGTATACTTAATTTGAAAACATATATATTTAATGAACACGTTTTAAATACATGTTACAACCAATATTTCAACTTATGTTTATTTATCCAAAGGCAGTTTAGATAGACAAGTCCTGTTATATGAAAAAGTATTTTCGTACAGTTGAAAACTACATCAATTGATTACTATAGAATTCCATTGACAAACATATGGAACTAAATACTATATTGTAAAGTATTTATACTTAATATTTCGTTAACGTTATCAAGTTATAATATATACGCGTATTCATATATAATCATTTACGTTCGTTTAATGGTTCGTGAATCATTGGAATTTGGTCGAGGTTAAATGAATGTATGAACATAGTTTAAAATCCTTGAGACAAACTTTTCAACTTTGCTTATCGTGTCAAAATAATATAAAGATAAAGTTTAAATTTGGTCAGAAATTTCTGGGTCGTCACAGTACCTACCAGTTAAAGAAATTTCGTCCCGAAATTTGAGTGTGGTTGTCATGGCTAACAATAGAAATGTTTTCATGATGAATATGAGTTGATAAATAGAGTTTTATCACCGTTGTGTAATATGAATAAATAATTCGATTATTTGAAGAGTACGAATGAAGCTATCACAAAAGTATGAAGTGAGAGAAGTAGAGTTTCGTCGTATCTTTTGACGCAGATAGGGTTGATTTCTGGAGTTTTAGGGATTTAAAGAAAATCTTGGAAATCTATAAGATATGATTCTTCGAGATTTAAGGAAATTAGGATCTCTTTAGTCAAATGCGGTCATCTGTCTCGATTGTTACGTCTGATTTTTCCTTTATAAATTAAACTCTTCCATTCCATCATCCTCACCATTCCTATACTTTATTTCTTAGTTCATACATCCAAAAGATTGTGAAAATGCTTAATCCTGTTCTAATCCTTGATATTTTTCTAATTATCACTTCTTTCATCCTTCTTTTAAACTTCCACCAGAAAAATCTGTTTCCTTCTACTATTGCCTTGGGGTGATACTATTCTTAATTATACCGTGTCTTTATATTGCTATTCATATTAATATCCACGATTTGTAACTTCAGTGTTGTTATTGGGTTTTATATTTTCTCTTATATTTTAGAGCTCTATGCTTTCATTTTTCCTTCTCGACTTCAAGTCAAGCGAATAATGGTCCAGAATTCGTAGCTATACATTTCGAAATGAACATAGTTAATGTTCTAAGAAAGAAATTGTAATGACACGATCTTGATTTGTCAAATTACCAGAATATCTGGAAAAGACCGAATCATCAAGAAAAGTATTTTCTTGATATATTTAGAGATTAAATAGAATGAAAGAGTTATGTAACATGGTTCATGATGAGGGTGTGATCTGTGAACCTTTATCACGTTCCATTAGAAACTCAGCATGACTTACTGTAATATAATCACATTGATCAAGTGTCATTATATTATATTAATTTATGTTTCAGTTCCCAACACTACTTCAAAACTTTCATATTTTAAACTTGAAGGTTTCAGAATTTAGAAACTAAAATAGTTTCTTTTATGATGTAATACAGATAGCGCGAAGAGATGAATGATTTCAGATAAGAATAGTTATGAAGATATCTCCAGAAATATCGAGGATATTTATAATGAAAGATACGATGATATCTTAGAATTTCTAATATCAGAGGATGATGCGGAAAATCTGTCTCTGAAGGTTTAGAATGAGGAGTAAGGTGTTTGCTAACAATTTTAACAGACACTGAATCATTTGGATCCTTTGAAGGTAGATTTCGTCCTTGTGATTTGTCCACAGCCTCCTTCATGGTTTGCTCAATCCATTTTCCAGTTTCAAACCTTCTCTTTTTCTCAGCTTTACCACCATACTATTCTTTATCATCAAACTTTTGACTGTTAAGGTCGTTTACAGTTTTTGCTGCTTCATCAGCATTGTTCCAATTTCAGAGAACTAGTTCATAGTTTGGGATGTTTTTTTAGAAACTTCACATTCGAAGTATGTAAGTCTAGAAGATAGATGTTATATATATATAACTGTTATCGTAGAAAATATTGCGAGATTCAAAATACTGATTGCTAATTCCCGGTGGTTGGTATGACAATTATTGTTATAAGATGTGGACGAGTACAAGATAGGGTTTCAATGAGTATAAGGATTTTTTGAAAGGTCAAGGATTAATAAAGTTGTTGGTAAATTTACTGCTAATGTGGTGGAACATGAAAGGTTCCCCAGTAAAAAGAACGTATATGTCAAGGTTATAATAAGGTTAATCTAAAAAGTCAAAGTTGACTGGTTGAAAGTGTGGTAAAACTGGATACTTTGAAAAGGAATTGCAAGGTTATTTTTGATAAAAACAATACCAAAGGATCTTTCACAGTTTTGAAGTCAAAGTATAGCTTTGAAAGATGTAGAGATCTAAGAATGATTTCACCGGTTCAGAGTTATGACTTGGATTCTGATCCGTCAATATCAGAATATGTAATTGAATTTGTATGAAAATGATTGTATATCGTTGTGAGCATTGTTAATAATTTTTTAATCAAAGTTGAAGAATGTACAGTGTAACATATTAATTGCGAACTTATATTTTTCCCGGGTATTACCTACCCGTTAAAAATTTCACAAGTAATATTTTGTACAAAAGAATTTTCATTACAGTCTTTATGAAAATATCTGTATGTATATTTTCTTCAGATGTAATTCAGATTTAATGAGTTAATATCATATTAAGCTCATTTGATTTTTGGCTTGAATTAGAAATGAATAATCTCCAAAACATTAGAGATTACCTAATCTTCGCGGATTATTTCACTAATGAAGTCAATACTTCATTATTTATTCTTATTGATATTCCTCAATGAAGGATGTTGATGCTCGTGGAATTTTTTTTTGTGAACCTTACAAGGCACAGATGATGTTTTCTGGAAAGTTTCGAGTACATCGAAAATGAAAATGAAAAATCAATTATGTAATTGAATAATACACTTGGTTTATTATAAAATGAAATTCATTAAGTTGAAACTGAGATTGTAGTTAACAATGGTTAAGTTGTTAAGGAAGGATGTAAATCATTGCATATTAGTAATATGAACTAACCGAGTAGTACCTACCAGTTAAGATTCACACGTAATAGCTTAGTACGAAAAGATTTATTTTGATTTCAAAATTCATATATATTAAATATACAAAAAATTTCTTCAGGGAAAATGAGTTAATACTTCATCGGTTATTGTTGCTGGTATTTCTTGGTAACTATGGTGCGTATGACGTTGATGCTCGTGGAACAGATTGTGAAGTTGAGGTTTGCGATGCGGATGTTGTTGGTGGTGGTAATGGTACTGTTGGTGTTGTTGTCGGTGGTACTATTAGTGCCGGTGATGCTGTTGGTGCTTGTAACCTTTGCACCATATTCTCCAAAGCCACTACCCGAGCGCGAAGCTCGTTGACTTCTTCTACTACACCGGGATGATTGGCGGTTCGGACGAGCGGATGAATAAGATCCAGAATTTGAGATAGTATATTATCGTGACGAGATACTCTGGAAATGAGAGAGAAAATGGTGTCTCAAACAGGTTCGCCGGTAAGTGCTTCAGGTTCTTCGCCAAGAGGGCAATGTGGTGGATGGAAGGGATTGCCTTCTTCTTGTCTCCAATAATTAAGTAGGCTACAAACCCATCCCCAATTCATCCAGAATAGGTGATGGCTGATTGGTTGATCCATTCCGGTTACACTGTCTTCGGAATTCAGGTGAATATCCATATCGGAATAGCTGTCGGAGTTTAAGGAATTTGAACTAGATACGGGATCCATCTTGTATAATTAGGGAGATGATTTTTGATATAAATTAGATTATAGAATTTAGTTTGGTATTCTTCAATACATAATTTACATATGTATATATAATACCAGATTCCATAAATCATGGAGAAATTTTCGGAAGATGTCAGGAAAAGTTTACAGTAACAGATACGCTAAGATATGAATTTTTGTCTATACACTATTTATGCAATAAATGCAGGAAAACGTGTCTAGACTTAAGAATGATAAACATGTAATTTCTGACAAAAAATGATAAGCAAAACTTTTAACATGCAGACACGGTCGAAGTTCAGACTTACTAATGCATCTTAACAACTATCAGTTAGACACACTCATGCAAGACCTGGTTCGCTAGGACCAACGCTCTGATACCAACTGTGACGATCGCTTCAAATCCATATAAATGAACACGTCATTCATCGATTTCATTGCGAGGTATTTGACCTCTATATGATACGTTTTGTAAACATTGCATTCTTTTGAAAATGCACACCATAAATGAATATTTAAATCAAAGGTTTTCGACACCTGATGATTTCTACATATAGACAATCACCGTAAATAATAGTTTACAATAGTACTTCCGTTGACAATGCAGTCAAAATAAGATACATGGTGATGATTTGGTGAATGCAACGTTTCCTTGAAAAATATGCCATGTAAAACTCCATGCACATAGCTTGTCTAACATATAATTAAACAGCGGAAGACTTCTAGGAAACCTGAGAATAAACATGCTAACAAGTGTCAACACAAGGGTTGGTAAGTTCATAGTTTTAATGTATCGTATAATCTGTATATAAAGGTGGATCACAAGATTTCAGTTGTTTCATCCGAAACGTTTATCAAAATATTCTACGAAATTGAGCACCCTAGTAACTAAGCTTTAACGTCTATAATAAGTACCCCTGTTTTAACATACATGCAACCAACATGTACAATACACGCAAACCAACGTATATTAACTCAAATAGCATACGTCTATTTTATAGTTTAGGCTAGGGTTTCTATACCTGGAACAGACGGGGATGTCAAGCCCTATGGATCCATATATAAATACTCGCGCCCACCAGTACTTATAACCGACAGTTACTAGTTACCAAAGCTAAGGGATTTTCGGTTCAAACTCGGTGTAGAATTTAGTATGTACTTGTATCCATTGCGTTTAAAATAAAGTGCATGTATTCTCAGCCCAAAAATATAGATTGCAAAAGCAATTAAAAAGGGAGCAAATGAAACTCACCTTAGCAGCATATAAAGTCGTTTACCAAAATGTGATCGAAACTCGGATTACCAAATAACCGTAGATCTCAACGTATCAATATTGAGATTCAATATTGCAGGAAAGGTAAATAGATGCAACGGAGACGATAAACGCTAGATTGACTTTACCAGCTATATTCCCGAACCATACCCATAACCTCCTTAGCTATAATCCATAATTTCCTTAGCCCTATCCTACTCGAAAATCAGTTTTGGAAACTCATCTTAGATCACTCGAGCAGCACTCCGTCGTAGTATTTTATGTGTAATACTAATAATATTAGTACTCTTAATCATTAAAATTAATAATAATATTAATCTTTAATAATAATAATAATAATATTAATATATATAAATATAGAGAGAGTAGAGATTGAGATCAGAAATGGATTCGGGTACCAGAGTGTTCGAGCTTTATACATGTTTGGCCTAACCACACCCCATGCGATCTCATGGGGTTTGTGGTATTAAATCATGCGATCGCATGATCACATGTACCAGCTGGAATCCACTTCACTCCCCTGCCGACAATCCATTGTAATGTAACATAAGTAATTTATATATATTATTTAATATATAATATATTTAATCTTTAGAATTAATTAAATATAATATTATATTTACGTGCGTGGTAAAAATGTAATTTTTGTTCAAATGACTCGTACGTTGTCACTCGACTCATGTACCACTTTCGGTTTTTCGAGCGCACTTTCGTACGTCAAGAAAACTAGCCTTTTACGTTACGCGACGTGTACCTTTAATAATAATTTGATTTATTTATCAAAAAAAATGCTTTATGAAAATGTATCTTATAAAATTTGAGCGTCGTGGTCATTTGCTTCTATAAATCATTGACTCGTTGTTTACCAAAATATTTTATTTTAAATTAAGACGTTTTATGATGAAGTTAAAATATATAGATATATATATACATTTTTAGAAATATAAATTTGTATCCAAAATCTTTCATCTAACAATATAACATTTAGTTTTTCAAAACTATTTATTTTTCAAAGTTTATTTTTATTTTACTTAGGAAAATGGTTTAATGTGTAACGTTTTTCTTTTTAAGAATTTAAATAGATACAAGTACTAATCGTTTTTAAATATCAATTGCGTCACTAGGCGGGTGTTACTACCGTATACTTAATTTGAAAACATATATATTTAATGAACACGTTTTAAATACATGTTACAACCAATATTTCAACTTATGTTTATTTATCCAAAGGCAGTTTAGATAGAGAAGTTCTGTTATATGAAAAAGTGTTTTCGTACAGTTGAAAACTACATCAATTGATTACTATAGAATTCCATCAACAAACATATGGAACTAAATACTATATTGTAAAGTATTTATACTTAATATTTCGTTAACGTTATCAAGTTATAATATATACGCGTATTCATATATAATCATTTACGTTCATTTAATGGTTCGTGAATCATTGGAATTTGGTCGAGGTTAAATGAATGTATGAACATAGTTTAAAATCCTTGAGACAAACTTTTCAAACTTTGCTTATCGTGTCGGAATAATATAAAGATAATAAAGTTTAAATTTGGTCGGAAATTTCTGGGTCGTCACAAGTGACTAACTAAGTGTTGACCAAACTGAGATTTCCCAAAATATCAATCAAGACACTTCTCCAAGAATGTTGGGTTTGGCACTTTTGGAATGATTAGTCACTTTCATGCATTAAGATCAAATCTCACACACTTAATGCATATAGTACTTGTATAGGATGTTTGGTTTCTTTTGCAGGTGCTAGAAGGAGTAGAGGTGCCAAAATGTGGTGTTTAAATTTGAGTCAAATGGCTATACAACGGATACTAAATTTGGATTGGAGCACGCACGGTCGCACCACGATCGACCGTGAAGGAAACCGTGTGTCAACGGCTACTTTTTGAATCCTACTATAAAAGGCAAACATTTAAGAGCATTTGTAGCTGACCCTCTTGCATATTTCAAAGGCTTATTTCCAGTGATCACAAGTGCATCAATTACTACTCAAATGTGATCAAGCAAAAGAAGATTCTATGATCTCATATATATAGAATTGGGTTGTTGTAAACTTACTAATCAAAATCATTTATCTTGTGAGTTTACTTAATGTAATGTATGTCCTAGTATTGTCTTGGGATCATCATTGCAAAGTGTATAAGTCTTGTAACTTCAATTAGTAGAAGCATAGGCTAGCTTAGTGATCTACTTCCTTAAAGGGACTTAGGAAGTTGATTAATATTATTTGGAGATTAATACTTGTCCAAGGTGAAGACAAGTTGATCTAAGTTGGAGTTGATCTTTTAAAGGGATAGAAAGATTAGGTTTGTTGTCTACCAAAGAAGTTGAAGACTTGTAAATCGGATCTCCACCGGGTTTGGAGAAAAGTGCTTAGTGAAGCAATAAATCCCGATTAGTGTAATTGGGGAGTGGATTAAGGTGGATTAGTTAACATCCACCCGAACCATTATAAATCCTTGTGTCTATGTTCTTTACATTACTTCATTTATCATTTTGAACATATACACTACACACATCAAGTTTGAGTTGAGTTGGTTGATCAAAGTTAAATGGAATTTGGTGATCAATCGAAAAAGTGTTAAAAACGTATCAAGTAACTATTCACCCCCCTAGTTACTTACATAAACAAATTTTATAAGTCCCAATGATGAAGGGAGAGACAATACTGAGGATAAAGGCTGTGATGACCCAGGAATTTCCGACCAAATTTAAACTTAATCTTTATATGTTTCCGACACGATAAGCAAAATCTGCAATGTTGAGTCTCGAAAGTTTTGAAATCTATATTCATGTAATCAATTACCCTTTGGCTGTGCTCGACGATTCACGAACAATTGTGTGCAATTAAATATATAAAATAAAAATATATAGAAATATATATGAGTTTTGTACACAATTAATATTACATGAATATAGTAATATAAGAATAACATATGTAAATATTAAATATTCAAATATGTTATTATATAGTATAAGTATTACATAATTAATAAAATATATATATAATTGAAAAAGGTAACTTGATATCAATAGTATTAATATTAGTATTATCATTAAGAATCATTATTATTAATATATACTACCATTATTATAAATAATACAATTTATTAATGTGATCATTAATGATATCATTTATAAACATTATTATAATTATTAGCATAATTATTCTAAATATTATTGTTATAATAAATATTATTAACAGTATTATTATGTTATTATAATTAATAATAATTCATTATTATTATTTATTTTATTAATTATTATTGATAAAAATTATTATTATTAATATTAATTAAAAATAATTTTATGAATTATATATATGTATAATCAAATATGTAAACCGATATATATAAAAACATAATTATATAAAAATACTGATATATATACAAGATTACGTATACTGTTATATCTGATCATTGAGATTAATTCAACAAAATGGTACGATTATGTTAGCTTTCCCCATCTGATGTGTACTCTTTTGTTTTCTTATCCTTGGCTAGAATATGCTATCAAGAACATCCAATCCATATAACAATTGATTACTTCGTAATATGGACAGAGTTATTCGATTATCCCTTTTCACTATCATTATAATTTATAAATTATAACAACCTCAAATTGTTGAATTAAAATGAAAACAGATTTGTACATCTCGTTTTGCTCTGTCTTGTATCATTTCATCAAAACAAACCACTTTCAAGATCACCAAACCGTCGCCACCCTACAAAACCACTTTTTCACCACCACCACCACGATAACCATCACGAGCCACCATCATCACCTTCGATTATTGCTGCCTTCAGAACTGTTGTTACTTCTGTCTCTTTATAGTCAAGCCATGGTTAACTACTACAAATAGTTTCGTATTATTGATGCATTAAACCGAGACCCACACAAACTCAAGAACCCCTCTACTCGAAACCCATCGGTCACCACTTCTTGTTTCATGATTACCACAAAATCACCAACTATCTTTCTTGTTTTAAATACAACCATCACTCACCACCATGATCAAACCCGTCACCTAGCACCACTTTACAACCACCAAACCATCATTGTTAAATTACTATTTTCTGTTTTTCCTTTCCTGCTACTCACGTTCGAGTAACCACAAACCCTAACACACACGCACACTACCTCCTTCTTTATACATACATATGCACATATATCCACCGTCAACTCCACCACCTTTAAAAACTGCAACAATCGCTGCTATACTACTTATTCTGTTTGCTATACATTACGGAATGAACGGCTAAGCACCACCATCACCACCACCCATCATCGAATCACCCTCTATTCCTCATTTATTTTTTTTCTTTCATATTTCTGTCGAACCAACATCATGAATTAACTTGCAACCACCGTTGATACAACCTACTCGAAATTACTGCTGCGTTTTAATTGATTCTGTCAAATCACATTGTTTAAATATCATACTAGTTTTAGATGTGAGGATGAAACAGATGAGGAGAAATGATAGGGAATAAAGTATGAGGGAAAAGGGAATGATAAACAAAACAAAGTGGCTACTAGGTACGTGCTTTCTATAGTTTTATTGACCTACAAAATCTAATCAAGAAAACCCATAAGATTTAAGAAATCGTGATATCTTTTTTCTTGTGGTGAGTCAACAAGCATTAGTGATCAACTCAATTACACATATTATGTCTAAATAAATATTTGGAACGTGATTAGTGGTGCTGGTGGACCAAGTTTTAGGTAGTTGTCAAGATGGAGTATCCAATGATAGGTTTATTTTCCTGTCATTTTAAAAAAAAAAAAAACGTCCAAACATCTATAGTGTAGCAAAAAGGGAATGAATCCTCTCTTGTGTTATTGGGCCATGAATCAGTTTATGTATTTTAATTAAAGTTGGGCCACACGATGAAATTTCTAGTTTGGCTGTGTGGTTTATGCTGATTGAACCGAGTTTTACATAGGCCAAAAGCATGATACATGATGTGATGAACGAGAGTGATTGTGATTATAATTAGATTAGGATTAAGATAGGATGATTGAGGTGATGATGCACTTTAGTGATGTTAGACGATATGAAAAACATTGATGATAATGAACCCATTTGAAGAGGATAATAAAAATGTTCATGGCTCGATAAACTCATAATAATAATTTAGTGATGATTACGTAGTAATGAGATAAAATGATAACCGAGGTGATAGATGGTAATGTTACAAGAGGATATAGATAATAATGAGATCATGGAATGATAATGATAATGGGTTGATTATGAAGAATGATAGAATGGGTATTATGATGATCATGATGGAGTAACGGTTATGATATAAGGATGTATCGGGTTAGTGGGACGTCGCGGGTTCAAACCCGGACTTGGGCATTCTTGTTATTTTTAAGGGCTACTTCTCGTGAGGTAGTTTTCTTATCATTATCATTATTATTATTATTATTATTATTATTATTATTATTATTATTATTATTATTATTATTATTATTATTATTATTATTATTATTATTATTATTATTATTATTATTATTATTATTATTATTATTATTATTATTATTATTATTATTATTATGATTATTATTATTAATATTATTATTATTATTATTATCAACACTGTTTTAGTATTATTAAAATCATTATTTAACAAACCAAAAGTTATTTATATAAAAATATATCAATATATATATATATATATATATATATATATATATATATATATATATATATATATATATATATATATATATATATATATATATATATATATATATATATATATGATAACTACATAAATATTACATTACTATTTTAAATAAGTAATATATAATTAAGATATGCAAACGGGTTTGATTATCATTACATGTTAATTATATGTGTTAATATATATATATAAATGATATAGGTTCGTGAATCCGAGGCCAACCCTATACTTGTTCAATGTCATTCTATGTATTTTTACTACAAAATACATTAGGTGAGTTTCATTTACCTTTTTACCCTTTTATATTTTTGGGCTGAGAATGCATGCGCAACTTTTATAAATGTTTTACGAAATAGACACAAGTAATTGAAACTACATTATATTGTTGAATGATCAAAATCGGATATGCCCCTTTTTATTAAGTCTGGTAATCTAAGAATTAGGGAACAGACACCCTAATTGACGCGAACTCTAAAGATAGATCTATCGGCCCAACAAGCCCCATCCAAAGTACCGGATGCTTTAGTACTTCAAAATTTATATCATGTCCGTAGGAGGATCCCGGAATGATGGGGATATTCTTATATGTATATTGTGAATGTCGGTTACCAGGTGTTCAATCCATATGAATGATATTTTTGTCTCTATGCATGGGACGTATGTTTATGAGAAATGGAAATAGGAAATCTTGTGGTCTATTAAATTTATGAAATGATTATTTATGATAAACTAATGAACTCACCAACCTTTTGGTTGACACTTGAAAGCATGTTTATTCTCAGGTTTGAAAAAAATCTTTCGCTGTGCATTAGCTCATTTTAAAGATATTACTTGGAGTCATTCATGACATATTTCAAAATACGTTGCATTCGAGTCGTTGAAGTTCATTAGAGATTATTATTAAGTAAATGACGGATTAGGTCATTAAAAGTTTGAATATTATGAAATGGTATGCATACCTGTCAACTTTCGATGAAATGAAAGTTTGTCTTTTAAAAACGAATGCAATGTTTGTAAAATGTATCATATAGAGGTCAAGTACCTCGCGATGTAATCAACTATTATGAATCATTTATAATCGATATGGACTTCGTCCGGATGGATTAGGACGGGTCCTTTCAGTTGGTATCAGAGCAGAGGTCTTAGCGAACCAGGTCTGCATTAGTGTGTCTAACTGATAAGTCATTAGGAGGCATTAGTGAGTCTGGACTTCGACCGTGTCTGCATGTCAAAAGTTTTGCTTATCTTTTCTAATCGGAAATCATCTGCTTATCATCCTTAGGAAATTACCTGCTTATTATTCTTAGTCTAGACACATCTTACTGCAATGATTGCATGAATAGTGTATAGACAAAAATTCGTATCTTATCGTATCTGCTAATCCATATCTTAGCATATCTGTTACTGTAGACCTTGCCTGTCAGCTTCCGTGGATTCCTCTGTAACTTATGGGATTTTAGTATGATATATGCATATGTAAATTATGTATTGCAGGGTACTAATCTATATCCTATAATCTATATCTTATCGAAAATCCTTCATTTGATCGTACGATATGAATCCCTCAGCCAGTTCGAGTCCCTCAGAATCCGATAGCTATTCCGATAGTTATTCTGACAGCTATTTCGACATGGATATTCACCTAAGCTCCGAGAGCGGTGTCACCAGAATGAATCAATCAATCAACCATCCTCAGTTCATCTGATGGGTTCGTAGTCGACTTAATCAATGGAGACGCGAAGAAGGTGATCCCTTCCACCAACCGAATTCACCTTTTGACAATGAACCTGAAGCGTTTACCGGCGAACCTGTTCGAGACACCATTTTCTCTCTCATTTCCAGAGTATCTCATCACAATTATATACTATCTCAGAATCTAAACCTCATTCATCCGTTCGTCCGAACCGACAATCATTCTGGTATAATAGAAGAAGTCAACGAGCTTCGCGCCCGAGTTGTAGCATTGTAAAATATGGTACAAAACATACCAGCTTCAGCAACATCACCAGCACCAACAGTACCATCAGTAACAACACCCGTACCATCAACAACACATGCTTCAACATCTCACTCTGTACCTCGATTATAATCATCATACTACATATCGTTCTACATCAATTATCTTCGTTCGACATGGCGATTATGTAATCTCTAATGTTTTAGAGATTATATATCCTTGTTCTAACCGAAAATCAAATGAGTTTAATACTATATTAACTCATTAAATTCATGATTACATCTGAAGAAAATATATATGTAAGTATATTTTCACAAAGATTGTAATTAAAAATTCTTTCGTACAAACTGTTAATGGTGAAAATATTTTAACGGGTAGGTAATACCCGAAGAATATTTAGATTTCACATTAATAAGTTACACTGTACATTCTACGAACCTGATTCAACTGTTATTTACTATCCTACTTACAACCACAGCTATACGAATCCGTTCACCACAAAATAACCATTTTTATTCAATTTCATATTCGGATTTTGACCTATCATAATCCAACAAGTGGCATAATGAAGAAAACATACGACAAAATAAAATTTGTTAGAAACAGACTAATTAATTATGAGAAATTGTGTTAAGAATCCACGCTAACTGTTCCTAGCTAATTGTTCCTAGCTAACTGATTACATTTTATTTATCGCAATTTAATTATCGCAATTTACATTCTCGCAATTTTATTTATTGTCATTTAATTTCTGTAAATATTTTACGCACTTTAAATATCGGGACACGTATACAAGGTTTTGACATATCATATCGACGCATCTATATATATTATTTGGAATCACCATAGACACTCTATATGCAGTAATGATCGAGTTCTCTATACAGGGTTGAGGTTGATTCTACAATAATATATATAGTTTGAGTTGTGATCGAGTCTGAGACGAATACGGGTCACGATACGTATTCATTAATTCGAATATTATATATTAAACTATATATGAATTATTGAATTGCTAACTGTGGACTATCAACTGTGGACTACCAACATTGGACAATTAAAATGAATTAAAATATTGACTATAACATATGAAACTAAACAATTCTTCAAGTTTGCCACTTGATTTCACGTTAAACCTCATTTGTATCTTGACAATTACAATCTGCGCTCAAACCTTTCATGATTCTTGAAAACACTTCAATCGATAGGATGAACCAACCGCACTTCATCTACGGAAGAAAAGATTGATGCATATAGTTATGCACTTGAAAAACTCTCGGAAACTGAGTAAACGTTTAACACATAGCTGTGCTAATTTCTTTAGTGTTATTATCACCCAAAATAACTTTGCAGTTCTTCTTCAAAATAGTCAATTTTGTCACAGCTCCAGCAAGACAACTTTGACTTTTCGTACGAAACAACCTTATTATAACATTGATATATACGCATGCTCTTTTATTGCCACCAGAGAACCTTTCATATTCCACCATATTACCATCAGCGTTTAATCATCTAAAAACACAATTTTCCTGAAACCACCTCGGATTAATAACCGATGATTCAGATATCATAGCATTAAATGCAGAGGAAACAGAAAAATGGTAGATGGTCTAAACGACCAAAATTTTGATGATAAAGAAAGGAGTGTTGGGAACGCTCGATAAAAAAATTGGGTATTGAAAAACAGATTGAGCTACCCATGAAGGAGACCAAGGACAAATACAAGGACTAAACCCTATATTCAAAGGATTCAGGTAATTCTGGATCCGTTGAAATCTTTAGAGAATATCTTGCTCCGAAGTTATGTTAAAATCTTGCGGAAAATCTTTCTCCATCAAACATCGAACTTAGAAATTTCAAAATATCATCATCAATATCTTCAATATTTCTGAGGATATTTTCATAAATATTCTCGTCCGAAATTATATACCTCTTCGTGCTTCCTGTGTATCATTATATTGGAAACATTCAATAGAAAATTTAGTACTGAAAAGCAGATTATGCGATACTATAAAGAAAGCCGTGGACAAATCACAAAGAATAAGTTTGACTTCAAAGAATCCAAATGATTCAATGTCTGTTAAAGTCTTTAGTGAATATCTTGCTCTTTACTCTAAATCCTTGCAGACAATAGTTTTTATCATCCTCTGATCTTAGATATTCAAAGATATTATCGTATCTTTCATTATAAATATCCTCGATATTTCTGAATATATTTTTATAACTAATCTTATCTGAAATCATTTATCTCTTCGTGCTATCAGTGTTACATCATATAGAAACTGTTAGCTTCTATATTCTGTAAACTTTCAAGCTTAAAATACGAATGTTATTGAAGTAATGTTGGGAACTGATGCATGAGTTAGTATAATATAATGACACTTGATCAACGTGATTATATTACAGTAAGTCATGCTGAGTTTCTAATGGGACGTGATGATTCACAGATCATAACGTCATCATGTGCCATGTTACATAACTCTTTCATTCTACTTAACTCCTGAACAAATCAAGAAAATGTATTCTTGATGGTTCTATCTTCCGTGATGTTGATAAATTTGAAAATCAAATCGTGCTATCACGTTCCTTCCTGCTTAGAACATTATAATCATTCGAAACTCTATATCTACAAATTCTGGACCATTATTCGTTTGACTTGAAGTTGGGAAGAGAAAACAAAAGCATAGAGCTTTGAAATATAAGGGAGAATATAAAGCCCGATAACAACACATAAATTACAGACCGTGTATATCAATGTTTATCGCAACATAAAGACACGGGAGAATTAAAAACACTATAACCCCAAGGCGAAGTAAAAGAAAACAGATTCCTCCAGTGGAAGTTAGAAAAGGAGAATGATTGTTGCAATAGTCAGGATTAGGACAAGGATCAGAACTGGATTAAGCATTTTCACAATCTTGTGGATGTAAGAACCATGAAAGAAAGCATAGGAATGGTGAAAATTATAGAACGGGAAGAGTTTAATTTATAATGGAAATATCAGACGGAGAAATTGAGGCAGATCACCGTATTTAATTATAGAGATCCTAATTTCCTTAAATCCAGAAGAATCAAATCTTTTGAATTTCGAAGATTTTCTTTAAATTCCTTGAATTTCGGAATTCAATCCTCTACGTCAAAAGTTAAGACGCACCTTATTTTCTGAATTCAACCATGACTACATCAAAAGTTAAGACATACCTTATTTTCTAAATTCAACCCTGTTTACGTCAAAAGCTAAAGAAAATCTTCTTTTTCTTCAATTCACTCTGTTGCGATAGCTTCATTCGTATCCTTAGAATAATCGAATTATTTTATCATTATTATTCAATGATGATAAACCTCTAATTATCAACTCATATTGTGTCATACCCCGTCCTAATCCATCAGGACGAAGTCCATATCGATTATAAATGATTCACAACAATTGATTACATCGCGAGGTACTTGACCTCTATATGATACATTTTACAAACATTGCATTCGTTTTAGAAAAGACAATCTTTCATTACATTGAAAGTTGGCGGCATGTATACCATTTCATAATATATCTAACTATAATTGACTTAACAATAATCTTGATGAACTTGACGATTCGAATGCAACGTCTTTTGAAATATGTCATGAATGACTCCAAATAATATCTCTAAGATGAGAAAATGCACAGCGGAAGATTTCCTTCGTACCTGAGAATGAACATGCTTTAAAGTATCAACCAAAAGGTTGGTGAGTTCATTAGTTTAACATAAATAATCATTTCCTTCATTTTAATAGACCACAAGATTTCATATTTCCATTTCTCATAAACATATGTCCCATGTATAGAGACAAAAATATCATTCATATGGATTGAGCACCTGGTAACCGACATTCACAATATGCATATAAGAATATCCCCATCATTCCGGGATCCTCCTTCGGACATGATATAAATTTCGAAGTACTAAAGCATCCGGTACTTTGGATGGGGCTTGTTGGGCCCGATAGATCTATCTTTAGGATTCGTGTCAATTAGGGTGACTGTTCCCTAATTCTTAGATTACCAGACTTAATTAAAGGGGGCATATTCGATTTCGATAATTCAACCATATAATGTAGTTTTGATTACTTGTGTCTATTTCGTAAAACATTTATAAAAATTGCGCATGCATTCTCAGCCCAAAAATATAAAGAGTAAAAAGGCAAATGAAACTCACGCATATAAATATTGTAAAACAGTTAATAAAGCATTTGCGTGTATTCTCAGCCCAAAAATGTAATGAGTAAAAAGGGAGCAAATGAAACTCACATTACTGTATTTTGTAGTAAAAATACATACGACGACATTGGACAATGCAGGGTTGGCCTCGGATTCACGAACCTATATCATTTGTATATTTATTAATATATATAATCGCAATTGAAGAAATTCATATATTATAACTTATGTTATATTTTATATATATTTAATTTATGTATACAAAATGATTAGTGTTTAGATAGTTATATTAATATATATTCAGTTAGTTTTATATTAAAAGTACCTGATTTTTTTATATATATGAATATTCGTATAAAATTCGTTAATATGATTAATACGTACTTTTATGTAATATCACCTATAAATATATTTTTATATACATAATATTTATTTAGTAAAATAATATTAATAATAATACTTATAATGATCTAATAACATTGTTAATAATGATAATAATAACAATACATAATAATAATACTAATAATTATAGAATGTTACTAATACTAATATTTATGAAAATAATAGTAATTTATATTATCTTCATAAAAATAATAGTAATAATACTAATAATAAGAATGATAATAATAATAATAATACTTATGTTAATAATAATAATAATAATAATAATAATAATAATAATAATAATAATAATAATAATAATAATAATAACAATAACAATAATAATAATAAATATAAATAATAAAGTGTTACAACCTTGAAGAAAAGCTAAAAAAAAAATGCCACCACCAGGACTCGAACCACCAACCTCTCGTTAATCCAACATACCACCAAACCATCCCTCTGTTTTGATTTATCTGATTAAATCTCAGCTTAATTATATATAAGCGGTATTTTCTGTTTCCTATTTCTATCTTCATATTCTCGGCCCAACTTCAAGCACACGCCCCAACTTCATAATTCCCTAAGCCTATCTAACGAATCTTAATGGCCCAACAGGAAATTAAAGGGTCGAATATCATCTATTGCATAAATCGCTGGAATGGAAAAAAATATATAATTGTGTGCACACTACCACTTTACAAGTGGGTGTAATGCTTATTATAAATGTCGGCCAAAAGGAAAACACCAATCAATTTAAAACTGCAAATCATATCATCGTTCTTTATATGCATAATCAATCTTTCATGTTTATCATTTCATCATCTTATTGATCATCTCTTCATCATCAAAATCAGACCAAAATAGAAAAAAAAATCGACGGTAATAGCAATGGGGTTGATCAGAGACTAAGTGGATGCGAGGGTTATCAAGGTGGTTTTGAATTTGTGAAGTGGTGTCACGATGATGATAGCGGTTGTATGGTTTCATGGAATAACAGAAAATGAAACGGTTTCTTGATGATGATGATAGTAGTTCAAGGTGGTGGTTCACGGGTTTACGCGAGTTGCTCCAAGAACAGAAAATTAGGAGTGAGAGAGAATAAGAGAGAGATGGTGAGGGTTATGGCTTATAGTTTGTAACTTGAATAGAATAATGGTGTTCAGTGGTCGGTATCCTCGGTCAAAAACAGGAAATATGAACGGGGTGTTTTTGTGGTTCGGTGGTGTTTGTTAGGAATAAACACAGAATAACAACCGAGACCAGTGATTTTGATTTGTGCTTGGGTTTAATCGAACATGAAAGCAAACGTAAATTTTAAGGATGATTAACTTTTGTTGTAGGCTGAACAAGATAGCAGTAGTAACCTTTTGATTAGTTGTAGAAACAAGTTAGTTGTAGATGATTGGTTGATAGTTGGTGGTGGTTTGAGTAGGGTGGTTATTTACAGCGATTTACAAAAGGAGGAAAAAAAAATTCGATGGTAGTTGTTATGGCTGTAAACATAAGTTATTGAACAACAGCTGTAGGAACGTGAGTAAAACGAAAAATAAATAGAAGGTGTGGATGAAGGTGGTTACTTGGTCTGCTCGAAACAAGACGGTGAACCAAGTGTGGAAACTTGTTGGGTCTTCGTACTAGCATATAGAAAATACCATGTTAGCAGCAAAAACACGCAGGTAGTCTATGGTGGTGAACCGAAAATGATGAGTTAAAGAAGTGGTGGTAGTTTATGGTTGAAGAAAGAAGCCATGTATTAGTACATCGTTTATATTGGGTGATAGTTTAAAAAAAGTGAGGAGATGGTGATCAAATATGAGGGTGGTGACTCTTGTACATGTGGTGTGTGATAATTCAAATATCACATGTGTATGTATACATATAAGCATATACTAATTAGTAATATCATGAATGAGAAAAATGAAACGTTTAGTGGAAACATAACTTTTTAAAATAGTGAAGCCATCACTTTGTCAGTATATTATCGACATAAAATCATATAGAAAGAAAATTTTGAAAAGTTGATTAACCTCTTCTGTATATGTATCTATATATAAAGAGTTACATTTATATTTTATAATATATAATATATCATATAATTAAATTATAATATTCTATACTTATCATATGTTAATTGACAAACATCAAATAGCTTGCTAAGATGGATTTTAAATAAAATGCAAAGTTGGAGACATCTTGTTTTCATATTTGATCATGACATATATTGATAATAGTAACATTTAAAAATAGAACACAAGTGATACTGGTGATTCGTGGGTTAATAACTTGTGTGCTTTTCATATTGTAGATGTAAACTTGCATATATAAGTCAAAATGTTCACTGTAACATTATTAACATTACACAACAATGGTAGTAGTGATAATCTCTTTAATTCATTATTTTATATCTTAATTCACATATTTAATTTTTTTTTGTTTAAATTACATTTTATTATTTTAATTATTATTATATATGTACTTACATTTATTTGTATATCTATATTTATTTACAAACAATGTTCGAGAATCGTCGGGAATAGTCAATGGTCCAATGAATATATGAACATCGTTTAAAAATTTTCTAGACTCAACATTACATACTTTGCTTATCGATTCGAAATCATATAAAGATTAAGTTTAAATTTAGTCAAAAATTCCCGGGTCATCACAGTACCTACCCGTTAAAGAAATTTCGTCCCGAAATTTGAGTGAGGTGGTCATGGTTAACAATAAATATGTTTTTATGACGCATATGGTTGATCATTTGAGTTTTATCATTGTTGAGTAATATGGATAAAACAATTCGATTATTCGAAGAGTACGAATGAAGCTGTCACAATAGATTGAGATAGAGATTTAACTTTTGACGTAGTCACGGTGGAATTTAGAAAATAAGGTGCATCTTAACTTTTGACGTAGAGGACTGAATTCCGAAATTCAAGGGATTTAAAAGAAAATCTTTGGAAATCTATAAGATCTGATTCTTCGGCGAATAAAGAAATTAAGATCTCTTTAATTAAATTCGGTGATCTGCCTCGATTACTCTGTCTGATAGTTCCATTATAAATTAAGCTCTTCCGTTCCATTATTCTCACAATTTCTATACTTTCTTTCTTAGTTCTTACATCCAAAAGATTGTGAAAATGCTTAGTCCAGTTCTAATTCTGAATATTATTCTGGTCATTGCGACAATAATTCTTCTTTTTCATTTTCCACCAGAAGAATCTGTTTACTTCTATTAAACTCTAGGGATTATTGTATTCCTGATCCTCTCGTGTCTTTATATTGCTATTCGTACTAATATCCACGGTTTGTAACCTCTGCGTTGTTGTTGGGTTTTATATCTTCCCTTATGTTTCAGAGCTCCTTGCATTTTTATTCTCCTCTCGATTGCTTAGTAAAACGAGTAACGGTCCAGAATTCATAGGTATGGAGTTTCGAATGAACTTGATGTTCCAAGCAAGAAAGAACGTAATAACACGATTTGATTTGTCAAATTACCAGAATCACTGACAATAGAACTATCAAGAATATATTTTCTTGATATATTCAGAAGTTAAGAATAATGAAAGAGTTATGTAACATGGCACATGATGACGTTATGATCTGTGAATTATCACGTCCCATTAGAAACTCAGCATGACTTACTGTAATATAATCACGTTGATCAAATGTCATTATATTATATTAACTCATGCATCAGTTCCCAACATTACTTCAATACATTCATATTTTAGACTCGAAAGTTTACAGAAGGTAGAAACTAAAAGTTTCTATATGATGTAACACTGATAGCACGAAGGGATTAATGATTTCAGATAAGAATAGTTATAAAAATATCTCCAGAAATATGGAGGATATTTATAATGAAAGATACGATAATATCTCAGAATATTTAAGATCAGAGGATGATAGAAACTATTATCTGCAAGGGTTTAGAGTAAGGAGCAAGATATTTACTAAAGACTTTAGCAGACATTGAATCATTTGGATTCTTTGAAGTCAAACTTATTCTTTGTGATTTGTCCACGGCTTTCTTCCTAATTTCGCATCATCTGTTTTTCGGTACTAAATTTTTTATTGAATGTTTCCAATATAATGATACACAGGAAGCACGAGGAGGTATATAATTTTGGACGAGAATATTTATGAAAATATCCTCAGAAATATCGAAGATATTGATGATGATATTTTGGAATTTCTAAGTTCGATGGTTGATGAGGAAGATTTTCCGCAAGATTTTAACATGAGTACGGAGCAAGATATTCGTTAAAGGTTTCATCAGATCCGGAATTACCTGGATTCTTTGAATATATGGTATGGTACTGGTATTTGTCCTTGGTCTCCTTCGTGGTTAGCTCAATCTGTTTTCCAGTTCCAACTTTTCTAAGCTTTTCCAACATATTATTCTTTATCATCAAACTTCCGACGACTAAGGTCGTTTACGGTTGTCTATAGTTTCTGCTGCTTCATTCAGCTTTTTCAATATTCAGAGTATCGATTCGTAAACTGGGTGCCTTTTCAAAATTTCAGAATTGAAGATCGTAATTCTAGGAGATAATTGTTATATGTATACATATAACTATTGATGTAGAAATGCTACGAGATTCGAAATACTGATTGCTGATTCCCGGTAATTGGTATGGCAATTATTGTTATAGGGTATAGATGAATACAAGATGGGGTTTCAATGAATATAATGATTTTTCGGAAAGTCCAAATTCATGGAAGTTGCTGGTAATTTTACTGCTAATGTGGTGAAATATAAACGATTCTCCGGTAACGATGACGATAGGCAACTTATATATCGAGGTTATAATAAGGCTAATTCGAATGGAAGTTGAAGTTGATTTGTTGAAGCTGTGATAAAATTGGCTAATTTGAAAAAGAGTTGCAATGTTATTTTCGGTAATAACAATGCCAAAGGAGCTAACACAGACACGTGTTAACTTTTACTTAGGGTCTGGGAGTTTTCAGGTGCATAACTATATGCGTCAATCTTTTCTTCCATAGAAGAAGTGCGGTTGGTTCATCCTTTCAATTGAGGTGTTTTCAAGAATCTTGAAAGGTTTGAAAGCAGATTAGAATTGTCAAGATACAAATGGCGTTTAAGATGAAAGCAAGTGGCAACTTAAAGAATTATTTAGTTTCATATATTATAATCAACATTTTAATTCATTTTAATTGTCCAAAGTCATTAGTCCACAGTCGATAATCCACAGTCGACAGTCCAATAATTCATATATAGTTTAATATATAATATTCGAATTAATTAATACGTGTCGTGACCCATATACGTCTCAGACTCGATCACAACTCAAACTATATATATTATTTGAGAATCAACCTCAACCCTGTATAGAGAACTCGATCATTACTGCATATAGAGTGTCTATGGTGATTCCAAATAATATATATAGATGCGTCGATATGATATGTCAAAACCTTGTATACGTGTCCCGATATTTAAAGTGCGTAAAATAAATAACAGAAATTAAATAACGATAAATAAAGTGCGTAAAGTAAATAACAGAAATTAAATGACGATAAATAAAATTGCGAGAATATAAATTGCGATAAATAAACTGCGATAAATAAATTGCGATAATTAAATGGTAATACGGAATTAACAGTTAGCTAGGAACAGTTAGCTAGGATTTTGTTAGCGTGGATTCTTAATAGAATTTCATATTGTTAATTAATCTGTTTCTAATCAATTTTTATTGTGTCCATTATTTCTTCATTATGCCACTTGTTGGATTCTTATAGGTCAAAATCCAAATATGTAATTGGATGAATATGGTTATTCTGTGGTGAACGGATTTGTATATCGGTGGACGTAAGTAGGATAGTAAACGACTGTTGAATTAGATTCGAAGAATGTACAGTGTAACTTATTAATGTGAAATCTAAATATTCCTCGGGTATTATCTACCCGTTAAAATATTTTCACCATTAACAGTTTATACACAAGAATTTTTAATTACAATCTTTATGAAAATATATACACCTATATATTTTTTTCAGATGTAATCATGGATTTAATGAGTCAATATGATATTAAACTCATTTGATTTACCGTTGGAACAAGAATATATAATCTCTAAAACATTAGAGATTACATAATCGCCATGTCGAACGAAGATAAATGATGTAGAACGATACGTAGAACGATGATTATACTTGAGGTACAAAGTGAGATGTTGAGGCATGGATTATTGATGGTACTGGTACTGTTATTGATGGTACTGTTGATGTCGGTGATGTTGCTGAAGCTGGTAAATTTTGCACTATCTTTTCCAAGGCTACAACTCGGGCGTGAAGCTCGTTGACTTCTTCTATTATACTAAGATGATTGTCGGTTTGAACGAGCGGATGAATGAGGTTTAGAATCTGAGATAGTATATGATCGTGACGAGACACTCTGGAAATGAGAGAGAAAATGGTGTCTCGAACAGGTTCGCCGGTAAACGCTTCAGGTTCATTGTCAAGAGGTGAATTCGTTTGATGGAAGGGATCGCCTTCTTCGCGTCTCCATTGATTAAGTCAACTACGAACCCATCAGATGAATTGGGGATGACTGATTGATTGATTCATTCCGGTGACGCTGATAGGTGAAACTCCATATCGGAATAGCCGTCAGAATCCGAGGAATTCGAACTGCTTGAGGGATTCATCTCGTACGATCAGATGAAGGATTTTCGATAAAAAATAGATTATAGGATGTGGATTAGTACCCTGCAATACATAATTTACATATGCATATATAATACTAAAATCCCATAAATTATGGAGGAATCTACGGAAGCTGTCAGGCAAAGGTAACAATAACATATACGCTAAGATATGACCTTATCTATACACTGTCTATGCAATAGAGGCAGTAAGACGTGTCTAGACTTTAAGGATGATAAGCAAATAATTTTCAACACTAAATGATAAGCAAAACTTTTGACATGCAGACACGGTCGAAGTCCAGACTCACTAATGCATCCTAACGACTTATCAGTTAGACACACTAATGTAGACCTGGTTCGCTAAGACCACCGCTCTGATACCAACTGTCATACCCCATCCTAATCCATCAGGACGAAGTCCATATCGATTATAAACGATTCACAACAATTGATTACATCGCGAGGTACTTGACCTCTATATGATACATTTTACAAACATTGCATTCGTTTTTGAAAAGACAATCTTTCATTACATTGAAAGTTGGCGGCATGCATACCATTTCATAATATATCTAACTATAATTGACTTAACAATAATCTTGATGAACTCGACGATTCGAATGCAACGTCTTTTGAAATATGTCATGAATGACTCCAAATAATATCTCTAAGATGAGCAAATGCACAGCGGAAGATTTCCTTCGTACCTGAGAATGAACATGCTTTAAAGTGTCAACCAAAAGGTTGGTGAGTTCATTAGTTTAACATAAATAATCATTTCCTTCATTTTAATAGACCACAAGATTTCATATTTCCATTTCTCATAAACATACGTCCCATGCATAGAGACAAAAATATCATTCATATGGATTGAGCACCTGGTAACCGACATTCACAATATGCATATAAGAATATCCCCATCATTCCGGGATCCTCCTTCGGACATGATATAAATTTCGAAGTACTAAAGCATCCGGTACTTTGGATGGGGCTTGTTGGGACCGATAGATCTATCTTTAGGATTCGCGTCAATTAGGGTGTCTGTTCCCTAATTCTTAGATTACCAGACTTAATTAAAGGGGGCATATTCGATTTCGATAATTCAACCATATAATGTAGTTTCGATTACTTGTGTCTATTTCGTAAAACATTTATAAAAATTGTGCATGTATTCTCAGCCCAAAAATATAAAGAGTAAAAAGGCAAATGAAACTCACGCATATAAATATTGTAAAATAGTTAATAAAGCATTTGCATGTATTCTCAGCCCAAAAATGTAATGAGTAAAAAGGGAGCAAATGAAACTCACATTACTGTATTTTGTAGTAAAATTACATACGACGACATTGGACAATGCAGGGTTGGCCTCGGATTCACGAACCTATATCATTTGTATATTTATTAATATATATAATCGCAATTGAAGAAATTCATATATTATAACTTATGTTATATTTTATATATATTTAATTTGTGTATACAAAATGATTAGTGTTTAGATAGTTATATTAATATATATTCAGTTAGTTTTATACTAAAAGTACCTGATTTTTTTTATATATGAATATTCGTATAAAATTCGTTAATATGATTAATACGTACTTTTATGTAATATCACCTATAAATATATTTTTATATACATAATATTTATTTAGTAAAATAATATTAATAATAATACTTATAATGATCTAATAACATTGTTAATAATGATAATAATAACAATACATAATAATAATACTAATAATTATAGAATGTTACTAATACTAATATTTATGAAAATAATAGTAATTTATATTATCTTCATAAAAATAATAGTAATAATACTAATAATAAGAATGATAATAATAAAAATAATAATAATACTTATGTTAATAATAATAATAATAATAATAATAATAACAACAACAATAATAATAATAAATATAAATAATATAGTGTTACAACCTTGAAGAAAAGCTCAAAAAAAAAAATGCCACCACCAGGACTCGAACCACCAACCTCTCGTTAATCCAACATACCACCAAACCATCCCTCTGTTTTGATTTATCTGATTAAATCTCAGCTTAATTATATATAAGCGGTATTTTCTGTTTCCTATTTCTATCTTCATATTCTCGGCCCAACTTCAAGCACACGGCCCAACTTCATAATTCCCTAAGCCTATCTAACGAATCTTAATGGCCCAACAGGAAATTAAAGGGTCGAATATCATCTATTGCATAAATCGCTGGAATGGAAAAAAATATATAATTGTGTGCACACTACCACTTTACAAGTGGGTGTAATGCTTATTATAAATGTCGGCCAAAAGGAAAACACCAATCAATTTAAAACCGCAAATCATATCATCGTTCTTTATATGCATAATCAATCTTTCATGTTTATCATTTCATCATCTTATTGATCATCTCTTCATCATCAAAATCAGACCAAAATAGAAAAAAAAAAAATCGACGGTAATAGCAATGGGGTTGATCAGAGACTAAGTGGATGCGAGGGTTATCAAGGTGGTTTTGAAGTTGTGAAGTGGTGTCACGATGATGATAGCGGTTGTATGGTTTCATGGAATAACAGAAAATGAAACGATTTCTTGATGATGATGATAGTAGTTCAAGGTGGTGGTTCACGGGTTTACGCGAGTTGCTCCAAGAACGGAAAATTAGGAGTGAGAGAGAATAAGAGAGAGATGGTGAGGGTTATGGCTTATAGTTTGTAACTTGAATAGAATAATGGTGTTCAGTGGTGGGTATCCTCGGTCAAAAACAGGAAATATGAACGGGGTGTTTTTGTAGTTCGGTGGTGTTTGTGACGAATAAACACAGAATAACAACCGAGACCAGTGATTTTGATTTGTGCTTGGGTTTAATCGAACATGAAAGCAAACGTAAATTTTAAGGATGATTAACTTTTGTTGTAGGCCGAACAAGATAGCAGTAGTAACCCTTTGATTAGTTGTAGAAACAAGTTAGTTGTAGATGATTGGTTGATAGTTGGTGGTGGTTTGAGTAGGGTGGTTATTTACAGCGATTTACAAAAGGAGGAAAAAAAATTCGATGGTAGTTGTTATGGCTGTAAACATAAGTTATTGAACAACAGCTGTAGGAACGAGAGTAAAACGAAAAATAAATAGAAGGTGTGGATGAAGGTGGTAACTTGGTCTGCTCGAAACAAGACGGTGAACCAAGTGTGGAAACTTGTTGGGTCTTCGTACTAGCATATAGAAAATACCATGTTAGCAGCAAAAACACGCAGGTAGTCTATGGTAGTGAACCGAAAACGATGAGGTGAAGAAGTGGTGGTAGTTTATGGTTGAAGAAAGAAGCCATGTATTAGTACATCGTTTATATTGGGTGATAGTTTAAAAAAAGTGAGGAGATGGTGATCAAATATGAGGGTGGTGACTCTTGTACATGTGGTGTGTGATAATTCAAATATCACATGTGTATGTATACATATTGAAATGTCCCGTTCTTATTGATTAAAAACGTTCCATATTAATTGATTTCGTTGCGAGGTTTTGACCTCTATATGAGACGTTTTTCAAAGACTGCATTCATTTTTAAGACAAACCATAACCTTTATTTCATAAATAAAGGTTTAAAAGCTTTACGTAGATTATCAAATAATGATAATCTAAAATATCCTGTTTACACACGACCATTACATAATGGTTTACAATACAAATATGTTACATCGAAATCAGTTTCTTGAATGCAGTTTTTACACAGTATCATACAAACATGGACTCCAAATCTTGTCCTTATTTTAGTATGCAACAGCGGAAGCTCTTAGTATTCACCTGAGAATAAACATGCTTTAAACGTCAACAAAAATGTTGGTGAGTTATAGGTTTAACCTATATATATCAAATCGTAACAATAGACCACAAGATTTCATATTTCAATATACATCCCATACATAGAGATAAAAATCATTCATATGGTGAACACCTGGTAACCGACATTAACAAGATGCATATATAAGAATATCCCCATCATTCCGGGACACCCTTCGGATATGATATAAATTTTGAAGTACTAAAGCATCCGGTACTTTGGATGGGGTTTGTTAGGCCCAATAGATCTATCTTTAGGATTCGCATCAATTAGGGTGTCTGTTCCCTAATTCTTAGATTACCAGACTTAATAAAAAGGGGCATATTCGATTTCGATAATTCAACCATAGAATGTAGTTTCACGTACTTGTGTCTATTTTGTAAATCATTTATAAAACCTGCATGTATTCTCATCCCAAAAATATTAGATTTTAAAAGTGGGACTATAACTCACTTTCACAGATTTTTACTTCGTCGGGAAGTAAGACTTGGCCACTGGTTGATTCACGAACCTATAACAATATATACATATATATCAAAGTATGTTCAAAATATATTTACAACACTTTTAATATATTTTGATGTTTTAAGTTTATTAAGTCAGCTGTCCTCGTTAGTAACCTACAACTAGTTGTCCACAGTTAGATGTACAGAAATAAATCGATAAATATTATCTTGAATCAATCCACGACCTAGTGTATACGTATCTGATGATGTAGCGTGAGGGTACGAAATAGTATTATTTTTACTAGGAAATACTACAAAATATGACACAAGTTTTATTAATTTACGGATGGGATATACCTAAACCTTGCTACAACACTATAGGCAGTGTACCTAATCGTAGAGTAGTGTAGTTTTTAGTAAGTCCGGTTCGTTCCACAGGGAGCTAGTGATTACGTACTATATTTTTATAAAACTATATTTATATAAATATATATATATATATAAGTAGTAATATTATTATAAAAGGGGGGGTTTTTACCGTTTAATGACCGGTTTGTCGATTTTATATTTTTAAGCGTAAAGATAAATGACGATAATTAAAGTACGTAAAATAAATAAATGACGATAAATAAAATAACAATAAATAAAATTGCGATAGAATATGAAATGAAAGGATTATGCTTATTTAAACTTCTGTAATCATGATGTTTGACGTTTTGATTTTAATTAATTGTTACTCGGGTTAATTGTCCTTTGTCATGGTTTATTTGATACCTATCTGGTTTTTATCCATAATAGTCCATCGGTCATAAATATAAAGTGCGAGTGTCCTCGTCAAATTACCCTTATACCCGAAGTCAAATATTCCAACTAATTAAGGATTTAAACTGTGACGCAGTTATCACTTCTGTCAACAATTACACCAGTTATCACTGTATGTAATCTACCCCTGTTTTGATTAGATATGAATATTAATTTACCCACTTGATCAGTTTGAATAATCAATTACCCAACCCGAATAATTAATTAAATGATTATAATAGATTCCATATGAACGTCACTAAATAGGACAACCATAATCATTATTAATTATTAGGATAATTAATTTGAAGATAGGTTCGACAGACTCCAATGAGTTGTCACTCAATTAGACAATACCCCCCATCTATTAATAGTCAATAGTCCAATTTCCACAAGTGTCGGTCTTTTGCCCAAACCTTAATTATGGTACAAAGCCCAATTACCCAATTTTAGTAATTAGCCCAACATCATGATTACTTCGTTTTAAATAAGCATAATAATAACTTAGCTACGAGACATTAATATAAAAAGGTTGAACATAACTTACAATGATTAAAAATAGCGTAGCGTTACACGGACAGAATTTCGACTTACACACTCAAACGATCTCTATCATAAATCTTATTATTATCATAATTTAAAATTAAAATTAAGATTATTGTTATATCTTATTATATTAACATTATGATAGAGATTTTTAGATATTGATATTGATAATAGATTTTTAGGATAGAAAAAGGGATGCTTTTAAATTGATCGATAATCATCGCCTTTTATAGGCAAAATATGAAATTGAATTTTCATTTACGACCCCTGAACTATGCTAAATTAACAACTTTTTATTATTTAATATTATTCTTATTATGAATTATTTAAATATTATATTTTATTCTTGTGCATAGTTGACTCGTAATTTTTACACCGTTGCGTCGAGTGTTGAGAGTTGACTCATGTCCCGGTTCCGGATTTTCGAACGTCCTTGCGTACTATTTTATATCGTGTACTTTGCGTTTTGTAACTTGTACTCTTGTCATTTTTAGACGTTCTTCATCAATAATTTGAACCTTTTTAATTGTATCTTGTACTTTTGAGCTTTTTGGACCTTTTTGTCTTCAATTTGTCGAATCTGCCTTTTGTCTTCGCACTTATTTAATATAAACGAATATCACTAGAAAATGGAACAATTGCAACTAAAATCTTGTCTTTCTTGGGGGATAATGCTATGAAATATATGTTCCTTTTTAGCCTTATCAATATCCCCACACTTGAGCGTTGCTTGTCCTCAAGCAATATAGTCTTGAAATACTAGAATCACTTCTTTATTCTTCACACTTTGTACATCAGTGATTTTGATATGGCGGTATAAACAATGGTAGTAACGATATGGTTTACAGTCCCGCATGACTATAAAAATTTAGATCCATTAAGGAAATTGGATCTTTATGAAAACATTTGATCTTTTGAAAATTCATTCTAGCTTTTACCCTAGATAAGTTTTCTGATTTGATCCATCATCGGTGTTGCAAAATATATTTGTGGATCAATATTTTGGCTAAAACTTTTAGGTTCGTGTAATCCACTGCTATCCCGGTATCGGAAAGCACACATCCAGTTTACTTGTTCCGTATATTACCTTTCGGTAAACTACCGTCCGGTTGTAAAGGAAAGCGATGAACAAGAAACTGTTAAGGCAATGTCCCGTGACATGCAGATGATTATGGTCTTATTAACGTGTCGGATGCTAGAACTATCCTTGGTAGGAGCGATAGTAAAGATCATCCTATGATTTTTCGGTCCGGCACAAGGTCCTGTCTCCGACCATGCTATGCAACCACCGTTCTTACGGTTGACACCCGATTTGGTTCAGGTGACCTAATGAATTCCAGTTGAATTCCTAGGATTTTACGTTCAATGGTAATGAACGCATTGAAAATGGGTTTTCAGAAAACAAATCGGTTTGTAATTTTGATCAAAATATTTTCTCGTTCAAGCTCGAGTTTAGATATCATCGAATTCCATGAGTTTGAATTCTCAATCTTTAAGGTCAATCTCAAGGATTGAGTAATATCAGTCTTAAAAGCTGATTTTTAATCTTTTAAGGAGATTATCCTTTCTGGGGATCTGATTCATTAGTCTTATCAAGCTAATTTGCACGGTGCCTCCCCATTGTACGAGATAAATCCTTCTCATGGTTAGGATAAATCTGACCACTTGGCGACCCTGTTTGATGCTGAGGTCCGTGGATTTCCTGCTGATTTTAGAGATGACTTTTCTAGATTTTTCGTCAACCTACAGCTGGTCTGGACGACAACTTCATGACCTAAATCAAGAAGCGCGTGTCTTTTTCGGAAGACTTTACTTCCTTTTAATGATGGAATTGATTCATCGTGTAGATCCATCTCTTCTTTTAAATATATTACAGTAAATTGGGTAAAACTGATTAGTATCGTCCAAAGCAAAAGTACCTGCAATATCTTTACAGAACATGTGATAGATAGTTTTCAATTGAATAACTTGGTACATTCTCCCCACACTTAATTTCTTTCTTTGCCTTTTTATTTTCTTCTATTCCATTTTAAATGAATTCTAGCATTTTAGGTTGTTTCTCAATTTATGTCCTTTCCGAGGTAACGATAATTTCGGTATTATCACCTAGTTTTCACCGTTCATAAATATGTATAAACATGATTTTGACTTCATTTAATTGAAAATTTTTCAAATTTTCACAAAATTTGGCAAATAAACTAAGTGTAAACCCGAGAGAATTTATAACCCTTCCCCCCACTTGAGATCATGCAATGCCCTCATTTGCATGAAATCAGACTATAATTATAAATTCATGAGGGTGATTAGTGTAGAAAAGTGATTAAAAATACCCAGTTTGTAAGCATATTATTTTACATCACATTTGATATTTTGCGCCTTGTCATCAAAATTAGTAGCTTTTTGTTGAACTTAATGACAGTCTTTGAAAGTGCGCTGTTTTACCCTGTTGTGTACATAAGATAAAATACAAACATATATATATATATATATTTTTGAAGTTTGGTTTATAACCCCACTTTTCAAAAATTTATAAAGTATAATATTTTTGGCATACTTTAAATCAATAAAATTAAAAATAATGATAACAAAATTTGTCGCCCCGCCCTCGGGTAAAGCAATTTCGGCTCAACGACCTAGTCTTTAACTCACGACGAATTTTAGAAATCATTTTTTAAACTTAATGAATAAAAGTAAATTTTGTTTTTAAAAACTTAAATTAAAATGCATATTAATTTCATAAAAAAACCTACAAAACAAAAATTCAGAATGGAGGGAGAAAACTAGTTCTTTAGTGTCTGCTAGCGGAAAAGACCAATCGGGTTCCATTCTCGGAACTACACGAGAACAGAACAACTAACTCTAGATAGCATTTTCTTTTTAGAACATTTGAATCTCCCCACACTTAGGTAGCTGTGGTGTCAAAATTGTGATTAACTTCATCGTCAATTTCTCTTGGTCCATAATCAACTTGCATATCTGTGACTTTCTCTTTAAGCCATTGGTCGGATTCCTGTGTAATATCCACAATTTCAACTAGTTTCTCCTTTTCTTTAGGTGATAGATTGGATACTAACCGGTTACATAACTTAAAGTTCCCCTTGGTTCTAGCATCGCGAATCCGTTTAATAAGTTTCTTCATTGAACTATTAATAACGGGATCATTTAATTTCGTATCAACAACGGGGTTCTTTGTTATCATGTCATCATTAGGTGTTACTTCATTTTCCCCACACTTAGGCGTTTCATTATTGCTAAGTATTACCGTTGGAGTTGGTAAAACCACATGGTTCTTACCAATTGTTTTTACTGGTTCAACGGTTTTGGCTGGTGGAGATTTAGACTTTCGAATCATAAAGGTGATCGATTTGTCACCACTTTTAAGTGTCATTCTTCCATTTCCTACATCAAATAATGCCTTGGTGGACGCTAAGAATGGCCGACCTAAAATTAGAGGAATGTTTGGGTCCTCTTCTATGTCAATGACAATAAATTCGACTAGAAAGGTTAAATTTCCTACTTGAACGGGTAGGTTGTCAGCAATTCCAACTGGGTGCTTAATGGTTTGATCAAAGAGTCGAACACTCATATCCGTTGGACTTAACTTACCTACACCTAATCTCTTATATAAGGAAAGAGGCATAACACTTACACTTGCACCTAAATCTGCTAGTGCATCATACATGACACAATCACTAAGTAGACAAGGAACAATAAATTCACCCGGATCACCTACCCTAGGTGGAGGTTTTGGTGGAACTGTCTTCACCGGGTTTATATTTACGGCTTTTGTTTCTTGCACTTTCTTATTCTTTTTCTTCTTCTTCTTTCCAGAGGTATCACAATCTTTATTACCTATCACTTGCTCATACTCAACTCCTTTTCTTGGAAATGGGATGGGTGGTTTGTATGGTGCCACCACTGGCTTTACATACTCGGGTGGTGGTGGTGTAACTTCTTCATTGTTACTCTCATCTAAAACCTTCCCATCTTCTGGTGCTGGTTTTTCAGAATTCGTTGAAACCATATTAACATTCTCATTCCGAGGATTTACTTCAGTATTACTCGGTAGCTTTCCTTGTTCCCTCTCACTCATCATGCTAGCAAGAGTACCTACGTGTTTTTCTAGATTCAAAATGGAAGCTTGTTGAGTTCTTAATGACTGATCAAATCTCTCGTTCGTTTGGGTTTGAGTTTCAATAAATTGTGTTTGAGATTCAACTAGCTTGAATACCACGTCTTCCATATTTGACTTTTTCTCTTCGGTTTGTTGTTGTGGTTTATATAAGCCAGGTCTTTGTTGATTAAAAGTGTTGTTTTGAGTTGGTTGGTTATTCGGACCTTGTTGGTTATACCAGTTATTTTCGGGTCCTTTTGGATTGTAAAGAATGTTTTGATTTCGATTGAAGTTTAGCTTTGGCGGTTGATAATTATTTTGATAATTATTTCCAGGCCTTTGGTTCATATAGGAAACATTCTCTCGTTGTTCCAATGTTGGTTCAATGTGACAATCTTTCAATAAGTGTGGTCCACCGCATAGCTCACAACTGATTCGTATTGCGTGAATATCTTTATTCATCTTTTCCATTCGTCTTTCGAAAGCATCTATTTTTGCTGAAACGGAATCAAAGTCATGGCTAGAATCGGCTCTAGCCGCTTTAGATGATCGAAAGATATCTTTTTCTTGATGCCACTCATGTGAGTGGGAGGCTGTGTTATCAATAATTTTGTAAGCTTCAGTTGCGGTTTTCTTCATAATGGAACCACCAGCTGTTATGTCGATGTCTTTTCGTGTAGCAACGTTGACACCTTGGTAGAATATTTGTACTATTTGGTAAGTGTCTAAACCGTGTTGAGGACATCCTCTCAACATCCTTCTGAATCTTGTCCACGCCTCATATAATGTTTCATTTGGAATTTGCGCGAACGTAACAATTTCTCCTTGAAGTCTCACGGCTTTAGATGCCGGAAAGAATTGTTTAAGAAATTTTTCAACTAAAACATCCCATGTGTCAATCGCCCCTTCAGGTAACGATTCTAACCAATCTTTGGCTTCTCCCTTTAAAGTCCAGGGAAACAACATGAGATAGATCTGCTCATCTTCCACTTCTCGGATTTTAAATAGTGTACAAATTCTTTTAAACGTACGAAGGTGTTCGTTAGGATCTTCATTCGGTGCACCACTGAATTGGCATTGGTTAGTTACCATGTGTAGAATTTGTCCTTTGATTTCATAATCTGGCGCATTAACTTCTGGCTTAATAATGGCGTGACCTTGGCCCGTGCGTGTGGCTCTCATTCGATCTTCCATACTTAGAGGTTCCGTTACTTCCATAATTGAATTTGTTGAATACGAATCACTAGAGGATTCTGATTTAATGGTTTGTGGCTCAGGAGGAATAATTAGTGGTTCAAGATCTTGGAATTGTCCTTGAATATGCTCCGGGTTCTTAATTGTGAAGTCGGGTTCAAAAGATGGATTATCGGAAATTTGAGTTGGAGTTCTTGTTCGACTAGATGACGATTCTAAAGAAAAATCAACGGCGACGATATTTGCTAGATGTCTTGATCGAGTTACAGGTGGTGAACGTATGACCGGCGGCGAACGTCTTGCTCGGTGCATTCACCGAATATCCTATTAGTTTTTAAAAAGGAAAGAAAAATTATAATAAGTTATCCAATTAATAGACTTTTCTGATTTTGCCCACGTTTCGAATAGCCAAAAGATGCAGCAGAGGGGCAGGATTCGTTTGGTCTTAATATAATTGAGTACTGTTTGGCTCCAATAACCCGGTCCACGTACAAATCCAACTATTACTACGAACCAGAAAATTTTGATGTCTATCAATTTAACCACTTAAAATAAATTTTCGTAATTTTAAGAAATTTAGAGAAGAAGTAGAAAAAATTCTAAGTCCTAAAAACTAGAATGGCGAGAAATAAGAGAGAAAAAGATTGCGCGTCGAAAAGTGTCGAAAAATAAAAAGGTCGAAAAATAGGCGTCGAAAAATAAAAATAAGAAAGTAGTGCGAAATACGGCATCGTAAAATTCTAAAGCACCTAAAACTTAGTCTAAGGAATAAGCACTTAAGGGATTTTACGGCAAAGCCTAAAAATTCTAGAAGTAAAAATAACTATGGCAAAACTAAACTTAATACTAAAAGTTGCGACTATAGTCTAAAAATCTAAAGGTAATAAAACTAAAAAAAAACATTTTTTTTTTATAGACAAAATCTTAAAAAAATATATTTTTTTTTAATAATTTTTTTTTTTTTTACGTTTTTTTTTTTTTATGTTTTTTTTTTTTTAAAACGATTTTTTTTTACAAATTAATAATTTTTTTATAATTATTATTTTTTTTCAAAACTTTTTTTTTTAATTCATTTACTATTCATGAATAGTAAATGAAAAGAAATTAATTAATTTACTATTCACATGAAAGCGATATGATAGAAATTATTAATTACAAGTTACATAATATACCCCTGAAGTATTTAATAAATACGACTTTTTAAAACTTTACGTATCAAATTTTGATTCTAAAATATTATTATATTCTATTTCAATATTATTATATTATTATATTTTATTTCAATATTATTATATTATTATATTTTATTTCAATATTATTATAATTAAAAATATAGCGTTTTAGCGCTCCCCGGCAGCGGCGCCAAAAACTTGATGATGTAGCGTGAGGGTACGAAATAGTATTATTTTTACTAGGAAATACTACAAAATATGACACAAGTTTTATTAATTTACGGATGGGATATACCTAAACCTTGCTACAACACTATAGGCAGTGTACCTAATCGTAGAGTAGTGTAGTTTTTAGTAAGTCCGGTTCGTTCCACAGGGAGCTAGTGATTACGTACTATATTTTTATAAAACTATATTTATATAAATATATATATATATAAGTAGTAATATTATTATAAAAAGGGGGTTTTTACCGTTTAATGACCGGTTTGTCGATTTTATATTTTTAAGCGTAAAGATAAATGACAATAATTAAAGTGCGTAAAATAAATAAATGACGATAAATAAAATAACAATAAATAAAATTGCGATAGAATATGAAATGAAAGGATTATGCTTATTTAAACTTCCGTAATCATGATGTTTGACGTTTTGATTTTAATTAATTGTTACTCGGGTTAATTGTCCTTTGTCATGGTTTATTTGATACCTATCTGGTTTTTATCCATAATAGTCCATCGGTCATAAATATAAAGTGCGAGTGTCCTCGTTAAATTACCCTTATACCCGAAGTCAAATATTCCAACTAATTAAGGATTTAAACTGTGACGCAGTTATCACTTCTGTCAACAATTACACCAGTTATCACTGTATGTAATCTACCCCTGTTTTGATTAGATATGAATATTAATTTACCCACTTGATCAGTTTGAATAATCAATTACCCAACCCGAATAATTAATTAAATGATTATAATAGATTCCATATGAACGTCACTAAATAGGACAACCATAATCATTATTAATTATTAGGATAATTAATTTGAAGATAGGTTCGACAGACTCCAATGAGTTGTCACTCAATTAGACAATACCCCCCATCTATTAATAGTCAATAGTCCAATTTCCACAAGTGTCGGTCTTTTGCCCAAACCTTAATTATGGTACAAAGCCCAATTACCCAATTTTAGTAATTAGCCCAACATCATGATTACTTCGTTTTAAATAAGCATAATAATAACTTAGCTACGAGACATTAATATAAAAAGGTTGAACATAACTTACAATGATTAAAAATAGCGTAGCGTTACACGGACAGAATTTCGACTTACACACTCAAACGATCTCTATCATAAATCTTATTATTATCATAATTTAAAATTAAAATTAAGATTATTGTTATATCTTATTACATTAACATTATGATAGAGATTTTTAGATATTGATATTGATAATAGATTTTTAGGATAGAAAAAGGGATGCTTTTAAATTGATCGATAATCATCGCCTTTTATAGGCAAAATATGAAATTGAATTTTCATTTACGACCCCTGAACTATGCTAAATTAACAACTTTTTATTATTTAATATTATTCTTATTATGAATTATTTAAATATTATATTTTATTCTTGTGCATAGTTGACTCGTAATTTTTACACCGTTGCGTCGAGTGTTGAGAGTTGACTCATGTCCCGGTTCCGGATTTTCGAACGTCCTTGCGTACTATTTTATATCGTGTACTTTGCGTTTTGTAACTTGTACTCTTGTCATTTTTAGACGTTCTTCATCAATAATTTGAACCTTTTTAATTGTATCTTGTACTTTTGAGCTTTTTGGACCTTTTTGTCTTCAATTTGTCGAATCTGCCTTTTGTCTTCGCACTTATTTAATATAAACGAATATCACTTGAAAATGGAACAATTGCAACTAAAATCTTGTCTTTCTTGGGGGATAATGCTATGAAATATATGTTCCTTTTTAGCCTTATCAGTATCTCAGTATTGATCACAACTCAAACTATATATATTTTGGAATCAACCTCAACCCTGTATAGCTAACTCCAACATTCACATATAGAGTGTCTATGGTTGTTCCGAAATATATATAGATGTGTCGACATGATAGGTCGAAACATTGTATACGTGTCTATGGTATCTCAAGATTACATAATATACAATACAAGTTGATTAAGTTATGGTTGGAATAGATTTGTTACCAATTTTCACGTAGCTAAAATGAGAAAAATTATCCAATCTTGTTTTACCCATAACTTCTTCATTTTAAATCCGTTTTGAGTGAATAAAATTGCTATGGTTTCATATTGAACTCTATTTTATGAATCTAAACAGAAAAATTATAGGTTTATAGTCGGAAAAATAAGTTACAAGTCGCTTTTGTAAAGGTAGTCATTTCAGTCGAAAGAACGACGTCTAGATGACCATTTTAGAAAACATACTTCCACTTTGAGTTTAACCATAATTTTTGGATATAGTTTCATGTTCATAATAAAAATCATTTTCTCAGAATAACAACTTTTAAATCAAAGTTTATCATAGTTTTTAATTAACTAACCCAAAACAGCCCTCGGTGTTACTACGACGGCGTAAATCCGGTTTTACGGTGTTTTTCGTGTTTCCAGGTTTTAAATCATTAAGTTAGCATATCATATAGATATAGAACATGTGTTTAGTTGATTTTAGAAGTCAATTTAGAAGGATTAACTTTTGTTTGCGAACAAGTTTAGAATTAACTAAACTATGTTCTAGTGATTACAAGTTTAAACCTTCGAATAAGATAGCTTTATATGTATGAATCGAATGATGTTATGAACATCATTACTACCTTAATTTCCTTGGATAAACCTACTGGAAAAGAGAAAAATGGATCTAGCTTCAACAGATCCTTGGATGGCTCGAAGTTCTTGAAGCAGAATCATGACACGAAAACAAGTTCAAGTAAGATCATCACTTGAAATAAGATTGTTATAGTTATAGAAATTGAACCAAAGTTTGAATATGATTATTACCTTGTATTAGAATGATAACCTACTGTAAGAAACAAAGATTTCTTGAGGTTGGATGATCACCTTACAAGATTGGAAGTGAGCTAGCAAACTTGAAAGTATTCTTGATTTTATGTAACTAGAACTTGTAGAATATATGAAGAACACTTAGAACTTGAAGATAGAACTTGAGAGAGATCAATTAGATGAAGAAAATTGAAGAATGAAAGTGTTTATAGGTGTTTTTGGTCGTTGGTGTATGGATTAGATATAAAGGATATGTAATTTTGTTTTCATGTAAATAAGTCATGAATGATTACTCATATTTTTGTAATTTTATGAGATATTTCATGCTAGTTGCCAAATGATGGTTCCCACATGTGTTAGGTGACTCACATGGGCTGCTAAGAGCTGATCATTGGAGTGTATATACCAATAGTACATACATCTAAAAGCTGTGTATTGTACGAGTACGAATACGGGTGCATACGAGTAGAATTGTTGATGAAACTGAACGAGGATGTAATTGTAAGCATTTTTGTTAAGTAGAAGTATTTTGATAAGTGTCTTGAAGTCTTTCAAAAGTGTATGAATACATATTAAAACACTACATGTATATACATTTTAACTGAGTCGTTAAGTCATCGTTAGTCGTTACATGTAAATGTTATTTTGAAACCTTTAGGTTAACGATCTTGTTGAATGTTGTTAACCCATTGTTTATTATAACAAATGAGATGTTAAATTGTTATATTATCATGATATTATGATATATAATATATCTTAGTATGATATATATACAGTTAAATGTCGTTACAACGATAATCGTTACATATATGTCTCGTTTCGAAATCATTAAGTTAGTAGTCTTATTTTTACATATGTATTTCATTGTTAATACACTTAATAATATATTTACTTATCATTTAACATAATTAACCAAGTGTATCAATATCTTAATATGATTCATATGTACCTAGTAAGACGTTGTTATAACGATAATCGTTATATATATCGTTTTCGAGTTTCTTAAATTAATAGTCTCATTTTTATGTATATAACTCATTGTTAAAATACCTAATGAGATACATACTTATAATAAAATCATGTTAACTATATATATAACCATATATATGTCATCGTATAGTTTTTACAAGTTTTAACGTTCGTGAATCACCGGTCAACTTGGGTGGTCAATTGTCTATATGAAACCTATTTCAATTAATCAAGTCTTAACAAGTTTGATTGCTTAACATGTTGGAAACACTTAATCATGTAAATAACAATTTCATTTAATATATATATAAACATGGAAAAGTTCGGGTCACTACAGTACCTACCCGTTAAATAAATTTCGTCCCGAAATTTTATGCAGTTGGAGGTTTTGACGTATCTTCTGGAAATAAATGCGGGTATTTCTTCTTCATCTGATCTTCACGCTCCCAAGTGAACTCAGGTCCTCTACGAGCATTCCATCGAACCTTAACAATTGGTATCTTGTTTTGTTTAAGTCTCTTAACCTCACGATCCATTATTTCGACGGGTTCTTCAATGAATTGAAGTTTTTCATTGATTTGGATTTCGTCCAACGGAATAGTGAGATCTTCTTTAGCAAAACGTTTCTTCAAATTTGAGACGTGGAAAGTGTTATGTACAGCCGCGAGTTGTTGAGGTAACTCAAGTCGGTAAGCTACTGGTCCGACACGATCAATAATCTTGAATGGTCCAATATACCTTGGATTTAATTTCCCTCGTTTACCAAATCGAACAACGCCTTTCCAAGGTGCAACTTTAAGCATGACCATCTCTCTAATTTCAAATTCTATATCTTTTCTTTTAATGTCAGCGTAGCTCTTTTGTCGACTTTGGACGGTTTTCAACCGTTGTTGAATTTGGATGATCTTCTCGGTAGTTTCTTGTATAATCTCCGGACCCGTAATCTGTCTATCCCCCACTTCACTCCACCAAATCGGAGACCTGCACTTTCTACCATAAAGTGCTTCAAACGGCGCCATCTCAATGCTTGAATGGTAGCTGTTGTTGTAGGAAAATTCTGCAAACGGTAGATGTCGATCCCAACTGTTTCCGAAATCAATAACACATGCTCGTAGCATGTCTTCAAGCGTTTGTATCGTCCTTTCGCTCTGCCCATCAGTTTGTGGATGATAGGCAGTACTTATGTCTAGACGAGTTCCTAATGCTTGCTGTAATGTCTGCCAGAATCTTGAAATAAATCTGCCATCCCTATCAGAGATAATAGAGATTGGTATTCCATGTCTGGAGACGACTTCCTTCAAATACAGTCGTGCTAACTTCTCCATCTTGTCATCTTCTCTTATTGGTAGGAAGTGTGCTGATTTGGTGAGACGATCAACTATTACCCAAATAGTATCAAAACCACTTGCAGTCCTTGGCAATTTAGTGATGAAATTCATGGTAATGTTTTCCCATTTCCATTCCGGGATTTCGGGTTGTTGAAGTAGACCTGATGGTTTCTGATGCTCAGCTTTGACCTTAGAACACGTCAAACATTCTCCTACGTATTTAGCAACATCGGTTTTCATACCCGGCCACCAAAAATGTTTCTTGAGATCCTTGTACATCTTCCCCGTTCCAGGATGTATTGAGTATCTGGTTTTATGAGCTTCTCTAAGTACCATTTCTCTCATATCTCCAAATTTTGGTACCCAAATCCTTTCAGCCCTATACCGGGTTCCGTCTCCCCGAATATTAAGATGCTTCTACGATCATTTGGGTATTTCATCCTTTAAATTTCCCTCTTTTAAAACTCCTTGTTGCGCCTCCTTTATTTGAGTAGTAAGGTTATTATGAATCATTATATTCATAGATTTTACTCGAATGGGTTCTCTGTCCTTCCTGCTCAAGGCATCGGCTACCACATTTGCCTTTCCCGGGTGGTAACGAATCTCAAAGTCGTAATCATTCAATAATTCAATCCACCTACGCTGCCTCATATTTAGTTGTTTCTGATTAAATATGTGTTGAAGACTTTTGTGGTCGGTATATATAATACTTTTGACCCCATATAAGTAGTGCCTCCAAGTCTTTAATGCAAAAACAACCGCGCCTAATTCCAAATCATGCGTCGTATAATTTTGTTCGTGAATCTTCAATTGTCTAGACGCATAAGCAATCACCTTCATTCGTTGCATTAATACACAACCGAGACCTTGCTTTGATGCATCACAATAAATCACAAAATCATCATTCCCTTTAGGCAATGACAATATAGGTGCCGTAGTTAGCTTTTTCTTCAATAACTGAGACGCTTTCTCTTGTTCATCATTCCATTCAAATTTCTTCCCTTTATGCGTTAATGCAGTCAAGGGTTTTGCTATTCTGGAAAAGTCTTGGATGAACCTTCTGTAGTAACCAGCTAGTCCTAAAAACTGGCGTATGTGTTTCGGAGTTTTTGGGGTTTCCCACTTTTCAACAGTTTCTATCTTTGCCGGATCTACCTTAATACCTTCTTTGTTCACTATGTGACCGAGGAATTGAACTTCTTCCAACCAAAATGCACACTTTGAAAACTTAGCGTACAATTCTTCCTTCCTCAATACTTCTAACACCTTTCTCAAATGTTCACCATGTTCTTGGTCATTCTTTGAGTAAATAAGTATGTCATCAATGAAGACAATGACAAACTTGTCAAGGTATGGTCCACACACTCGGTTCATAAGGTCCATGAACACAGCTGGTGCATTAGTTAAACCAAACGGCATGACCATAAACTCGTAATGACCGTAACGTGTTCTGAAAGCAGTCTTTGGAATATCATCTTCTTTCACCCGCATTTGATGATACCTGGAACGTAAGTCAATCTTTGAATAAACAGACGAGCCTTGTAGTTGATCAAATAAGTCATCGATTCTCGGTAGTGGGTAGCGGTTCTTGATAGTAAGTTTGTTCAACTCTCGGTAGTCGATACACAAACTGAATGTACCATCTTTCTTCTTGACAAACAAAACAGGAGCTCCCCACGGTGATGTGCTTGGTTGAATGAAACCATGCTCTAAAAGTTCTTGTAATTGGCTTTGCAGTTCTTTCATCTCGCTGGGTGCGAGTCTGTAAGGAGCACGAGCTATTGGTGCAGCTCCTGGTACAAGATCTATTTGAAATTCAACGGATCGATGTGGGGGTAATCCTGGTAATTCTTTCGGAAATACATCGGGAAATTCTTTTGCAATGGGAACATCATTGATGCTCTTTTCTTCAGTTTGTACTTTCTCGACGTATGCTAGAACAGCATAGCAACCTTTTCTTATTAGTTTTTGTGCCTTCAAATTACTAATAAGATGTAGCTTCGTGTTGCCCTTTTCTCCGTACACCATTAAGGGTTTTCCTTTTTCTCGTATAATGCGAATTGCATTTTTGTAACAAACGATCTCTGCTTTCACTTCTTTCAACCAGTCCATACCGATTATCACATCAAAACTCCCAAACTCTACTGGTATCAAATCAATCTTAAATGTTTCGCTAACCAGTTTAATTTCTCGATTCCGACATATATTATCTGCTGAAATTAAATTACCATTTGCTAATTCGAGTAAAAATTTACTATCCAATGGCGTCAATGGACAACTTAATTTAGCACAAAAATCTCTACTCATATAGCTTCTATCCGCACCCGAATCAAATAAAACGTAAGCAGATTTATTGTCAATAAGAAACGTACCCGTAACAAACTCCGGGTCTTCCTATGCCTCTGCCGCATTAATATTGAAAACTCTTCAGCGGCCTTGTCCATTCATGTTCTCCTGGTTCGGGCAATTTCTAATAATGTGGCCCGGTTTTCCACATTTATAACAAACTACATTGGCATAACTTGCTCCGACACTACTTGCTCAGCCATTACTCGTTCCGACACCATTTGTTCCTTTCGTTCTATTAACCCCTGGTCCGTAGACCTCACACTTCGCCGCGCTATGACCATTTCTTTTACACTTGTTGCAAAATTTGGTGCAGAACACCGAGTGATACTTTTCACACCTTTGGCATAGCTGCTTCTGATTGTTGTTGTTGTTGCGGTTATTATTGTTGTTGGGATGATTGTTGTAGTTGCTGTTGTTGTTGGGCCGTTTGTTGTAGTTGCGATTGATGTTGCGATTGTTGGGATAATTGTTGCGATTATTGTTGTAATTGCTGTTGTTGTTGTATTGGTGATTCTTATCACTGTTTTCCTCCCACTTTATTTTGACTTGCTTCACATTGGCCTCTTCAGCATTCTGTTCTTTAATTCTTTCTTCAATCTGGTTCACTAGTTTGTGAGCCATTCTACATGCCTGTTGTATGGAGGCGGGCTCGTGTGAACTTATATCTTCTTGGATTCTTTCCGGTAATCCTTTCACAAACGCGTCGATCTTCTCTTCCTCATCTTCGAATGCTCCCGGACATAATAGGCACAATTCTGTGAATCGTCTTTCGTACGTGGTAATATCAAATCCTTGGGTTCGTAACCCTCTAAGTTCTGTCTTGAGCTTATTGACCTCGGTTCTGGGACGGTACTTCTCGTTCATCAAGTGCTTGAATGCTAACCATGGTAGTGCGTACGCATCGTCTTGTCCCACTTGCTCTAGATAGGTATTCCACCATGTTAACGCAGAACCTGTGAATGTATGCGTAGCGTACTTCACTTTGTACTCTTCAGTACACTTACTTATGGCAAACACCAATTCGACCTTCTCGGTCCACCGTTTCAATCCGATCGGTCCTTCGGTTCCATCAAATTCCAAAGGTTTGCAGGCAGTGAATTCTTTGTAGGTGCATCCTACACGATTTCCTGTACTGCTGGATCCAAGGTTATTGTTGGTATGTAGCGCAGCCTGTACTGCGGCTATGTTTGAAGCTAGAAAAGTACGGAATTCCTCTTCATTCATATTCACGGTGTGTTGAGTAGTCGGTGCCATTTCCTTCAAAATAGTCAAATGGAACAAGTTAATCATACAGAATATTAAGAGTAGTTAATAGTATTTCGTAGCATAATATGAACTCATTTATAAAAGCTTTTTCTTCATATTAGCATTTTATAAGTTTAAATTCGGGTAGTACCTACCCGTTAAGTTCATACTTAGTAGCTAATATACAATTCAACTACTACAATTCTATATGAAAAACTGATTATAATAATATTTCGCGTTCAAACTTTTACACAATATTTTACAAACTTACAATACCGCTTATTTTACATATAGCATGAAATATAGCACACAATAAATTTGATACAAGATGGTTGTGAAGATAATTCTAGCTAGTACACAAGTCGTTCAGCAAAGGCAATAAAGATACGTAATTCATACGTCCAGAAACAAGTCATGCATTCTGGTTTTACTAGGATTACTTCCCATCCTTGGTCTTGTGGAACATAACCGTTATGGCCGTTGATAAGACATCGTGTTGTAACATCGTCAAAGGGACGAGGGTTACGTAATGTCCAACAGTCCCGTAACAATCTAAAAACCTCATTTCTTACCCCAATTACCGACTCCGTCACTTGTGGGAACGTTTTGTTTAATAGTTGTAGCCCGATGTTCTTGTTCTCACTTTGGTGAGAAGCGAACATTACTAATCCGTAAGCATAACATGCTTCTTTATGTTGCATGTTAGCCGCTTTTTCTAAATCACGAAGTCCAATATTCGGATATATTGAGTCAAAATAATTTCTTAACCCATTGCGTTAAATAGCATTTGGGTTCCCCGCAATATATGCGTCAAAGTAAACACATCGTAACTTATGGATTTCCCAATGTGATATCCCCCATCTTTCGAACGAAAGCCTTTTATAAACCAAGGCATTCTTGGAACGTTCTTCGAATGTCTTACAAACTGATCTCGCCTTAAATAGTTGTGCCGAAGAATTCTGACCGACTCTAGACAAGATTTCATCAATCATGTCTCCGGGTAGGTCTCTTAAAATATTGGGTTGTCTATCCATTTTGTGTTTTTATACTGTAAAATAGACAAGAGTTAGATTCATAAAAAAAAATACTTATTAATACAAGCAATTTTTACATATATCATAAAGCATAAGAACACTATATTACATATATTACACCACACGAATACAACTATCTTATTCCGACTCGCTTGTTTCTTCTTCTTCGGTTTTGGTTCGTTTTGCCAAGTTTCTAGGGATATATGATGTTCCCCTAATACGAGCCGTCGTTTTCCACATTGGTTTAGAAAAACCTGGTGGTTTAGAGGTTCCCGGGTCATTGTTACAACTTAAGGACTTCGGGGGTTGACGATACATATAAAGTTCATCGGGGTTGGAATTAGATTTCTCTATTTTTATGCCCTTTCCCTTATTATTTTCTTTTTCCTTTTTAAATTCAGTTGGGGTAATTTCTATAACATCATCGGAATTCTCGTCGGAATCCGATTCATCGGAGAATTGGTAATCCTCCCAATATTTTGCTTCCTTGGCGGAAACACCATTGACCATAATTAACCTTGGTCGGTTGGTTGAGGATTTTCTTTTACTTAACCATTTTATTATTTCCCCCACCGGTTCTATTTCTTCATCCGGTTCCGATTCTTCTTCCGGTTCCGATTCTTCTTCCGGTTCTGACTCTTCTTCCGGTTCCTCTTTGGGAACTTGTGAATCAGTCCACGAATCATTCCAATTTACATTTGACTCTTCATTATTATTAAGTGAGTCAATGGGACTTGTTCTAGAGGCAGACATCTATCACATAATATCAAACGCGTTAAGAGATTAATATATCACATAATATTCACATGTTAAAAATATATAGTTTCCCACAAAATTTGTTAAGCAATCATTTTTCAAGTAAACACGGTCGAAGTCCAGACTCACTAATGCATCCTAACAAACTCGATAAGACACACTAATGCATAATTCTGGTTCTCTAAGACCAACGCTCAGATACCAACTGAAATGTCCCGTTCTTATTGATTAAAAACGTTCCATATTAATTGATTTCGTTGCGAGGTTTTGACCTCTATATGAGACGTTTTTCAAAGACTTCATTCATTTTTAAAACAAACCATAACCTTTATTTCATAAATAAAGGTTTAAAAGCTTTACGTAGATTATCAAATAATGATAATCTAAAATATCATGTTTACACACGACCATTACATAATGGTTTACAATACAAATATGTTACATCGAAATCAGTTTCTTAAATGCAGTTTTTACACAGTATCATACAAACATGGACTCCAAATCTTGTCCTTACTTTAGTATGCAACAGCGGAAGCTCTTAGTATTCACCTGAGAATAAACATGCTTTAAAAGTCAACAAAAATGTTGATGAGTTATAGGTTTAACCTATATATATCAAATCGTAACAATAGACCACAAGATTTCATATTTCAATATACATCCCATATATAGAGATAAAAATCATTCATATGGTGAACACCTGGTAACCGACATTAACAAGATGCATATATAAGAATATCCCCATCATTCCGGGACACCCTTCGGATATGATATAAATTTCGAAGTACTAAAGCATCCGGTACTTTGGATGGGGTTTGTTAGGCCTAATAGATCTATCTTTAGGATTCGCGTCAATTAGGGTGTCTGTTCCCTAATTCTTAGATTACCAGACTTAATAAAAAGGGGCATATTCGATTTCGATAATTCAACCATAGAATGTAGTTTCACGTACTGGTGTCTATTTTGTAAATCATTTATAAAACCTGCATGTATTCTCATCCCAAAAATATTAGATTTTAAAAGTGGGACTATAACTCACTTTCACAGATTTTTACTTCGTCGGAAAGTAAGACTTGGCCACTGGTTGATTCACGAACCTATAACAATATATACATATATATCAAAGTATGTTCAAAATATATTTACAACACTTTTAATATATTTTGATGTTTTAAGTTTATTAAGTCAGCTGTCCTCGTTAGTAACCTACAACTAGTTGTCCACAGTTAGATGTACAGAAATAAATCTATAAATATTATCTTGAATCAATCCACGACCTAGTGTATACGTATCTCAGTATTGATCACAACTCAAACTATATATATTTTGGAATCAACCTCAACCCTGTATAGCTAACTCCAACATTCACATATAGAGTGTCTATGGTTGTTCCGAAATATATATAGATGTGTCGACATGATAGGTCGAAACATTGTATACGTGTCTATGGTATCTCAAGATTACATAATATACAATACAAGTTGATTAAGTTATGGTTGGAATAGATTTGTTACCAATTTTCACGTAGCTAAAATGAGAAAAATTATCCAATCTTGTTTTACCCATAACTTCTTCATTTTAAATCCGTTTTGAGTGAATCAAATTGCTATAGTTTCATATTGAACTCTATTTTATGAATCTAAATAGAAAAATTATAGGTTTATAGTCGAAAAAATAAGTTACAAGTCATTTTTGTAAAGGTAGTCATTTCAGTCGAAAGAACGATGTCTAGATGACCATTTTAGAAAACATACTTCCACTTTGAGTTTAACCATAATTTTTGGATATAGTTTCATGTTCATAATAAAAATCATTTTCTCAGAATAACAACTTTTAAATCAAAGTTTATCATAGTTTTTAATTAACTAACCCAAAACAGCCCGCGGTGTTACTACGACGGCGTAAATCCGGTTTTACGGTGTTTTTCGTGTTTCCAGGTTTTAAATCATTAAGTTAGCATATCATATAGATATAGAACATGTGTTTAGTTGATTTTAAAAGTCAAGTTAGAAGGATTAACTTTTGTTTGCGAACAAGTTTAGAATTAACTAAACTATGTTCTAGTGATTACAAGTTTAAACCTTCGAATAAGATAGCTTTATATGTATGAATCGAATGATGTTATGAACATCATTACTACCTTAAGTTCCTTGGATAAACCTACTGGAAAATAGAAAAATGGATCTAGCTTCAACAGATCCTTGGATGGCTCGAAGTTCTTGAAGCAGAATCATGACACGAAAACAAGTTCAAGTAAGATCATCACTTGAAATAAGATTGTTATAGTTATAGAAATTGAACCAAAGTTTGAATATGATTATTACCTTGTATTAGAATGATAACCTACTGTAAGAAACAAAGATTTCTTGAGGTTGGATGATCACCTTACAAGATTGGAAGTGAGCTAGCAAACTTGAAAGTATTCTTGATTTTATGTAACTAGAACTTGTAGAATATATGAAGAACACTTAGAACTTGAAGATAGAACTTGAGAGAGATAAATTAGATGAAGAAAATTAAAGAATGAAAGTGTTTGTAGGTGTTTTTGGTAGTTGGTGTATGGATTAGATATAAAGGATATGTAATTTTGTTTTCATGTAAATAAGTCATGAATGATTACTCATATTTTTGTAATTTTATGAGATATTTCATGCTAGTTGCCAAATGATGGTTCCCACATGTGTTAGGTGACTCACATGGGCTGCTAAGAGCTGATCATTGGAGTGTATATACCAATAGTACATACATCTAAAAGCTGTGTATTGTACGAGTACGAATACGGGTGCATACGAGTAGAATTGTTGATGAAACTGAACGAGGATGTAATTGTAAGCATTTTTGTTAAGTAGAAGTATTTTCATAAGTGTCTTGAAGTCTTTCAAAAGTGTATGAATACATATTAAAACACTACATGTATATACATTTTAACTGAGTCGTTAAGTCATCGTTAGTCGTTACATGTAAATGTTGTTTTGAAACCTTTAGGTTAACGATCTTGTTGAATGTTGTTAACCCATTGTTTATTATAACAAATGAGATGTTAAATTGTTATATTATCATGATATTATGATATATAATATATCTTAGTATGATATATATACAGTTAAATGTCGTTACAACGATAATCGTTACATATATGTCTCGTTTCGAAATCATTAAGTTAGTAGTCTTATTTTTACATATGTATTTCATTGTTAATACACTTAATAATATATTTACTTATCATTTAACATAATTAACCAAGTGTATCAATATCTTAATATGATTCATATGTACCTAGTAAGACGTTGTTATAACGATAATCGTTATATATATCGTTTTCGAGTTTCTTAAATTAATAGTCTCATTTTTATGTATATAACTCATTGTTAAAATACCTAATGAGATACATACTTATAATAAAATCATGTTAACTATATATATAACCATATATATGTCATCGTATAGTTTTTACAAGTTTTAACGTTCGTGAATCACCGGTCAACTTGGGTGGTCAATTGTCTATATGAAATCTATTTCAATTAATCAAGTCTTAACAAGTTTGATTGCTTAACATGTTGGAAACACTTAATCATGTAAATAACAATTTCATTTAATATATATATATAAACATGGAAAAGTTCGGGTCACTACACATATAAGCATATACTAATTAGTAATATCATGAATGAGAAAAATGAAACGTTTAGTGGAAACATAAGTTTTTAAAATAGTGAAGCCATCACTTTGTCAGTATATTATTGACATAAAATCATATAGAAAGAAAAATTTGAAAAGTTGATTAACCTCTTCTGTATATGTATCTATATATAAAGAGTTACATTTATATTTTATAATATATAATATATCATATAATTAAATTATAATATTCTATACTTATCATATGTTAATTGACAAACATCAAATAGCTTGCTAAGATGGATTTTAAACAAAATGCAAAGTTGGAGACATCTTGTTTTCATATTTGATCATGACATATATTGATAATTGTAACATTTAAAAATAGAACACAAGTGATACTGGTGATTCGTGGGTTAATAACTTGTGTGCTTTTCATATTGTAGATGTAAACTTGCATATATAAGTCAAAATGTTCACTGTAACATTATTAACATTACACAACAATGGTAGTAGTGATAATCTCTTTAATTCATTATTTTATATCTTAATTCACATATTTAATTTTTAATGTTTAAATTACATTTTATTATTTTAATTATTATTATATATGTACTTACATTTATTTGTATATCTATATTTATTTACAAACAATGTTCGTGAATCGTCGGGAATAGTCAATGGTCCAATGAATATATGAACATCGTTTAAAAATTTTCTAGACTCAACATTACATACTTTGCTTATCGATTCGAAATCATATAAAGATTAAGTTTAAATTTAGTCGAAAATTCCCGGGTCATCACATATTGGTCATGAAAACATTTTTATTGTTAGCCATGACCACCTCACTCAAATTTCGGGACGAAATTTCTTTAACGGGTAGGTACTGTGATGACCCGGGAATTTCCGACCAAATTTAAACTTAATCTTTATATGTTTCCGACACGATAAACAAAATCTGCAATGTTGAGTCTAGAAAGTTTTGAAATCTATATTCATGTAATCAGTTACCCTTTGGCTGTGCTCGACGATTCACGAACAATTGTGTGCAATTAAATATATAAAATAAAAATATATAGAAATATATATGAGTTTTGTACACAATTAATATTACATGAATATAGTAATATAAGAATAACATATGTAAATATTAAATATTCAAATATGTTATTATATAGTATAAGTATTACATAATTAATAAAATATATATATATAATTGAAACAGGTAACTTGATATCAATAGTATTAATATTAGTATTATCATTAAGAATCATTATTATTAATATATACTACCATTATTATAAATAATACAATTTATTAATGTGATCATTAATGATATCATTTATAAACATTATTATAATTATTAGCATAATTATTCTAAATATTATTGTTATAATAAATATTATTAACAGTATTATTATGTTATTATAATTAATAATAATTCATTATTATTATTTGTTTTATTAATTATTATTGATAAAAATTATTATTATTAATATTAATTAAAAATAATTTTATGAATTATATATATATGTATAATCAAATATGTAAACCGATATATATAAAAACATAATTATATAAAAATACTGATATATATACAAGATTACGTATACTGTTATATCTGATCATTGAGATTAATTCAACAAAATGGTACGATTCTGTTAGCTTTCCCCATCTGATGTGTACTCTTTTGTTTTCTTATCCTTGGCTAGAATATGCTATCAAGAACATCCAATCCATATAACAATCGATTACTTTGTAATATAAACAGAGTTATTCGATTATCCCTTTTCACTATCATTATAATTTATAAATTATAACAACCTCAAATTGTTGAATTAAAATGAAAACAGATTTGTACATCTCGTTTTGCTCTGTCTTGTATCATTTCATCAAAACAAACCACTTTCAAGATCACCAAATCGTTGCCACCCTACAAGACCACTTTTTCACCACCACCACCACGACAACCATCACGAGCCACCATCATCACCTTCGATTATTGCTGCCTTCAGAACTGTTGTTGCTTCTGTCTCTTTATAGTCAAGCCATGGTTAACTACTATAAATAGTTTCGTATTGTTGATGCATTAAATCGAGACCCACACAAACTCAAGAACCCCTCTACTCGAAACCCATCGGTCACCACTTCTTGTTTCATGATTACCACAGGATCACCAACTATCTTTCTTGTTTTAAATACAACCATCACTCACCACCATGATCAAACCCGTCACCTAGCACCACTTTACAACCACCAAACCATCATTGTTAAATTACTATTTTCTATTTTTCCTTTCCTGCTACTCACGTTCAAGTAACCACAAACCCTAACACACACGCACACCACCTCCTTCTTTATACATACATATGCAAATATATCCACCGTCAACTCCACCACCTTTAAAAACTGCAACAATCGCTGCTATACTACTTATTATGTTTGCTATACATTACGGAATGAACGGCTAAGCACCACCATCACCACCACCCATTATCGAATCACCCTCTCTTCCTCCTTTATTTTTTTTTCTTTCATATTTCTGTCGGACCAACATCATGAATTAACTTGCAACCACCGTTGATACAACCTACTCGAAATTACTGCTGCGTTTTAATTGATTCTGTCAAATCACATTGTTTAAATATCATACTAGTTTTAGATGTGAGGATGAAACAGATGAGGAGAAATGATAGGGAATAAAGTATGAGGTAAAAGGGAATGATAAACAAAACAAAGTGGCTACTAGGTACGTGCTTTCTATAGTTTTATTGACCTACAAAATCTAATCAAGAAAACCCATAAGATTTAAGAAATCGTGATATCTTTTTTCTTGTGGTGAGTCAACAAGCATTAGTGATCAACTCAATTACACATATTATGTCTAAATAAATATTTGGAACGTGATTAGTGGTGCTGGTGGACCAAGTTTTAGGTAGTTGTCAAGATGGAGTATCCAATGATAGGTTTATTTTCCTGTCATTTTTAAAAAAACAAAACAAAAACGTCCAAACATCTATAGTGTAGCAAAAAGGGAACGAATCCTCTCTTGTGTTATTGGGCCATGAATCAGTTTATGTATTTTAATTAAAGTTGGGCCACACGATGAAATTTCTAGTTTGGCTGTGTGGTTTATGCTGATTGAACCGAGTTTTACATGGGCCAAAAGCATGATACATGATGTGATGAACGAGAGTGATTGTGATTATAATTAGTGATAATGCTAAAAACGAACATATATTTCATAGCATTATTCCTCAAGAAAGACAAGCTTTTAGTTGCAATTATCCTATTTACAAGTGATATTCGTTTAAATAATAAAAGGTGAAGACAAAAGACAGATTCGACGAATTGAAGACTCAAACGACCAAAAAGCTCAAAAGTACAAAATACAATCAATGAGGTTCCAATTATTGATAAGAAACGTCTCAAACTTACAAGAGTACAAGATTCAAAACGAAAAGTACAAGATATTAAATTGTACGCAAGGACGTTCGAAAATCCAGAACCGGGACCAGAGTCAACTCTCAACGCTTGACGCAACGGACTAAAAATTACCAGTCAACTATGCATATGAATATAATATAATATATAATTAATTCTTAAAATTAATATATATATTATATTATATTTAAATAAACGTCGGCAGAAGAAAACAACCAAAAGTGGCTCTCCCCAGCTGGCCATGCGATCGCATGGCCTGGAAGGCATAAATCCATGCGATCGTATGAGCCCCTTTTCCAGATCACAGGCCTATAAAAATCGAGCTTTGGTGCACCATTTTTCCATCCATAATATCAATCTCTCTATCTATATACGTAGTATATATTTATATTTATATTTTAATTTTAATTTTTATTTTAATTCTAATAATAAGGGTATGTTAGCGAATGTTGTAAGGGTGTAAGTCGAAATTCTGTCCGTGTAACGCTACGCTATTTTTAATCATTGTAAGTTATGTTCAACATTTTTAATTTAATGTCTCGTAGCTAAGTTATTATTATGCTTATTTAATCTGAAGTAATCATGATGTTGGGCTAAAAATATTAAAATTGGGTAATTGGGCTTTGTACCATAATTGGGGTTTGGACAAAAGAACGACACTTGTGGAAATTAGACTATGGGCTATTAATGGGCTTTATATTTGTTTAACTAAATGATAGTTTGTTAATGTTAATATAAAGATTTATAATTGGACGTCCCTATAAATAACCATATACACTCGATCGGACACGATGGGCGGGGTATTTATATGTACGAATAATCGTTCATTTAACCGGACACGGGAATGGATTAATAGCCACTAGAATTATTAAAACAGGGGTGAAATTATGTACAAAGACACTTGGCATAATTGATAACAAAGTATTAAAACCTTGGGTTACACTCAGTCGACATCCTGGTGTAATTATTAAACAAAGTATTAAAATCTTGTTACAATTTAAGTCCCCAATTAGTTGGAATATTTGACTTCGGGTATAAGGATAATTTGACAAGGACACTCGCACTTTATATTTATGACTGATGGACTGTTACGGACAAAAACCAGACGGACATATTAAATAATCCAGGACAAAGGACAATTAACCCATGGGCATAAAACTAAAATCAACACGTCAAACATCATGATTACGGAAAGTTTAAATAAGCATAATTCTTTTATTTCATATTTAATTTCCTTTATTTTATATTTAATTGCACTTCTAATTATCGCACTTTTATTTATTGTTATTATATTTAATTGCAATTTTAATTATCGTACTTTTTAATTATCGTAAGTTTATTTTATCGCACTTTTATTTATCGCAATTTCATTATCGTTATTTACTTTACGCTTTAAATTAAGTCTTTTATTTATTTAATATTTTACATTTTGTTTTAACTGCGACTAAAGTTTTAAAATCGACAAACCGGTCATTAAACGGTAAAAACCCCCCTTTAAAATAATAATATTACTTATATATATATTCGCATTTTTATAAATTAAACTAATATAGCGTTAAGCTTTGATTAAAAGATTTTCCCTGTGGAACGAATCGGACTTACTAAAAACTACACTACTGTACGATTAGGTACACTGCCTATAAGTGTTGTAGCAAGGTTTAAGTATATCCATTCTATAAATAAATAAATATCTTGTGTAAAATTGTATCGTATTTAATAGTATTTCCTGCTAAAATTTAAGCTATTTTATATACACCTCGCATAACATCAAGTCTTTTTGGCGCCGCTGCCGGGGAACCATCTAGCTTAAAAGCCGGAAGCGCAACGCTAATATAAAAAAATAAAAAATTTACGCTTTTGTAAAAATACGTTTTAATATATTCGAAAATATAAAAAGAAAACAAAAATATAAATATTTTTAAGAGTTTGTTAAATATTTAAGTTCTATAAAAGTTTATTTATCTTTATTTTATAAAAATATAAGTTTTATTTAATTTATATAAATATATTACATAAATATATAAAACAGAAAATTCAACACAGCAAAAAAAAATAAAAAAATAAAAACACTCGAGTCTAGTACTGTAGCAGCCCACTCTGTAGCCCGAAACCCTAGCCCATGCGATCGCATGGCTGGATAACTTAGGACTCATGCGATCGCATGAGCCCGTCTGACACGCCACAGTTGACTGAGTACTGCATTAATTATGGTTTATAATTATTATTATTATATTTAAACCCTAATTAGGTTAGATTAGTTAAATATTTAATTTAGTTATTTATTTAATTTGTATTTTTAAGTTTAATTAGTTTTATAAAATATAAAATTAATAGTTTTATAAACTAAATAATATAAAAATAATATTTTTATAAAAATTGTACTTTTTACAACTTTTAGTATATTTTTATATTTTATCCCTTTTTAATTGTTTTAGCGTAACTTTTGTAATTTTTGCTCGTATTTATTTTTAATTCATAGTTTTTGCCATAGTTATTTTTATTTCTAGATTTTTAGGCTTTGCCGTAAAATCCCTTAAGTGCTTTTTCTTTAGACTAAGATTTAAGTGCTTTAGAATTCTACGACGTTTTTTTTTAAGTTTTAATACCTTTTTGAGATATTGCCATTTGGGATATAGTTTTTCCTGTAAGCTTTAATAATTTTAGACCCTTTTACCTATGTATCAATTATCATTCCAATTAGTAATCTCAATTTGCAATTATAATTTTAAGTTAGTGATAGTAATAAGGTTGGGTTAGTTGAGTTTTTTTTAAGTTTTATAGTCATTTTAACACCGAAATTATTGTTACCTCGGAAAGGACATAAATTGAGAAACAAACCAAAATGTTAAAATTCATTTAAAATGGAATAGAGGACAATAAAAAGGAAAATAAAAGCCAAGTGTGGGAAAATTTACCAAGATATTTTAAACATATGTCACATATTTCAGTAACAAATAACTGAATATACTTTTGCTTTGGACTAAACTAAAATGTTTTACCCGATGAAAGAAAAGAAGAGATGGATCTACACGATGAATCAATTACATCGTTAAAAGGAAGTAAAGTCTTTCAAAAAAGACAAGCGCTTCTTGATTTAGGTCATGAAGTTGTCGTCCAGACCAGCTGTAGGTTGATGAAAAATCTAGAAAAGTCATCTCTAAAATCAGCAGGAAATCCATGGACCTCAGCATAAAACAGGGTCGCCAAGTGGTCAGATTTATCCTAACTATGAGAAGTATTTATCTCGTACAATGGGGGGCACCGTGCAAATTAGCTTGATAAGACTAATAAATCAGATCCCCAGAAAGGATAATCTCCTTAAAAGATCAAAAATCAGCTTTTAAGCCTGATATTACTCAATCCTAGAGATTGACCTTTAAGATTGAGAATTCAAACTCATGGAATTCAATGATATCTAAATTCGAGCTTGAACGAGAAAATATTTTGATCAAATTATAAACCGATTTGTTTTCTGAAAACCCATTTTCAATGCGTTCATTACCATTGAACGTAAAATCCTAGGAATTCACCTAGAATTCATTAGGTCATCTGAACCAAATCGGGTGTCAACCGTAAGAACGGTGGTTGCATAGCATGGTCGAAGACAGGACCTTGTGCCAGACCGAAAAATCATAAGGGTGAGCTTTACTATTGCTCCTACAAAGGATAGTAATTGCGTCCGACACGTTATAGACCATAATTAAAAGCATGTCAGGGGACATTGCCTTAACAGTTGCTTGTTCAACGCTTTCCTTTATAACTGGACGGTAGTTTACCGAAAGGTAATATACGGAGCAAGTATACTGGTTGTGTTGCTTTCCTAATACAAGGTTAGCAAGTGGGTGACACAAAACCACAAGTTTTGAGCTAAAATTTTCAAATCTGAAACCCACCAAGCCCACAAAAATATTTTGCAAACACCGGTGAAGGGTTATTCCGGAAAACTTATCTAGGGTAAAAACTAGATTTAATTTTCAAAAGATCAAATGTTTTCATAAAGATCCAATTTCCTTAATGGATCTAAATTTTATAGTCATGTGGGACTGTAAACCACATCGTTACTACCATTATTTATACCGCCGTAAAGAAATCACTGATGTACAAAGTGTGAAGAATAAAGAAGTGATTCTATTATTTCAAGACTATATTGCTTGAGGACAAGCAACGCTCAAGTGTGGGAATATTTGATAATGCTAAAAACGAACATATATTGCATAGCATTATTCCTCAAGAAAGATAAGCTTTTAGTTACAATTATCCTATTTACAAGTGATATTCGTTTAAATAATAAAAGGTGAAGACAAAAGACAGATTCGACGAATTGAAGACGCAAACGACCAAAAAGCTCAAAAGTACAAAATACAATCAGTGAGGTTCCAATTATTGATAAGAAACGTCTCAAAATTACAAGAGTACAAGATTCAAAACGAAAAGTACAAGATATTAAATTGTACGCAAGGACGTTCGAAAATCCAGAACCGGGACCAGAGTCAACTCTCAACGCTCGACGCAACGGACTAAAAATTACAAGTCAACTATGCATATGAATATAATATAATATATAATTAATTCTTAAAATTAATATATATATTATATTATATTTAAATAAACATCGGCAGAAGAAAACAACCAAAAGTGGCTCTCCCCAACTGGCCATACGATCGCATGGCCTGGAAGGCATAAATCCATGCGATCGCATGAGCCCCTTTTCCAGATCACAGGCCTATAAAAATCGAGCTTTGGTGCACCATTTTTCCATCCATAATATCAATCTCTCTATCTATATACGTAGTATATATTTATATTTTAATTTTAATTTTAATTTTAATTTTAATTCTAATAATAAGGGTATGTTAGCGAATGTTGTAAGGGTGTAAGTCGAAATTCTGTCCGTGTAACGCTACGCTATTTTTAATCATTGTAAGTTATGTTCAACCTTTTTAATTTAATGTCTCGTAGCTAAGTTATTATTATGCTTATTTAATCCGAAGTAATCATGATGTTGGGCTAAAAATATTAAAATTGGGTAATTGGGCTTTGTACCATAAGTGGGGTTTGGACAAAAGAACGACACTTGTGGAAATTAGACTATGGGCTATTAATGGGCTTTATATTTGTTTAACTAAATGATAGTTTGTTAATGTTAATATAAAGATTTACAATTGGACGTCCCTATAAATAACCATATACACTCGATCGGACACGATGGGCGGGGTATTTATATGTACGAATAATCGTTCATTTAACCGGACACGGGAATGGATTAATAGCCACTAGAATTATTAAAACAGGGGTGAAATTATGTATAAGGACACTTGGCATAATTGATAACAAAGTATTAAAACCTTGGGTTACACTCAGTCGACATCCTGGTGTAATTATTAAACAAAGTATTAAAATCTTGTTACAGTTTAAGTCCCCAATTAGTTGGAATATTTGACTTCGGGTATAAGGATAATTTGACAAGGACACTCGCACTTTATATTTATGACTGATGGACTGTTATGGACAAAAACTAGACGGACATATTAAATAATCCAGGACAAAGGACAATTAACCCATGGGCATAAAACTAAAATCAACACGTCAAACATCATGATTACGGAAAGTTTAAATAAGCATAATTCTTTTATTTCATATTTAATTTTCTTTATTTTATATTTAGTTGCACTTCTAATTATCGCACTTTTATTTATTGTTATTATATTTAATTGCAATTTTAATCATCGTACTTTTTAATTATCGCAAGTTTATTTTATCGCACTTTTATTTATCGCAATTTCATTATCGTTATTTACTTTATGCTTTAAATTAAGTCTTTTATTTATTTAATATTTTACATTTTGTTTTAACTGCGACTAAAGTTTTAAAATCGACAAACCGGTCATTAAACGGTAAAAACCCCCCTTTAAAATAATAATATTACTTATATATATATTCGTATTTTTATAAATTAAACTAATATAGCGTTAAGCTTTGATTAAAAGATTTTCCCTGTGGAACGAACCGGACTTACTAAAAACTACACTACTGTACGATTAGGTACACTGCCTATAAGAGTTGTAGCAAGGTTTAAGTATATCCATTCTATAAATAAATAAATATCTTGTGTAAAATTGTATCGTATTTAATAGTATTTCCTGCTAAAATTTAAGCTATTTTATATACACCTCGCATAACGCCAAGTATTTTTGGCGCCGCTGCCGGGGTTAGTTGAGTTTTTTTAAGTTTTATAGACATTTTTTTTTCTTTCTTATTTTTCGACGCCTTTTATTTTTCGATCTTTTCTTTTTCGACCATTTTCGACGCGCTCTTTTTCTTTCTTATTTCTCGTCATTCTAGTTTTTAGGACTTAGAATTTTTTCTACTTCTTATCTATACTTCTTAAAATTACGAAAATTTATTTTAAGTGGTTAAATTGATAGACATCAAAATTTTCTGGTTCGTAGTAATAGTTGGATTTGTACGTGGACCGGGTTATTGGAGCCAAACAGTCCTCAATTATATTGAGACCAAACGAATCCTGCCCCTCTGCTGCATCTTTTGGCTATTCGAAACGTGGGCAAAATCAGAAAAGTCTATTAATTAGATAACTTATATAATTTTTTCTTTCCTTTTAAAAACTAATAGGATATTCAGTGAATGCACCGAGCAAGACGTTCACCACCTTTTGTACGTTCACCACCTATAACTAGATCAAGACATCTAGCAAATATTATCGCCGTTGATTTTCCTTTAGAATCATCATCCAGTCGACCAAGTACTCCAAGTCAAATTTTTGATAATCCATTTTTTGAACCCGGCCTCACAATTGAGAATCCGGATAATATTCAGGGACAATTCATAGATCCTGAACCATTAAATTTTTCTCCGAAACCACCAATCATTCAAACAGAGATTGTTGAGGAACGAACCATTAAATCAGAATCCTCTAGTGATTCGGATTCAACAAATTCAATCATGGAAAATCTGGAACCTTTAAGTATGGAAGACCGAATGAGAGCTAAGCGCACTGGCCAAGGTCACGCAATTACTCATCCAGACATTAATGGGCCAGATTATGAAATCAAAGGACAAATTCTACATATGGTGACTAATCAATGCCAATTTAGTGGTGCGCCGAAGGAAGATCCAAATGAACATCTTCGTACCTTTAATAGGATCTGCACACTATTTAAAATAAGAGAAGTTGAGGATGAACAGATATATCTCATGTTATTTCCCTGGACTTTAAAGGGAGAAGCCAAAGATTGGTTGGAATCATTACCTGAAGGGGCGATCGATACATGGGACGTTTTAGTTGAAAAATTTCTTAAACAATTCTTTCCGGCATCTAAAGCCGTAAGACTTCAAGGAGAAATTGTTACGTTCACACAGAAGCCAAATGAAACTCTATATGAGGCGTGGACAAGATTTGGAAATTTATTAAGAGGATGTCCGCAACATGGTTTAGATACCTGTCAAATAGTACAAATATTCTACCAAGGATGCGACATCACTACAAGGAAAGACATAGATATTGCAGCTGGTGGTTCCATTATGAAGAAAACCGAAACTGATGCTTACAAAATTATTGATAACACTGCTTCCCACTCACATGAGTGGCACCAAGAAAAAGATATCATTAGATCATCTAAAGCAGCTAGAGCCGATTCTAGCCATGACTTAGATTCCATTTCTGCAAAGATAGATGCTGTCGAGAGACGAATGGAAAAGATGACTAAAGATATCCACTCAATACGAATTAGTTGTGAGCAGTGTGGAGGACCACATTTGATAAAAGATTGTCTTAGTATTGAATTAACAATGGAACAAAGAGAGAATATTTCATACATAAACTAAAGGCCTGGAAATAATTATCAGAATAATTATCAACCGCCAAGACCGATCTACAATCAAAACCAGAACTATAACCGAAATATTCCATACAACAACCAACAAGGTGCTAGCAATCAACAAGTATCCAATAATACTTACAACCAGCAAAGACCTAATTTTTAAAACAAACCACCACAAACCGATGATAAAAAGCCAAATTTAGAAGATATGATGACGAAGCTAGTTGAAACTCAAACGCAGTTTTTCACATCTCAGAAAAAAACTAATGAACAAAATGCTCAAGCATTTAGAAATCAACAAGCTTCTATTCAAAATTTGGAACAAGAAGTAAGTAACCTAGCAAGGTTAATAGGTGAAAGAAAACCGGGAAGTCTACCTAGTGATACAAATGCTAACCCCCGGAATGAAATAGCTAAAGCCATTACCACAAGAAGTGGTACAACACTTAAACCACCTGAAATACCTGTAACTTCTGATTAAGCTATTCCTACTCTACAAGAACCACAACCTGAACAAGATAAGGAAAAAGAACCGGTAGTTGAAAAGGTTAATGAAGATAACACAGCTAAGGATAAACCTTATGTTAAACCATACCAACCACCACTTCCTTACCCAAGTAAAATGAAAAAAGAGAAACTTGAAGCCGAGCAATCCAAATTCTTGGATATGTTTAAACAGATAAATGTAAATCTTCTTTTCATTGATGTGATTTCAGGAATGCCTAGATATGCTAAATTTCTGAAAGATCTAATCTCGAATAGAAAGAAAATGGAAGAACTCTCGGCTGTTACTATGAATGCTAATTGTTCAGCAATGTTGTTGAATAAGATACCAGAAAAACTATCTGATCCAGGAAGTTTCACAATTCCATGTTTTCTGGGTAGTCTTAGTTCAATAGAAGCATTGGCAGACTTAGGTGCTAGTATAAATTTAATGTCGTATTCACTATACGCTAAACTAGACCTTGGAGAATTGAAACCAACAAGAATAAGCATACAACTAGCCGATTAATCAATAAAATATCCTAGAGGGATAATGGAGAACATGCTAGTTAAAGTTGGTACTTTAGTATTTCCAGTAGATTTTGTTGTTCTGGACATGGAAGAAGATTCTCAAGTTCCTCTCATATTAGGAAGACCATTCTTAAACACGGCTAAAGCAATGATAGACGTGTTTGGTAAGAAACTGACCCTAAGTATAGAGGACGAGAGTGTTACCTTTTCAGTTGATAGAGCAATGCAACAACCGCAATCTGCAGATGATACATGTTATTATATTCAAACTATAGATTCACATGCAGAATTATTAGAAGAATTTCCTGAATTACAAGGAACAGGAGAATGTTCTTTAGGAGAAGGTAATGAACCAATTGATGAAGCTGAAATGTTAGCTACACTAATAGCTAATGGATATGAACCAACAACAGAAGAAATTCAAATGCTAAAAGAAGAAGACAGATATCGATATAAATCATCGATAGAAGAACCACCGACATTAGAGTTAAAGTCACTTCCAAACCATTTGGAATACGCTTATTTACATGGTGAATCTGAATTACCTGTAATAATATCGTCTTCTCTTACTAAAAATGAGAAATCTCAACTCATTTCTGTGTTGAAAGCTCATAAACAAGCCATTGCATGGAAGATTCATGATATTAAAGGAATAAGTCCTTCGTATTGCACACATAAAATCCTTATGGAAGAAGGTCATAAAACGTATGTGCAACGCCAACGAAGACTAAATCCGAATATGCAAGATGTAGTTAAAAAAGAAATTATTAAACTGCTAGATGCAGGTTTAATTTATCCAATCTCTGATAGTCCATGGGTAAGCCCAGTTCAATGCGTGCCTAAGAAGGGTGGCATGACTGTCATTACAAATGAAAAAAATGAGCTTATTCCTACAAGGACTGTAACAGGATGGCGTGTATGTATTGATTATAGAAAATTAAATGACGCCACCAGAAAAGATCACTTTCCCTTACCTTTCATTGATCAAATGTTGGAAAGATTAGCCGGAAATAGTTATTATTGTTTTCTTGATGGATTTTCCAGATATTTTCAAATTCCAATAGCACCCGAAGATCAAGAGAAAACCACGTTCATGTGCCCTTATGGTACTTTTGCTTACAAACGCATGCCATTTGGACTTTGCAACGCCCCTGCAACCTTTCAAAGGTGCATGATGGCGATTTTTCACGACATGATAGAAGAATGCATGGAAGTTTTCATGGATGACTTTTCAGTCTTCGGTGATACATTTAAATCATGTCTAGTTAATCTGGATCGAATGCTTATTAGATGCGAACAATCAAATCTAGTACTTAATTGGGAGAAATGCCATTTCATGGTTAAAGAAGGCATCGTTCTTGGACATAAAATTTCAAAAGAAGGAATTGAAGTGGATAGAGCTAAAGTAGATGTAATTGCTAAACTTCCACATCCCACCAATGTTAGAGGAGTTAGGAGTTTTCTAGGGCATGCCGGTTTTTACCGACGTTTCATAAAAGATTTTTCTAAAATTGCCACTCCTATGAATAAACTCCTAGAAAAGGATGCTTCATTCATCTTTTCAGATGAATGTATCAAATCTTTTAATATTCTTAAAGAGAAACTCACTAATGCGCCGATCATGATAACACCAAATTGGAATCTACCGTTTGAACTAATGTGCGATGCAAGTGATTTTGCAATGGGAGCCGTTTTAGGACAAAGGATTGAAAAAAGATTTCAACCTATATATTATGCTAGTAAGATGTTACAAGGAGCACAAACAAATTATACAACTACTGAAAAAGAACTCCTTGCTATTGTCTTTGCTTTTGACAAATTTCGTTCATATCTCGTTCTAGCAAAAACGGTGGTCTATACCGACCATTCTGCTCTTAGATACCTATTTTCGAAACAAGATGCCAAACCAAGATTAATCCGTTGGATCTTACTCTTACAAGAATTCGATATTGAAATCCGAGATAAAAGAGGAGCAGAAAATCCCGCTGCTGATCATCTTTCTCGTCTTGAAAATCCTGAATTAGAAGTTCTAAATGAATCGGCCATACAAGACAACTTTCCTGATGAATATCTATTGAAGATAGATTATAATGAAATACCATGGTTTGCAGACTATGCAAACTACTTAGTATGTGGATTCCTTGAAAAGGGATTATCGTACCAAAAACGAAAGAAATTCTTCAGTGATATAAAACACTATTTTTGGGAAGATCCACATCTGTTTAAAAGTTGTCCCGATGGAATAATACGCCGATGTGTATTCGGAGATGAAGCTAGTAAAATTTTAAACCATTGTCACACAGGACCAACAGGAGGGCACTATGGGCCTCAACTAACAGCAAGAAAAGTTTATGATGTTGGATTCTATTGGCCTACAATTTACAAAGACGCACACCTTTTTTGCAAATCCTGTGATGCTTGTCAAAGGGCCGGAAAAATAAGTCAACGTGATGAAATGCCACAAAATGTCATTCAAGTATGTGAAGTATTTGACATTTGGGGTATTGACTTTATGGGTCCATTTCCAAAATCTCATAATAATCTCTATATTCTCGTAGCCATTGATTATGTATCTAAATGGGCGGAAGCACAAGCTCTCCCAACTAACGATGCACGAGTTGTAGTCAACTTTTTAAAAAGTCTTTTTGCAAGGTTTGGAACACCGAAAGCTTTAATAAGTGATCGGGGTACTCATTTCTGTAATAATCAACTTGAGAAAGTTCTCAAAAGATATGGAGTAACTCATAAAATCTCCACCGCATATCATCCACAAACAAGTGGACAAGTTGAAAATACCAACCGAGCTTTAAAACGTATTCTAGAGAAAACCGTAGGATCAAATCCAAAGGAATGGTCCATTAAATTGGAGGATGCACTCTGGGCTTTTAGAACAGCCTACAAAACTTCAATTGGAACCACACCTTTTAAACTCGTCTACGGAAAAGCATGTCATCTTCCAGTAGAAATTGAACACAAAGCATTTTGGGCTTTGAAGACATGTAATCTTGATTTACATGAAGCTGGACGTCTACGATTAAGTCAACTAAACGAATTAGAAGAATTAAGACATGAAGCATACGAAAATTCGTTTATCTATAAAGAAAGAATGAAGAAATGGCATGATAAAAGAATCAGAAGTTCAAAAGAATTTAAAGAAGGAGACAGAGTTCTTCTTTTCAATTCACGATTCAAGCTATTTCCTGGAAAATTGAAATCAAGATGGTCTGGACCATTCATAGTCAAAAGAGTTTTCCCATACGGAACGATAGAATTAATAAATTCAAATGGAATTGAATTTAAAGTTAATGGTCACAGAGTTAAACATTACATAGATAGTCCGATGGAAGTCGACAACGAAGTTAATCACAATTTCGATACCACAGCTAACTAAGTGTGAGGAGAATCAAGTCTTTTAAGGATTTTATGTATTTCTGTTAGAGTTAGATTGTCTGTTTTTGTGTAGTTCTCGAAAATGGAACCCGAATGGTCTTTCTCTAGCAGACCCTAAAGAACTAGTCTTCTCCCCCCATTCTGAATTTTTATTTTTTTTTAGGAAATGAAGACTGCCTGTGAACTAAACCATGGTCTAATGCTACACGCTTTGATCACTAAACGTAATAGTGACACACTTTCGAGTGAAATAGTATCAGTAATCAGAGAAAGATTGGACGGAGTAAGAAAAGAATCCAGATGCGAAGATAATAAGTTACAATTTGGTAAAGGAAAATCAAAATCCGCAGTGAAAAGAAGAGCACGACACCTTGAAAGATGTCACAAATGCGGAAAATGGTCACATGAAGGTAAATGTTCAAATAATCAAACCTATTCAAATACCGAATTTGTTACTTTATGCAGAGACGGACCGTTCGTATGTTTAGAAGAAAAAACACTGAATGCTCGAGGTTACGCTTATGTAGCTATGGAAAACCAATTAAACCGACTATCTTATGAATGGGATAGATCATATAACTAAGAATACTATCTCACAGGTAAGTCTGTACAGTTTTTATTTTTTTATTTTTATTTTTAACCTTTTGATAATAAACGCTAATTTGTTCGCTATAAAGTATTAAATTGGTATTGAATAAAATTAGGTTTGGCGACCGAAATTATTGATATCATACAAAAATTTATTATATCACTGCGAAATTTAACGTTTATTCTTAAGGTATAAATATCTTTAATCAATCAACCCAAAATATTTCAAAAATTCGTCATGAGTTAAATTAGGTCATGGAACCGAAATTACTTTACCGAAAAGAGGGACGCATATTTTTGATAATATTTGATTGATTAAAGTGGGATAAAAGCCAAAAAGATTTTTAATTTTATTTTTTTACCATGTTTTTAAAATTAATATATAAATATTAAATTAATATTTTGAAATTTGTAAAATCGATATATTTAAAATTGTAAATATTTGAAAAATTAATCTTTTTAATATAATTTTGTATGTATAAAAACAAAATTATAATATAAGTTTGGTGTGAATTTATAATATGAATTTTTATTTAAGTTTGGTGTGAATTTTTAATTTTATGCATATTTTAAATTTAAGTTTGGTGTGAATTTAAAAACAAAAATTTACTTTATTTCGCTAAGTTAAAAATATGATTTTTAAAATTCGTCGTGAGTTGAAGACTAGGTCGTTGAACCGAAATTGCTTTACCCTAGGGAGGGACGAGAACTTTTATTATCATTATTTTTAATCTTATTGAATTAAAGTATGCCAAAAACATTAAAAAATCCAAAAATCTTTACTTTTAAAACCGCGCTTTGATTTGATAAATTTTAAAAATTTTGTCGAGGGACAGACTAGGACATCGATCCGAAACGCCCTCATCCTAAAAAGAAACAAATTTCTAAAATTTTATTAATTTTATGTTTTATAAAGTATAAGGTTTATTTATTAAAAAAAAAAAGGCAAAACACTGTAGCCGGCACCCCATGCGATCGCATGGGGTTTGCACTTGGAACCCATGCGATCGCATGGGGACCAAATGCAGGTCAGACTCAAAACTCCCAGCGGGTCTGTCTTCTCCACACAACACACACACAAACACGAACCAACCCCAAAATCACCTCTAAAATTCGCAATTTTCCACCGTAATTCGTCATTTTTCTTGCTCTAATCATGCCTAGATTCTCATTCTTCAGCAAAATGGTAAAAATTACACTCCTAAACTCATAAATTTGCTAGTTTTTGTGATAAATTCCAATTTTTTACCTAATGCAATTTTGTTAATTTCTAGTGTAATTAGTGTTAAATTGTTAGTATTTTATGCATGTATAACCTAGATTGATGCTATTTAACATGATTTGAAGCCAAAAACTTCAAAAAATTTAGAAATCTAGGGTTTGTGTTCTTGAGCAATTTGGGGCTTTTTGATATAAACAGGTTATGGCCAATTTTTGTCATGAATTATTGCTAAATTGAGTAGTGTAACATGTTTAGATAGTTAAATGATCCAAATATTGATCCTAAACATGATTTTTGGAGATTAAAGTGGACTTTTTAAGTCTAAAATTCATGAACTTGATTAATTTGATATATTTGCCATTTGAGACTTGTTTAATTATTAGTAATGAATATTTTGACATGTTATTTGAGTTAAAAGCTTATGAATTTTGTATACATTCTCATATTTGCTTATTTGAAAAGTGTAGAATTGTGAAAAATTGTGAAAATGTGTATAAGTTTAATTTTGATTTAACATGTTATAGTGATTGTTTTAAGTTGTTATTTTTCTAACACTAATGCATATTTGAATGCACAAATTTTGTGTTTAATGTGTTTTGCAGAAAGCCGATACTGGAGGTTCAGGAGCATCATCATCTAGACGACCAGCACCAGAACCAGAACCAGAAATGCAACACGAACAAGAACCACAACAGGAACAACAACAACAGCCTGATCAGCACGTACCTTATTATGATCCGGTACAGTTTGTTGATGAATTCATAGTATTCCCAATGAGGCCGCCAGTAGAATTCCCAACGATTCCTGAGCACACTCTGCATCCTAATCTGAGATTTGATAGGAGATGGAGAGATTACGAGACATATCAAAGGAACAAATTCAAATTGGTAACAAAAAATGTAGAGGTGCCAAGGGTAATCGATTGGGCCCCTTTAGAAACGGTCCATCTAGCTGACCGTGTTAGACAGCTTTTAGTTCAAAGGTATGGCAGTTCTTCTTTTACAGATTGGGAACGTCTTTTCACCATTCGTAGACCTGTATATAAGGAATGGTGTGTTGAGTTGATGAGTACTGTATCACTTGATACAAATATAGTTAGAATAGATGATAGAAGATTTCTTAGGTTTATCCTTGGCGGTAGGATGTACAGAATGTCCATGCTGGACATGGCCAGGGCCTTACAGATATATACTCCTGGTGAGTTGCTATTACCCGATTGTACAAATTTGATTCATTATGGTGAAAGGGTAGATAGTAACTTTGACGCTGACGCCATTTGGAGGCGTATGTAACATTTTGATGTTTTTACACGAGCAGGAGGACACTCCTATACACATATTGACAGAGCCGAGCTTCGTATTATTCATAAATTTTTGGCTAACTCGATTACACAGAGAGGTCATAATAAAGAAAAAATTACCTTACATGATTTATTCTACCTAAAGTGTATTCGGGATCCTAGAAGCTTTGTCAATATCCCTTACTGTGTTGCTTTTTATTTATCTAAAATGGTAGAGGGAATGCAGGACGGGAGTATAATAGGAGGAGGTATTTTTGTTACTCTCATTGGAGAGTATTTAGGTGTTGATAGGAACCAAGGGGGTCCATTACAGCTTTGTAGAGAACAGGTTGAGCCCTTAGGATTGAAAGTTTATGTGGGTGCTAAGGTATTGAAAAGTAGACGTAACCAGGCAGTACCCTATGAGGGATCTCATCCTCAGATAGAGAGAGGCTCAGACGAGGAAATGGAGGAGGCAGAAGACATTAGGGATGTCTTTCGAGATGCTATTCTTGACGTCCACGTTCGTATAGATGAGGAAGCAATGACGAACGCGGCCAGACATAGTATGTATGAGCAGTGGAACTCCGAGTGAGTATACGAGGATTATAGGCGACGCCAACACGATAGCTGGTTAGTTCATCAGCACCAAATCATGAGCCAGCTATCATATCAGGTAACAAATAATTACGTACCTACTCGACCTGCTCATTTTCCGCCACACAGCCCCGATATCCGACCACCCTTTAACCGGTATGACTATAATCAAGCCTATCGGAACACCTATAACCAAAAATGGAACCCACCTGACGAGATGAACTGGAACCCATATCCAGACTGATTTAGTTCCATTTGGTTATTTATATGATTTTTATGTTTTTATCTTTTTACTTATTCATGTTTAAACTTATGTTATTGAATATACTTATGTAATCTTTATCATTTTTATTATTATTGTGTACTAATATTTCACATTTAGGATTTGAAAGTGGGATATTAAGTCCCATTTCAAATTGCCATGCATGTTTATATTTGTATGTATGTATATGGTAAATTGTACAAAATAGGGTAAAACAGCGCATTTTCAAAGACTGACATTAAGTTCAGCAAAAGCTACTAATTTTGACGACAAGATAAATGTGATGTAACAACAGACGGAATGGACAAATGATATGTACCATTTATCATTCAGTAAACAAACGCCAATATGTTTGGAAACTTTGGTAAAATTTAATCATTTCTACGCTAATCACCCTCAATAATTTAAATTGTTATTGAATTCTTGCAAATGAGGGCATTGCAAGATCCTAAGTGTGGGAAGGGGTTAAATTCTTTCGGATTTTTTAAATTTTTTTATCTTAAACACTTGGTTACCATTAAAAATACTAATAAAGCAGTAGTTGTATTAGAATCTAGTGCTCTCTGATAATAAAGAACAGCTCTAGTCTTATATACTGACTACCCAATTCTATTAAAATTTTTCAAAATTTTCAATTAAATGAACTCAAAATCATGTTTATACATATTTATGAATGATAAAACTAGGTTTTAACACCGAAATTATTGTTACCTCGAAAAGGACATAAATTGAGAAACAAACCAAAATGTTAAAATTCATTTAAAATGGAATAGAGGACAATAAAAAGGAAAATAAAAGCCAAGTGTGGAAAAATTTACCAAGATATTTTAAACATATGTCACATATTTCTGTAACAAATAACTGAAAATACTTTTGCTTTGGACTAAACTAAACTGTTTTACCCGATGAAAGAAAAGAAGAGATGGATCTACAAGATGAATCAATTCCATCATTAAAAGGAAGTAAAGTCTTTCGATAAAGACACGCGCTTCTTGATTTAGGTTATGAAGTTGTCGTCCAGACCAGCTGTAGGTTGATGAAAAATCTAGAAAAGTCATCTCTAAAATCAGTAGGAAATCCACGGACCTCAGCATAAAACAGGGTCGCCAAGTGGTCAGATTTATCCTAACCATGAGAAGGATTTATCTCGTACAATGGGGGGCATCGTGCGAATTAGCTTGATAAGACTAATAAATCAGATCCCCAGAAAGGATAATCTCCTTAAAAGATCAAAAATCAGCTTTTAAGCCTGATATTACTCAATCCTAGAGATTGACCTTAAAGATTGAGAATTCAAACTCATGAAATTCAATGATATCAAAACTCGAGCTTGAACGAGAAAATATTTTGATCAAATTATAAACCGATTTGTTTTCTGAAAACCCATTTTCAATGCGTTCATTACCATTGAACGTAAAATCCTAGGAATTCACCTGGAATTCATTAGGTCATCTGAACCAAATCAGGTGTCAACTGTAAGAACGGTGGTTGCATAGCATGGTCGAAGACAGGACCTTGTGCCAGACCGAAAAATCATAAGGGTGATCTTTACTATTGCTCCTACAAAGGATAGTAATTGCGTCCGACACGTTATAGACCATAATTAAAAGCATGTCAGGGGACATTGCCTTAACAGTTGCTTGTTCAACGCTTTCCTTTATAACCGGACGGTAGTTTACCGAAAGGTAATATACGGAGCAAGTATACTGGATGTGTTGCTTTCCTAATACAAGGTTAGCAAGTGGGTGACACAAAACCACAAGTTTTGAGCTAAAATTTTCAAATCTGAAACCCACCAAGCCCACAAAAATATTTTGCAAACACCGGTGAAGGGTTATTCCGGAAAACTTATCTAGGGTAAAAACTAGATTTAATTTTCAAAAGATCAAATGTTTTCATAAAGATCCAATTTCCTTAATGTATCTAAATTTTATAGTCATGTGGGACTGTAAACCACATCGTTACTACCATTGTTTATACCGCCGTAAAGAAATCACTGATGTACAAAGTGTGAAGAATAAAGAAGTGATTCTAGTATTTCAAGACTATATTGCTTGAGGACAAGCAACGCTCAAGTGTGGGAATATTTGATAATGCTAAAAACGAACATATATTTCATAGCATTATTCCTCAAGAAAGACAAGCTTTTAGTTGCAATTATCCTATTTACAAGTGATATTCGTTTAAATAATAAAAGGTGAAGACAAAAGACAGATTCGACGAATTGAAGACGCAAATGACCAAAAAGCTCAAAAGTACAAAATACAATCAATGAGGTTTCAATTATTGATAAGAAACGTCTCAAAATTACAAGAGTACCAGATTCAAAACGAAAAGTACAAGATATTAAATTGTACGCAAGGACGTTCGAAAATCCGGAACCGGGACCAGAGTCAACTCTTAACGCTCGACGCAACGGACTAAAAATTACAAGTCAACTATGCATATGAATATAATATAATATATAATTAATTCTTAAAATTAATATATATATTATATTATATTTAAATAAACGTCGGCAGAAGAAAACAACCAAAAGTGGCTCTCCCCAGCTGGCCATGCGATCGCATGGCCTGGAAGGCATAAATCCATGCGATCGCATGAGCCCCTTTTTCAGATCACAGGCCTATAAAAATCGAGCTTTGGTGCACCATTTTTCCATCCATAATATCAATCTCTCTATCTATATACGTAGTATATATTTATATTTATATTTTAATTTTAATTTTAATTTTAATTCTAATAATAAGGGTATGTTAGCGAATGTTGTAAGGGTGTAAGTCGAAATTCTGTCCGTGTAACGCTATGCTATTTTTAATCATTGTAAGTTATGTTCAACCTTTTTAATTTAATGTCTCGTAGCTAAGTTATTATTATGCTTATTTAATCCGAAGTAATCATGATGTTGGGCTAAAAATATTAAAATTGGGTAATTGGGCTTTGTACCATAATTGGGGTTTGGACAAAAGAACGACACTTGTGGAAATTAGACTATGGGCTATTAATGGGCTTTATATTTGTTTAACTAAATGATAGTTTGTTAATGTTAATATAAAGATTTACAATTGTACGTCCCTATAAATAACCATATACACTCGATCGGACACGATGGGCGGGGTATTTATATGTACGAATAATCGTTCATTTAACCGGACACGGGAATGGATTAATAGCCACTAGAATTATTAAAACAGGGGTGAAATTATGTACAAGGACACTTGGCATAATTGATAACAAAGTATTAAAACCTTGGGTTACACTCAGTCGACATCCTGGTGTAATTATTAAACAAAGTATTAAAATCTTGTTACAGTTTAAGTCCCCAATTAGTTGGAATATTTGACTTCGGGTATAAGGATAATTTGACAAGGATACTCGCACTTTATATTTATGACTGATGGACTGTTATGGACAAAAACCAGACGGACATATTAAATAATCCAGGACAAAGAATAATTAACCCATGGGCATAAAACTAAAATCAACACGTCAAACATCATGATTACAGAAAGTTTAAATAAGCATAATTCTTTTATTTCATATTTAATTTTCTTTATTTTATATTTAATTGCACTTCTAATTATCGCACTTTTATTTATTGTTATTATATTTAATTGCAATTTTAATTATCGTACTTTTTAATTATCGCAAGTTTATTTTATCGCACTTTTATTTATCGTAATTTCATTATCGTTATTTACTTTACGCTTTAAATTAAGTCTTTTATTTATTTAATATTTTACATTTTGTTTTAACTGCGACTAAAGTTTTAAAATCGACAAACCGGTCATTAAACGGTAAAAACCCCCTTTAAAATAAT